>NC_085010.1:23741974-23769474 GCF_963854185.1 Sardina pilchardus
CCTGGGCCATATACCGGGAATGAAGAGGAGCGAGAGAGAGAGAGAGCTAGAGAGAGAGAGAGAGATGGAGAGAGTGGGTAGGAGGGAGAGAAAGAGAGAGAGAGAAAAGAGGGAGGGTAGGAGGGAGAGAAAGAGAGAGAGAAAAGAGGGAGGGTAGGAGGGAGAGAGATGCATGGAACATATATCACACATGCACCAGGAGCCTGTCGAGAGAGGAGAGAAGGAGCAGGAGACAGAGAGAGGGGAGGGCGAGAGGACAGAGGTGGGAGGGAAGGAATGGAGGAGGTCTGAAGAACAATGCCACACACACCCACACACACATATTCCCTTTGTCATACAAACACACTCACACTCACAAACACACAAAGATGGACACACACACACACACACACACACACACACCTGCCTCTAATTGTACTGCTCATCTTTTCAGCTTTTTCACACAAAGCTCTGTGTGTGTGTGTGTGTTCTCAGTCTTGTCCCCCTTGTTTTCTGTCCATTTCCCCCTCCTCATCTCATCTCATCTGATGAAGGCAGTCAGGACCCAGCGTGCTCGCCTCGGGGTCTTCAGCAGTGAATCATCGCCCATCGCCATGGCAATCAGTTAGTCACTGCCTCGTTGTGGTGCCGCCGGTCTGCGGTCTGTGGCGACGGCAACTCCCCGCCAAAAAAAGCCTGTTGATACACGCGCAGAAGAGAAGCGGTCAGCTTTAGCAGGTCGGACACGTCGGGCTTTTCGCCCGGGGTGCCGCGCACTCGCCCCGAGGCGACGAGAGGGGTGAGAGTGTTTGAGATGCCGCGAGTAATGACAGTGAGAAGAGCGCATGAATATTAGATCACAAGCTGCCTGTTGTTGTTCCCTTAAACAAAATAAAATCCCCCCAAAAAAGCACAAAAACAAAACAAAGCAAAAAAAAAACAAAGCCATTGTGTCTCTGAGAAGAAAAAAATCATACAACTGGCACAAATAATTATGTAACTTTTCACTAGAGGATTCTTGAAAGTGTTGAGCGGAAAAATATGTTTCACATTTGTGTTTAAAAGCAGCTGTAACAATGTTTTGTCCCTATGCTGGCTTACCCATCCTTAGTGTGACTGGAGTCAATGAGTGTGTGTGTGTGTGTGTGTGTGTGTGTTTTTTTTTTGCTCCAAACTACATGGAAATTTGCTAAAACAAGGTCACTCCAGCTCACATTAGATTTCATTAGACTGAAACCATCTGTAAAAGCCATCCAAACTACCTGCTGATGCTTCATTGGTCACAAGCATGTCAACTCACACAAGCAATGTGTCGCAGGTTAATGGTAGTTCTCCAGCAAGGACCATGCACATATTGCCTACAGACAACGCATACATAATGCATAAATAATACATAACATAACACAAGATACAGAAAAATATGCATGTAATACGCAGATATAAGCACAAGGTACAGACACACATACAAGCATAATGTGATGACAAAATAATAAATAAGCTCAAACAATATAGATAAGGTGCAGTGGCAGAGCCTGGCTGGCGGATGTTGATCTGTAGAGGATCTGGGCCAGCTGTGGCCCAGATGTGGGCCAGTCGTGTTGGGAGGCAGGGATTTGCTCAGGTGCCTTTGAGCAGAGCATCACCGAGTGAGCGAGGGAGGGAGCGAGTGAGTCAGTCCATCAGTCAGGAAGTCTGTCTGTCTGTCTGTCTGTCTGTCTGTCTGTCTGTCTGTCTGCGTACACTGAGCCATGGTCAATTTCCCTGGTGGTGTGGTTTCCTCGCTTTGTGTTGGCAACGGATCGCCGTGTGTGTGGGTGCATGTGTGAGTGCATATGTGAATTTGTGCGTGTGTGTGTGTGTGTGTTTGTTTGTGTGCGTGTGTGTGTGTGTGTGTGTGTGTGTGTGTGTGTGTGTGTGTGTGTGTGTGTGTGTGTGTGTGTGTGTGCGTGCGTGCGTGCGTGCGTGCGTGCGTGTGAAAGCGATAAATAGATAGAGCAGTGTGAGTGTGTGTGTGTGTGTGTGTGTGTGTGTGTGTGTGTACACATGTGTCAGAGAGAGTCACGGCACACACAATTGATGGATTATATTTATAGACTTTGCATTGTGTACACAAAGCCTTTAGGGCTTAAAAAGAGTTTGCCACAGCTACAGTGCAAATACACGCAGCTTATCCACTACAAGCACTGGCCAATGGCCATTTTATCTCTCTCCTTCTCTCTCTCTCTCTCTTTCTCTCCCCCTCTCCCTCTCTCCATCCGTCTGTTTAGTGTCCATTCAGAGGCGCTGGGCCTCAAACAGCCGGTTGGCCATTAGTCTCCATAACGACGGCTATAACGTACAGTGTTAGTGATGGGGGGAGGTCAAAGTTCGTCACGGACAATCTGTGAAAGATGATGACACACGGGAGCCTCTGTCTGGTCTAATGATCTTGACCCCTTCCAAAGGTCACGGGGTCGAGGGCCTCACTTATTAAGCGCCTCTGAAGACCGGAGTCAGCCACGTGTGCTCATTTTAGCTTTGTTCATTAGTGGACAATGAGACAAACTGACCCTGGGTCTGTGGGGGAAGCTAGGCAATAGATGAGAGACGGTTTGTGATCTGATACTTGATAAAAAAGCGTTTAGACAGCAACGCATATGCTTCTTCGCTGGAGTGCGAAGTGCAAGGGGTGTTTGAATTGGTAAGGATTTATGCATTTCTGTGTGTGAGTGTGTGTACTGTACATATGCAAATATATTTATTGTTTGTACAAATTCTTTTCTCATTTTCGAGTGTTTGTGCAAGTGTGTGGGTGTGAGTGTGTGTGTGCACAGTATGTGTGTGTGTGTATGTGTGTGCAGACACACGTGTGCATGCATATTGTGTACAATATCTTAGTGAGTGTAGTGGGCATGTTTGTGCATGTGTGTGATTGTATGAATGTTCCTCTTTTAGTCAGTGGGTAAATGTGCATGTGCGTATGTGGATGTGTATGAGTGAGAGTGAGAGTGTGTGTGTGTGTGTGTGTGTGTGTGTGTGTGTGTGTGTGTGTGTGTGTGACTATGACTATGTGTGTGGTGGTTTTGGTTTCTGTGATAATGATGAGGAAGAGGGGATAATGAATGCTACTGAGTCTCTCCCTCTCCCTCGGGATGTGGCTCTGATGAGTGATTCCTGCACCTCTCTCCAGCCCTGTTTGCATTTCTCTGAAGGCCACCGCTGCGCTGTTTGTCATGTCCCCGGAGTGATCATGCTCACCGAAAGACATATTTTTAAAAGAGAATACACACGCACACACACACACACAAGTACACACAGCTAATGACATATACACACAAACACACACACACACACACACACACACAGTGTTTGTAATGGCGAGTACAGCTTCAAGTCTGTCTGTTCAAGGTCCTGCTGGAGGCCATGTTGCCAGAGATAGATGGGGGAGAAAAGATTGATGAAAAGTGAATAGGGTGCGGTGAACGACAGGGCATAAAGCTTAGATACCTGACACTGGATCTGGCAACCCTACAGTGGCAGTGGCAGTAGCAACTTCATACAGTCATATGTAATTAGTATGTTCCTAATTGGGCGGGATTGTGAATACCATTTCCTGTCATCCATATGTGTCACAGGTAATATGTGATTCCATGTGATACACTCCAGTGCTATTGTCTTTTTCCAATGGATTGGATTGGAATGGTAAACATTGTGAACAAAATATGATATATTGGATAGATCTGCATTCTAAAAAATCAAAAATTGGGCCAACCAGAAAAAACAAATAAATAGGCAAGGTCCTACTCTAAGCTTTTTATCTTGTGCCAAAAGCCAAACATACTTTCAAAAAGTATTTTCTATGGCGACCCCAAGGACAACATGATGGTTAATGCATTTTAATACCCTTATGAAAGCCCGATCAGTCGATAGAGAAATGCTTGGCAGGCAAGGAATATGGGGTTGTGTTCAGGTGTAATGTCATTCAATGGAAGCACACCAGACAGCTTCTCTAACGGTGACTTAAAGTGCAGGGGTGAGATGGACAGAGAGAGAGGGGGGGCAGGAGGGGAGAGAAATAGCCCAGGGCAAATGTTCGGTCAAAGGGCAAGTCAAAGGGTATTACACCCACAGGTAAAGGTGTGAAAGCAGTGGGACGTGAAGAGCGATAAATAAAATCTGAAGGAGTGGGATGGAAGAAATGCGGAAGTAGAGAGTGGAGATGGGGATAAAAAAGATGGAGAGGGAGACTGTTGAAGGAACAATGCAAAATACATTGTGGAAAAGCACTAGCTTATGTGTGCTGATAATGTAGAGCTTTAGTGTAAATATGCATGCCAAAAGAAGAAAGAAAAAACAGACTCCCCCACTCAAACACACACCCACATACACTCTCTTGCTCACACACACACACACACACACACACACACACACACACACACACACACACACACACAAGCTTCCCCGTAAACCACAAACACACATTCAAACATGAGGAGGAAAACACACTTCATTATACACTAAGAAGCATTTTTGCCATTTTTTTCTGTTCTGCTTAAAAAAAAAAAAAAAACTTAGAGTGACAATTTAATTAGGTCTGTTTGTTCCAGCGGTCCTCCTAACGAACAACAGCAACTCATTTCAGAGAGCCGCCAAGAGAGCGTTACTCCACAATCACTGATTTAATGAATGCTCACATCTGTGTGCTTGGACTACAAATGTGTTTGGATGGTCACGCCTACATGTGGCTGCAAGATATGAACAAAACCTTGTAAAATTTTACTTAAGCTTTCCACCAATTTCCACCTGATATAAACATTCTGTAAGCATGTTATAACACTCAATCCTGCATAACATAAGGTAAGTTAAGTCAAGTGCATTTAAACCACATTTCATTCACAGAGGTATTACAATGTGCGTTACATAATTAAACATTTAGTCGTTATGATTTCAAGGTAATGCGTAATTCACTGTTTCATAATTGTTATATTCCTAGCGCTAGATAGGATTGTGAAACACCCTCTCATCTCGTTAACAATCTTGACAGCCTGTGCCATAATGAATAGGTGATGTCCTCTAATGTTATTGTCCTATTGGGCACTGATGATATTGTGACAATAATGTTGCATATTGCTGAGTCTCTGCAGATGGTGCAATAAGCCTGTGACATTAAGATATTGCTTTGATCACAAGTGGGTACACAGCAAACTACCTGTATCACTGTATTCCATACAGTAGATGTAAAAATAAAGCTGGATATTGATTGTTTATTCCATATTGAATGTTGAATTTAGAAAGGCAGCTGAGCTATTTTCCATTTGTGTCTTATTTTCCTTCTGGATAAATAACATATCTGTCTGTCTGTCTGTCTAACTGTCTGTCTTCATGGCCTGCATTACCAATAGGCAATCAGCAGCTGTAAATACAGTATATAATGAAATCATGAGGTCTGCTGGGGTGTCACGGAGCTCGTCGCTACTGGAGATGGAGTTCTACTGTTTGTCGCCGTCGTCGTCACAGTGTGTATCTATCTTTCTATTTACTGTATCTACTGTATCTATCTTTCTTTCTATCTTTCCTTCTTTCTTTCTTATTTATCTAGTGTTCCTCCACCCCTCCAAGCACTCAAAGAAATCTACACATTAATGCCTCACATATTCATACACCAATAGCGAAGGCTGCCATACAAGATGCACAGAGTGAGAAGAGGCTGGCTTCAGCTTGAACCAGTACTCCTCTGGTGTGTGAATGCCTCCTCGGCTTCCCTAGGTACCATTCCACTAGAATACCTCGTCTCAATCTGGCAGAGCTCCTCTTGAATGCAGTGCATTAAGAAATCATAGACTGCTCTGACCCAGGATTAGCTGTAACCGAGGGAGTGTTCACCGCTTGTTTCTACCTGTTTGCCGTGATGTTTCAGTCCCCACCAATTACTTACCCTCCATCTGCACACATAGAACATGATTCTGGGTCCAGGCTCAAACCCAGAGTGATGGAAACTGAGATCTTTAATTTATGGATTGCGTATAATTAATGCATGCAAGCTGTTCGACGGTGAATGCATTGAGCTGTCAACCTTGTGCAGCCAACCCTACTGTACAGTATGTCTGGTTTGTATTGAGATTTTTGTATCTGTAGCTTAATTAGTGGAATGACAATCTTAACTTATTTCCTGCGTCTGTTTGTTTTTTTACGCATTAACACAACTAAAACACATTGGTTCCTTTCTAGTGGCCAGGTCTTTTAAATACCATTCAACCGTGTCTGTGTGTGTGTGTGTGTGTGTGTATGGGTGAGAGAGAGAGAGAGAGAGAGAGAGAGAGAGAGAGAGAGAGAGAGAGAGAGAGAGAGAGAGAGAGAGAGAGAGGTGATTCAGACACATATTTGCTTTGAAGTCATTGTAGATGTTTTTCAAAGTGGTTATCACTCCATTGATCCCTCCAGTGTTTAACCACCATCTGACTCTCTGGACTTCAAACTTTATCCATTCCCAAGACAGTCACTCAGGCACAGAGAGAGAGAGAAAAAAAACACATGCTTGGTGCTCTTCAATATGTCAAGGGTCTAGAAATAAACTCTGCTTTCAGCTAGTGGTTAGTAATTATTTTCAACTTTGGACATTGCAAGTGTTTTTTTTTTTTTTACCATCTGGACAAAAATAAGTCTGCAGTTTCTCCTAATTATTTTCATGCCGCGGGTCAGCTGACACTGTAGGGCGTGACTAGGCCAGTTACCCCTACTGGTTACAATTCAAGTGCACTCTGAAGTTGTTGTGAGATAAAAAAGAATGTGAATAAACTTTTTTTTAATGATTATTTATTAGATAGAATTGTATTTAGCATACATTTGAAACGTATAATAGGTCTACATAAGAGTCACAAACTCCAGAGTCACAGTGAAACAGATGGATATCATCTACTGACCAGACCTGAGGTCTTCACCTGTTGACTACAGTATGTATGGGACACAACAAACTCAACTGGCACACGTTTGCCAAGGTCAGAACTGGCCAGTCAGATCAGTGCCCATGCAGTAACACTGCTAGTAGCCAATGGCAACAGAATGCGTGGTACAGGCGATTGCTCACCTCAGTGGCCAGAAGAGACTGAAGCAACCCGCAAACTGTACAGAACCCTGCAGAACCTACAGCACATGGCAGGATTAATGGAGGACACTGATCTGTGTATACCTGAACAAACGAAGAAGAAGAAGAAGAAGAAGAAGAAGAAGAAGAAGAAGAAGAAGAAGAAGAAGAAGAAGAAGATATCTACCACTTTAGAAAGAAAAAGACGTTAAAGATCTGGAACACAAACTGAGGTAGGTCATCTATATATGAACACAGCATAGTCTTTTGACCTCGGTGACCTGTTATGTGCTTGCTTGCTTGTGTGTGTGTGGTGAAATCATCTTGACTAAATGTGACCAGAGACATGTAAGATTTCTAAGGAAAAGCACACAGAAATGAAAGGACATTCGCCTTGAGCTGAAGTCCAATTGGAGGCCAGTGAAGTGCATGCTCTGGCGGCCTGGTTGCGCAACCTGAAAAAAATTCCCCCTTTACAGGAGACACTGAGGACAAAAGGTTCCCATTACACATCACCCACGCCTGCAGGGGGAAAAAAGAGAAGAGATCAATAACACAAAGGCCATTGCTATTCCAATCATCACGAGGCCTGCATTCTCCCTGACCTGTGCCCGAAGCATACCAAGAGGCTCAAATCTGAGAGGCACAATGGCCGCCTCTCTGAATAGAGACGAGGCGTCTATTCAGTGACAAGAGAAAGAGGCAAGCTGTAGAGTTCCTCTGTCACATTGTCAATTCCACAAATAGTAGGAGAGATGCTCCGTACTTGGAGACTCTTTACTTGTCATACTTGTCGTGAGGCTGATATGAAAGGAATAACGTTGACTATGCCAGTCAGAATAGTGAAATAAGCAGGTAAAAACGATTTGCTTCATCCTGGAGGCATTTCTTTTCTGACATTGATCTGTGGATTATACATTATCCCACTCATTACATGGTTACTAATCAAAAAGAGATTTTTTTTTTCTTTTGTTGACTTCCACTGAAAAAAAAAAAAAAAAAGTTACACAAGTAGAACTTTTAACAACATACAGTATTTTCTGATTCAATGACTGTTGGGAAATTATATGAAAGATCAGAAGCACAAAACTAATTTCCAATGACACTTGTCACAGCAGTCGTTATTTAGTAATATCAGAACCTGAAATTTGGGATGGCCCCCTGAATTCATCGGAACTTTCTGCATCTTTCTGAAGAACCGTATGAGGTGACATACTGTAGGCACACTTTTTCATCTCTAAAGCATTCCAAGTATTCCAAAATATGAAACTGATTGTGTTCATGTTGTTGCTAAGATTCATTATAGCTAAATAGCTAGCATCCTAAGACCAGTATAGTAAACAACAACCCATTGTTTGGAAAATAGGAAGTCGCTAGTCAGTGTGATCCCTACCTAAAGATCTTTATCGCATGTCATTGGACTTTAAATGCTATTATGGCTATTACAAATAGCATTTTAGCCATGCTATGACGTCTAAAACAAGTAAGGTTTTCACAGTGTTAAGGTGTGTGTGTGTGTGTGTGTGTGTGTGTGTTTCTGTGTGAGTGTGTGTGTGTGTGTGTATGTGAGGATGGGAGTTGTATGTTATATGTGAGTAGAATTGACCGGGGTAAGCAACAGAAGCTATGATTATGCTAATGCAGCCCCTTCAGTGTGTCATAGCGATGGCATAAGCCGTCACAATCTCTTGGCGAATTACATTTCGCGTCTTGCAAAGTCACTGCCAAAACACTGTCTGTTTGGATGCTGCCGCACGTATGCAGCGCAATTCATTTCTCCGCGTTAACTCTGGCTTAATCACAGCCGCCCTCTCGATCAGCCCCAGATGACCGTCTTTCTCGCCTTTCTCTGCGATAAAAAAAAGGATAAAAACCAGCTACATTCACAGAGGCAGGATCCTGGTGAATATGAACATGATCATGCATACACACACACACACACACACACACACACACACACACACACACATGCGCACACTCGCAGACGCACACTCGCGGCACGTTTCGCGGCCAAAATTGGGGTCGGCGGGAGAGCGAGGTGGTTACCATCTGCTCGGGTGACCTGCCAAGCGCGGGAGGCATCATCGCTCGGGAAGTCTGGGGGGGCGACACCTGACCAGCATGCATCTGTCCGTCTGTCTCTGCTTCTCGGGGTCCAGGCCTTGGCTCAGTGGAGGCTCACAGTGTCAGATATAAGGGCCCCTATTCTCCCCACCCCGACCCCACAAGACATGGGTGTGTAGGCTGCTCAGAGAGACTCAGAGCTGCAGGACACTACGCATTTCTGAAACAGTTCAAATGGAGGAAGCCCCAAAATATTCATAGAAAAATCAGCCTCGTACAGTTCATAACTCTTCTAAAAGTTGATTTTATAGCATTGCTAAGTTTATATGGTTCCATTTGAATAAATGTTAAGACTACTCTGAGAATAGATGAGAATATAGAGGTTTTTACTCTACTCACATCAAAATAATTCAACACTTACCATATTAGGTGTCAAGTGCGCAAAAAAAGCAGATACTCAGAGGTATACTAGACATTTTAGTATACCCGTCATTTTGATAACTGAGTTCAAGTGGGTGAGGTTTACTATAAAGAGCATTTGTTTTTATTGTGTGTGCTTAATTGCATTGCATTTCATAAACTCTGTGATCTGTTTGTAGAGTAAATGTTGTGTCTTAGTGAGGAATGATCAAAAGGTAAAAAATGTGTTGATGTACTGCATGCATTGCCCTTGTTGGAGTCAATCCTGTGATTACTGTAACACTTAACCTGTGATCTCTGGACAGTCGCAGTTGTTCCTGACAAAATATTGGTGTTCAGATGCATACTATTAAACACAGAATTGACTTCCCTCCAATAGCTTTTTACATATTTACAATGCTTTGTTTATGCTTTAGGGTTAGTATCTATGTTTAGTATAGTTTAATATAGCATCTGTGCTATTGTGCCAAAACCAGAAATACAAAATGTAGATGTTTCCTTGGAATTATTCATGGTGTACATATTATGTGTGTGTGTGTGTGTGTGTGTGTGTGTGTGTGTGTGTGTGTGTGTGTGTGTGTGTGTGTGTGTGTGTGTGTGTGTGTGTGTGTGTGTGTGTGTGTGTGTGTGTGTGTGTGTGTGTGTGTGTGTGTGTGTGTTTTAAAGGTATTCTTGTTCTCTGTTCTGTATACTGTTCTCTGTTGTATTGTTTTAATGTTGGTCTCTGGGTTTAGTCCTTGCTAGCCTATTGATCATGTGTAAGCCGTATGCATTGTGTTGCTTACTTTCCTCTCTTTCTGAGCCAGTGGGCCAGTCGGGCAGTAGAAGCTCTCTTATGTTGCTCTTGTTTGTTTTGCTATGAAGCAGTATTTAGCCTTTAACATGAATAAATAATTATCTTTTGGGGAAAATATCCTGACCTTGCCGTTGATGTCCAAACATGCACATGAAAGACAAACTTAAACCTTTCGTCCTTGAAATATGCCTGCACTGCGCGTTGGTGAATAATACATCAAAGTTGTTTGTGTGTGAACCAGTCCCAGGGTAAAAACATATCGATAAAAATCTTGTTTCTACTTATACAATGTGCTTCTTTTCATAAAACCATAAGATTCGTCAAAACAGGAGAAATAGCACATAATCACATGTGAACAAACATGTGATTTGTTTTATGCATTATTAATGATTTATTTCCCTTTGTTTGCATCACATGAACTAACACGTGTCCTAATAGACTGCATAAAGGAATAAATAACTAGAAAAGCACTCAGAAAGCAAACCTCCACCAAACGAGCACAATTTAATAGTTTCTTCCTTGGGTCATTTCAGACCTTTCCTGAGACAAACAAAGCAACAAACAAAGCAACAAACAAACCCCGATGACAACCTAACCTCCCTGGCGGAGGTAAAAAAGCCTGTGACTAGTGAAAACTAGCGGACTTTGCTCGAATATTTCTCCGGTGTTCAAAACAACCAGCTAACTTCACCATGACGCAACTGGGGAGAAAAGGCATTTTATTTGGAACGATCCAAATAACAGAACACTTCTCGGGCCTGTCAGGTGCTGTTTCAGTTTGCATAATCTAGCGGTGAGTTCATACTCAGCGAAAGAGGGCCTCATTAGGTAAGCAAGGGGTCAACAGAGGTCAAGGAAGCTCGCCGGCGAGGCGCCTCCATCAACTCCCACTCCACTCAATTTGTATAATTTATCCCGTGCCGCATTGCAAGCCGGGGCCCCTAAATAGGCACGTTTGACCCAGTAAAGCTCTCTCCAGTCAAATGTCACCTCGCCCCTAAAACGAAATGCCAGACTCCTACACGAGGAATGCAAGCAGTCGGGCAGTCAATAATGGCAGCGCCCATACATTCTCCATTCCATCCCGCTTCCCGAAGGAGAGTGTGTGTGTGTGTGTGTGTGTGTGTGTGTGTGTGTGTGTGTGTGTGTGTAGGAGGCGGGGGTAATATTTAAGTATGCAGAGTCAGCAGGTGAGAGATAGAGAGGGGGGGAGGGGGGGAGAGATAGAGGGATGGGGTAGGAGCAGAAAAAAGAGAGGGAGTTTGTGGGGGAATGAAAAGCAGGGTGGACTTGTGTGGAACTGAGAGTGAGGAAGGGAAATGAAAAGTGAGAGAGCAAGAGATAGTGTGAGGAAAAGCGGTGGAGAGAGAGAAAAAGAAATCTTATAGGAGCAGAGGGATGGTGATAGAGGAGGCTTGTGTATGTATGTATGTGTGTGTGTGTGTGTGTGTGTGTGTGCGACTCTGCCCATGCATGTATATGTGTGTGGGTGTGGGTGAGTCTTCCCGTGTGTGTGCGTGTATGTTTTGTTTAATGTGTGAGTATGCACATGCATGTGTGTTTGTGTCGTGCGTGTGTGTGTGTGTGTGTGTGTGTGCGTGCGTGCGTGCGTGCGTGCGTGCGTGCGTGTGTGTGTGTGTGTGTGTGTGTGTGTGTGCCCGTGTATGTGTTTGTGTTTGCATGCCCAAGCGTGCCCCAGCCGGCAGACAGGGAGCTGCATGTGTTTATGCCCCTCAGTCAATCATGGATCTCTGCAGCAGAACGCCCGTGCCACAGCCATGATTGAGAAGCCATTACACTGCAGCTCTCACAACAGGAGAGAGAGAGAGACAGGTAGATAGATAGAGAGGGAGAGAGATAGATAGATACAGTGGCGCCTGCAGGCGTACGGCCGTACGCACTGTGCGTACCTTGAGACTACTCATCAAGGAAAGAAAATTACCCTTGTGCGTGTGTATTCACATCAAATTGGCCTACCATAACTTCCCTACTATGCACAGTATCCCATTAGCCGCATGCCATGCCATCAGGCTATTTACAATTTTCTATATGAAGTTTGTCAACACGTTATCAAAATTAACTTAATGCAGAGCTACTGTATATCCACGCGCACATATTTCATTTGAGCAGGAGAGATTACGCACGCATGTCACGATCCGCTCCGGATCATTTTGATCCGGATCATGTTTTCCCTGTCTGGTGCTCCAGGTCATGTGCTCTCTCCCTCTCTGTGCTCCAGGTTTTGCTCCGCCCACGTCTCTGCCTCTACCCTGCGCAGCTACACACCTGTGGCCAATTCTCCCTCGTCTGGGCCTGCACTTAACTCCAGCCCTGAGGCTCCTTCATTGCTGAATTATCTCCTCACCGAACACGTTGTCAGGAGCCAAGCCAAGCTAAACCTCTCTGCATCCTCGACCACGACCACGACCACGTCTTCGCCTTTGCCCTGCCTAGGATCTTTCTGCCCTGGATTTTTCACTGCTCTCCTTTGTTGGATTTCGGATTTGCCTATTTTTGCCGCTTGAGACTTTCTGCCTGGCCTGTGAGTTTTTGCCTGCTGCTGCCGTTCAAGTGAGATACCAAGTTTTTGATCTTCTGTGTTTTTGAACTGTTTTTGGATTTTCGTGGACTCATTGCACTCTCATTGAACTGAAGATTTCTGTTTTTCCTGTGTGAAGGCAACTCTCATTAAAAACTATTATTTTGACTGAAATTTACTGGTGTCTGCATTTGGTTCCACTTAGTTAAACCCGGCCACAGTGGCCGTGACAGTATAATTCAGCCAGTAAAATGGAACCAGCAGACGCCAGTGCCATTAGGGCTGCACTGGAGAAACAGGGCTCTCTCCTCGGGGTTCACCAACAGGAGATTTCCCAGGTCAACCATGGCCTTTCCTCTTTGGGTGATAATCTGCAAAGCCTGTCCGCCCAGGTACAGCAACTGAGTGTTAGACCTCCGTCACCATCTCCTTTCCGGGAACCACGCCTGCCCCCTCCACAGCCGTATGCTGGAGAACCTGGTGCCTGCCGCTCCTTTCTGTCACAATGCTCCCTCGCAATGGAATTGCAAGCTACAGCATTCTCCACCGAGCGCTCCAGAATCGCCTACATTATCACACTTCTCACTGGCAGAGCACGGGAGTGGGCAACCTCGGTCTGGGACTCTGGCGCCACCTGCTGTTTAAGCGCTGAAGATTTTGCAGACGAGATGCGCAAGGTGTTCGACCGATCCCCTAGAGGACGAGATGCAGCGCGGGCGCTAATGGTTCTAAAGCAAGGAGACCGCTCCGTTTACGATTATGCCATAGAGTTCCGTACACTAGCAGCTAACACAGAATGGAACGCCAGTGCCTTATTTGATGTCTTTTACCAGGGTCTCAATGGCAATGTCTTGGATGAGATTGTTCCTCATGAGCTGCCAGATCACTTGGAGGGCCTCATCGATCTGACTGCGAGAGTGGATACCCGTCTGCGAGAACGCAACTTGAAAGGAGGTAGAAGAACTTTCCCTAGTCCAGTCTTGCCCATGAAGATTGACCACCCTTCAAGCGACCCTGAGCCCATGCAGATTGGGCGAACTCGCATTTCGGACGAGGAGAGGAAGCGTCGGAGGGATGATAACGCATGCTTTTACTGTGGCAAGCTAGGACATTTCTCCCGCCAGTGCCCTTTAAAAGGGGTTGCCCGCCCGTAGTAACAGGGGTACGGGTGGGTGTGATCGAGAGGTTTCCCCCTGTTAGGAGGTTTATGTTTTCTGTTAGCCTGCTTGTTCATAACCAACTCTATCCCGTCAAGGCCCTTGTCGATTCCGGGGCGGACCAGAACCTCATCCAAGCTGCCTTGGCAAGAAAGCTCAGAATTAGTCTACAGGAACTTGAGCACCCCCTGCTGACCAGTGCTCTTAATGGAACTAAGCTGAGCCCAATCTCTAAGGTAACAGAGCCTGTTGTTTTAAAGTTTTCTGGGAATCATGTGGAGTCAATTTCATTCTTTGTCATGGATAATGCTCATGTACCCCTTGTTCTAGGACTGCCATGGCTTCAGCTCCATAACCCTTACATCAATTGGCAGGATGGTTCCATCCTCTCCTGGAGCTCTAACTGTATGGCCACCTGCCTGTCTTCTGCCCATCTTCCGGTATGTGCTCAGATCCCAGATCCTGATAAAGATGTTGATGTCAAAAATGTTCCCCCAGAATATCTCGATCTACGCCGTGTTTTCAGCAAGTCTCGGGCTACCTCTCTCCCTCCTCATCGGCCATACGACTGTTCCATTGATCTGCTCCCTGGCACGTCTCCACCCAAGGGACGCATCTATTCACTTTCTCCTCCCGAGAGGGAGGCAATGGACAAGTACATCTCAGAGTCCCTTGCTGCCGGAATTATTCGTCCTTCGTCCTCTCCAGCCGGCGCAGGCTTCTTTTTTGTTGAGAAGAAGGATAAGTCCTTAAGGCCCTGTATAGACTATCGTGGCCTCAACGAGATCACCGTCAAGAACAGGTACCCCTTACCACTCATGTCCACTGCTTTTGAGCTGCTGCAGGGTGCTCAGTTCTTCACCAAACTTGACCTGCGTAATGCTTACTACCTTATCCGTATTAAAGCAGGTGATGAATGGAAGACCGCTTTCAATACTCCGACTGGCCACTATGAGTATTTGGTGCTCCCTTTTGGGCTTACTAATGCCCCTGCTGTGTTCCAGGCTCTTGTAAATGATGTACTAAGAGATTTTATTAATCGTTTTGCATTTGTTTATTTGGACGACATCTTAATTTTTTCTTCAACCATAGATGCCCACCGTTCACACGTGAGACAAGTTTTGCAACGGCTCTTGGAGAATCGTCTGTTCATAAAGGCTGAGAAGTGTGACTTTCATCAGCAATCAGTAGCCTTCTTGGGATTTGTGATCTCCCCTGGGGTGGTTCAGGTGGATCCAGGGAAGGTAAAGGCAGTGTCCGAATGGTCAATCCCCTCCTCCAGACGTGAGCTTCAGCGTTTCCTGGGCTTTGCGAACTTTTACCGCAAATTTGTCCGCAATTACAGTTCCATTGCCGCTCCACTCACTGCCCTCACATCCACCAAGGTTCCCTTTCTTTGGAACAAGGAAGCTGGGACTGCCTTATCGACCCTCAAGACCATGTTCACCACGGCCCCCGTGTTGGCGATCCCGGACCCCTCTGCACAATTCCTTGTCGAAGTGGATGCATCGGACACGGGTGTCGGGGCTGTCCTCTCTCAGAGGTCCGCAAAGGATGGCCGGTTACACCCCTGCGCCTTTTTTTCACGGAGACTGTCTCCACCTGAACGGAACTACGGCATCGGAGATCGAGAACTGCTAGCCATCAAATTGGCGCTGGAGGAGTGGCGGCACTGGCTGGAGGGAACGGAGACCCCTTTTCTGGTTTGGACTGATCACAAAAACCTTGAATACTTGAGAACGGCTAGGCGGTTAAACTCACGTCAGGCTAGGTGGTCACTTTTTTTTTCTCGGTTTAATTTTGTGCTTTCTTACAGACCAGCCTCCAAGAACATCAAGCCAGACGCCCTCTCCAGACAGTTTGGTCCCGTTTCTCAGGTGGATACTGAGACCATCCTGCCGCCCCATTGCCTTTTGGCTGCTGCGCTGCTGAATGTGGAGACCCTTGTCCAGCAGGCCCTTGCCCAAGACCCTGGTCCAGGTAACGACCCTCCTGGTAAACTTTTTGTACCTCTCTGTGTCCGACCTCAGGTACTTCAGTGGGGCCACAGCTCCCTCCTGGCCTGTCATCCGGGTACTGCTCGGACTCTCTCCAATCTGACACAACGCTTCTGGTGGCCAATCATGCGCAGGGATGTTAAGAGTTTTGTGGCTGCTTGTGACACCTGCTCCAGGAACAAGACCGGTAACCGACCTGCCGCTGGCCTTCTCAGACCTCTCCCCATTCCTCACAGGCCATGGTCACATATTGCCGTAGATTTTGTCACTGGTCTGCCTTCATCAGCCGATAATACATGCATCATGACTATTGTGGATAGGTTCTCTAAAGCTGCACACTTTGTCCCCCTCCCGAAACTCCCGACGGCCAAAGGTACTGCTGAACTGCTAGTCAATCATGTTTTTAGGCTACATGGGTTACCCAAAGACATTGTTTCTGACAGGGGCCCTCAATTCACTGCCCTGTTTTGGAAGGGTTTTTGCAGGCTAATTGGTGCCTCTGCCAGCTTGTCATCTGGCTTCCACCCTCAAACTAATGGCCAGACCGAGCGCACCAATCAGAAGTTGGAGGTGGCACTACGTTGCATGGCCTCCGAGAATGCCACATCTTGGAGCCAGTGGCTACCTTGGATTGAATATGCCCATAACAGTCTCCCTTGTTCTTCGACAGGATTGTCTCCATTTCAGTCATGTTTGGGTTATCAGCCACCCCTTTTTCCGAACCAGGAGGAAGAGGTAGCTGTGCCTTCTGTTCAGGCCTTTGTCAGGCGCTGTCGGAGGGTCTGGGCTCGGGCCAGACATCACCTGGTGCATGCGGGCAGGAAGTACAAGGAGATGGCTGACAGGCGACGCATCCCTGCCCCGACCTATCGGCCCGGCCAAAGAGTGCTGCTCTCAACCACTAACCTTCCGCTCAAGGTACTCTCCCGTAAGCTGGCTCCCAGGTTTGTTGGCCCTTTCCGCATTTCCAGAATTATCAATCCTTGTACTGTGAAACTTCTGTTGCCGTTGTCTATGAGCCGTATCCACCCCTCATTTCATGTCTCCCAATTGCGCCCTCTGGCCTCCAGCCCTCTGTTTCCCCCTGTCAAAGCCCCTCCGCCCCCTAAGGTCATTGAGGGTGGTGAGACCTACACGGTCAGGCGGCTGCTGAAGGTCCGACGTCGTGGAAGGGGCCTCCAGTACTTAGTTGATTGGAAGGGCTATGGGCCTGAGGAGAGGTGTTGGGTGCCATCGAGATTCATCCTCGACCCACGTCTGGTTGTGGATTTCCATCGGCTGAACCCGGAGGCACCAGGTAGTGCGCCAAGAGGCGCACGTAAGAGGGGGGGTCCTGTCACGATCCGCTCCGGATCATTTTGATCCGGATCATGTTTTCCCTGTCTGGTGCTCCAGGTCATGTGCTCTCTCCCTCTCTGTGCTCCAGGTTTTGCTCCGCCCACGTCTCTGCCTCTACCCTGCGCAGCTACACACCTGTGGCCAATTCTCCCTCGTCTGGGCCTGCACTTAACTCCAGCCCTGAGGCTCCTTCATTGCTGAATTATCTCCTCACCGAACACGTTGTCAGGAGCCAAGCCAAGCTAAACCTCTCTGCATCCTCGACCACGACCACGACCACGTCTTCGCCTTTGCCCTGCCTAGGATCTTTCTGCCCTGGATTTTTCACTGCTCTCCTTTGTTGGATTTCGGATTTGCCTATTTTTGCCGCTTGAGACTTTCTGCCTGGCCTGTGAGTTTTTGCCTGCTGCTGCCGTTCAAGTGAGATACCAAGTTTTTGATCTTCTGTGTTTTTGAACTGTTTTTGGATTTTCGTGGACTCATTGCACTCTCATTGAACTGAAGATTTCTGTTTTTCCTGTGTGAAGGCAACTCTCATTAAAAACTATTATTTTGACTGAAATTTACTGGTGTCTGCATTTGGTTCCACTTAGTTAAACCCGGCCACAGTGGCCGTGACAACGCAGGCGCGCAAGTAGGCTACTTGTTGTGTTCTTTTACTCGGCTATCTATTATGGTTATCAGAACACAATGTGACGCTAAATCACTAACTCAAATATAGTCGGCAGGCCAACATCAGGAAATGTGCTTAGAAAACACTTTTGATGGCATTTTTTGTTAAAAGTTGGCAACCATGCTAGAAGTTATTAGAGGGCTCTGAGGTTCCAGAATCCAGCGGTTGCCAAAATCATATTCATGATTGACCTTCAAATTTGACCTTAAATTATGAATATGATTTTGGCAACCACTGGATTCTGGAACCTCAGACCCTATTGTTAACTTCTAGCATGGTTGCCAACATTTAAAAAAGAATGCCATGAAAAAAAGAAGTCCCCAAAAAGACAATCCATAACATTTATTATTATTTTTGAGCTTTTGACCTTCAAATTTGACCTTAAATTCTAAATATGACTTTGGCAACCACTGGATTCTGGAACCTCAGACCCTACTGATAACTTCTAGCATGGTTGCCAACTTTTTAAAAAGAATGCCATGAAAATAAAGCCCCCAAAAAGACTAACCATAAAATCTATTGTTTTTGACCTTTTGACCTTCAAATTTGACCTTGAATTATAAATATGATTTTGGCAACCACTGGACTGTGGAACCTCAGACCCTACTAATAACTTCTAGCATGGTTGCCAACTTTTTAAAAAGGATATCATGAAAATAGAGCCCCCCAAAAAGACGAACCATGAAATCTATTATTTTCGACCTTTTGACCTTCAAATTTGACCTGAAATTATAAAAATGATGTTGGCAACCACTGGATTCTGGAACCTCAGACCCTACTAATAACTTCTAGCATGGTTGCCAACTTTTAAAAAGGATGTCATGAAAATAGAGCCCCCCCAAAAGACAAACTATTAAAATCTATTGTTTCCAACTTTTTGACCTTCAAATTTGACCTTAAATTATAAATATGATTTTGGCAACCACTGGATTCTGGAACCTCAGACCCTACTAATAACTTCTAGCATGGTTGCCAACTTTTAACAAAAAATGCCATCAAAAGTTTTTTTTAGGGTCTTGGCCTGCCGACTAATAGGCTACTCATCGTGGATATCGCAAGTTCTTTTAAACAACGAAAAGAGAAAGAATGGAAGATGGAGGCAGGAAAGCTAGAGGAGATTCTAGATGGGCAATAACAAGCTAGGTAGACAATTTGTGTGCTTGTCGGAACGTTAGACTAGCATTACAACACTGTTTAACATCAGACGTTAATGCTTGAACAAAACTAAACGTAACTTAGCAGTAACTTAGCTGTGTGTTGTCCAAATGAGTATTGTGTAAGGGATAATCAACGACGCGCCGTGCGTTTATAGGAAAATAATGCACGTTCGAAGTGGTAATAAGGACCCGACGCCGCAGGCGGAGGGCATACACTTCGATAAGTGCATTAGTTTCCTATAAACGCACGGCGCGGAGTTGATTATCCCGCTTATACCACTGCTACTATCACTTTCAAATTTCTAATTGTGTTATTGTATGTGGATGTTATATGTTATAGGCTACTTTTTTGCTGACCAATGCACAAATCTAAAACCGAGAAACGGACAAATATTGTACAATATCAGCAAAATATTTTCGGGGGGGGGGGGGGGGGTTGATTGGTGTGCGTACCATAGCATTAATTCCTGCAGGCGCCCCTGGATAGATAGATAGATAGATAGATAGATAGAGAGAGAGAGAGAGGGGGGGGGGGGGCAGACACAGAGAGACTACCAGTTGTTTTTGTTCTATGTAGTCTATGTAGTCTTTATGTCTATTTTGGCAAAGTGCATTATTTGTTATGGCAAGAAAGTATTTTGAATCGAATAGAAAACAGCAAACAAAACAAAACACAGGAGAGAAAAGGCGCGGCGCCAGCGAGTAGATTAATGAATCTGATGAGTTGCTTTCCTGTCACTATAGTTCCACTGTTTGTTTGGCTTTTGTTATGGCGGCGCTGTCATATATTTATGCAGCCTTTTAGCTGTTCATGAATGATATGCTTTTAAAGGCTATTTATTTATACACAGTTTAGTGCAACCAATCCACTCAAATGTTTGCGTAGTCAATGTTGGGAAATAAATAGCTCAGTCTATGACGGGGTAAACAAATAAATAAATAATCTTAGCTCACGCTGGCTGACAAATTGAAAGCCGCTTTTTAAAAGCACCGTAATTTCACAATGCCAGAAAAGGCTTCAGGTGAAATTAGTTTTCGCCTAACAACACCGTTATTTATCTGCCGGCGCAGCGGTATTTTGTGACTTTTTAAAAAACATTTATTTTATGTTGTTTTGTATATTCATTTCATTATGTTTATTTATCTATATATTTATTTACGTAAGTAAGTTGTGAATTTCTGCTTTGCTTTGCTGGGATGCTTTGTTGCTGACAGCATTCCGTTTTGACAAGTGGGCTAATTTCTGCTCGGGGTCATCAATATTTCTGACAGTGTGATGATCGTTACATGCTCTCTCTCTCTCTCTCTCTCTCTCTCTCTCTCTCTCTCTCTCTCTCTCTCTCTCTCTCTCTCTCTCTCTCTCTCTCTCTCTCTCTCTCTCTCTCTCTTCTCTCTCTCTCTCTCTCTGAGTGTGTGTGTGTGTGTGTGTGTAAATATAGCCCCGCTTCTTCAGTTCTGCTGAGGATGCAGAGTGTCTGTTGGAGTCGCTCTAAATTCATCTGACTGCTCTGAAGGCTTTCTGGGACGTGGAGACATCCTTTGCGAGTGGCACCCCTGCTCATGCCAGGAGGGTTCACCTAACTGTGGCCCATTTGAAGATCACAAGCTCCTGGCAGAAAGCGTGGAGAATCGTCTGTCACGAAATAGGTCATCTGGTCGGACGGCATGACAGACACGCAAACGGAAAGAATAAAAGTCACTTTGCGACGTTTCATAACAAGGTTATAAATAGTACTCTCATTTCAATATTGTCTTGAGAAAAGTGGGCTGGTTGTGTACCGTGGGGAACAAATAGCCAATTTTATCCATGAGTATTTCTATGAGGGCAGTGAGAAGTGGTGGAAGATAGTTCAGTATTTCAAGCATGCACACACACACACACACAGACACGTCCTTTAGTCAGGAAGGAGAGAGAAATGGTAGAGTAGTTCTTGTCCAGATTGACTCCACTCATTAGTGGAGATAAAGCTACCACCTCTTTGTCTTTGTCTTTCTCTTTCTCTCTGTCTCTGTCTCTCTCTCTCTCTCTCTCTCTCTCTCTCTCTGTCTTTTATCCTCTTTTCTTCCAAGTTCTCATTTCCGTTGTTCTCTCTCTATATCTCCCTCTCTCTCACACACACACACACATGCACACGGATAACAGGAATGAGTGTTGTTTGATTTTGTCCAATCTTCGGCACACAGGCTAAGCTCATGACTGACAGTCACACGGGTCTTCTTCTCCAGCGTGTTAATGACCCAGCGGTCCTCAGAGACTCACCCACACACACACACACACACACTGACACACACACACACACACACACACATATAACGTCATTCGTCCTCTGATCTTCCAGAAGAGCTGGCAGTCAGACGAAGGCCTCTGTTCTCTCCCTCTTTCTCTCCATCTCTCGATGGCTTACACTCTCTCTCTGCTTAATTAACACGGTCCCGTGAATGACGTTGGTTCGGCCGGCGAGTCGAGTGTACCCGACAGTGACTCGCCAAACGCCTCGCCTCTTCGTCTCTGATTAGGCTCTCATCAACGCTTATTGTGGGTAATGGGGCATTCAGAAAGGGAGAGTGACATAGATAGAGGGGAGGTGGGGGCGGGTGAAGGAAAGCAGCAGCTGGGTTGAGGGCGAAAGAGGCATAGCATTTACATTGATTCATTTGGCACACGCTTCTCTCCAGAACGACTCGCAGCAATAGAGAGCTACAGCTATGACAACGTAAACAATTATAGCTACCACGACATATAGACAATTTAAGCTACAGTGCAGAAGAGACCTTAGCTTGGATTTACCACTGCATCTGTCAATACTAGTACCAGTGGATAAGAGTGCATATATTTTGGCTCCAGCTGTGGCACAACTGGCTGGGGCACCCTTCACCGTACGCCGGCAACCCGGATTCGATTCCCACCGCAAGGTCCTTTCCAGATTCCACCCCTCCTCTCTCTTTCCCTTTTGTCACTCGCCACTGTCCTATCACTAAAGGCATAACAAATCCAAAAATATATATACAGTATATATAAAAAAGTTGTGCCTACATTTGAAGTACTAGTCAAAGCATAAGAGGAGAAGTGGTAGAAGAGGAGATAGAGGAGGGGAGAGAGGGAAGTGGAGAGGGAGGAGCTGGAGGAGCTCAGAGAGGGAAGAGTATTGAGTAAGTGTGTATCGTGTGCGAGGTTTTCAGAAGGGCTAGGAGAGGAGGTGTTGGAAGGGTTTTTTGAAGACAAAGAGGGACACACCCTTGCTTGAATGGGACTTGGCAGATCGTTTCACCATCAGGGAACCACAGATGAAAAAAGTCTGGATTGCTGTGGGTGGGAGGACGGGAGCACCAGACAATGTTCTTTGGAGGAGCCCAGTGACTGAGGGGTAACATAACCCTTTACGAGAGCGCTTAAGTAAGGGGGTGCAGACCCAGCAATTACTCAGTATGCAAGCATTAGTGACTTGTCTTTGATGTGGGCAGCTAAGTGAAGCCATTGGAGGTCAATGAATAGCGGGGTAACATACCCTTTTTGGTTGTTTGAAGACCAGATGGGCTGCAGCGTTCTGGATCATCTGTAACGATTGTCCTTATATTGAATAGTGTGAAGTGGAACGACCTGGTGACAGAGGTAACATGGTCAGAGAAGGTGATGTTCTTTCACCCAAGAGGACATGTCAAGGAGACCGAAGATGGGAAAGATGGATATAGCTCATCCGTGTATCAGTGATATGAGAAGCCATGTTAGTGAATAATTGGGCCCAACGAGGCAGTGTATACTGTAAATAGAAGGGGCCCCAGCACTGAGCCAGCACGGGACCAGAAAATACTTAGTTTTTTTTGCCATTGACTGCCGTCATACCTGTCAACCCTCACATTTCTTTCCAGGGTTTCTCACGTATGTTTTTCCCCTTTTTTTCCCCACTGTCTTCCAGTTTTCCCATAAAATATCCAGTAGGCCTATTTGAATACTCTGATTGATATAATTAGCCCTATCACCGGATCTTTCAGTCTCTGTTGTCCTGTTGATACCCCCGTGCCCCTCCAGAGAACCAGATGTTTTCAAAGCATCCTTTTGCTTGCTGGAGGGCGATCTTAGAGTGGTATTAGCCTATTTAAGATAACAGCGTGGTTGTTGTCGGAGCACAATTTTGATCTTTATCTGCCAATCAGCAAGCAACATCAGTCTTACGTCAGCGCCACTCCTTTTTTAGTAAGTGCAGCAGTTTTATAGTAATTTTGGGTGAGAAACCCGGGGATCTCCCATATTTGTAATGCTCAATGTTGACAGCTGTGGACTACTGTTCATATTTTTTCCAAAGAAAGGTGTGATGGTAATCCACTGGAAGGGGATTTAGGTACTTATTGCAGTAAAACTAAACGTTTGCTAAGTGTGCATATTTCCTCAAGCTTAATTTGGCCACCCTGAAAGTAAGGCTGTTAATATTGTTACGTTTGCGTTTGTGTTATGCAGTTGCTGTTACAACCATGCTGGATGCAGTTTGTGTTTGTGGGCAAATAAATGGTGTGCTTGTAAAACCACGTTGTCCGGTCTGTTTTGTTAAATCCCGTATGAATGAACTGCACTCGCAACGTGCAGCCACACCATTACGGTCACGTCTGCTATCTCGTGATAAAGTCCCCTCAGTACTGATGTAGATGAGCAGCCTCTCCCGTAGACGGGCTATGAGTCCATACACAGCAGATTGCCATGCCACATTACCAGAGAGAGAGGGAGGGAGAGAGACAGCGCTTGCAGAAATCCCCAGCAATTCCAAACAGATAATTAATGCTAAATGCAATTATCATCCATTTAAAAACTGCGGGTTCATATTTGCCATGATGTGGTCTAATTTGGCGGATTTGTCTTATCGGAGCTTGAGAGGAGACAGCTGGTGAGATGTGGGGAAGAAGAAAGAAAGAAATAGAAAGAAAAAAAGTGTAAGAAAGAAAAAAAAAAGAATTGAGAGATGAGAAAGAGAAGTGGGAAAAGAAATCAACTGAAAAGGATAATGAACATCAAACACGTTTGCTCTCTTCCCCTTCCCCTCCCTCTCTCCCTCCATCCTAGCCTTTTTTCCTCCCTCTCTCAAACGCAGGCCAATTGTTATTTTAGATGGCAGGGAAGCGTATAATGGCCTGGCGGAATATGGCATTTTTTAATCTTGCTGGGTGTCAGTTTGTCAGGCCTGTGGAAATGGGACATGTACAGCTCAAAGGCACGCAGTGGACTAGTGGCAGACATTTGCATAGATATCGAGATAAACAGCATCCCTTAAAAAAAAAAAAAAAAAGATCTATAACACCAGATTAATTACCAGACTTTCCTTGGACTTTTTTGACAGTTCCCATATTTCTTTGTCTTGCCGTTATATGGACAGAGAGCAAGTGTAGCATCTTCACATTTTGTTTGTTGAGATCGGTAAATTGAGATTTGTAGCTTGGCAGACTCCATTTCAAGTGATATAGTACAGACGGGCATTTTCTTATCCACCCTCTGGGCACATTCAGTGAAATAAATGGAGCTCAACGATTACGCCATACGAAGGCCAAGCCTTTGACTAGAGCCATTTCACAGAGAACCTTCTCTGAAAGCATAGCAGCAAAGATTGATGATAACAGATGCAGTGTTATTTATTTGTTTATTTATTTACTTGCTTATGTGGCACTATTATGGAGCCTGGGAGATGTCATTGTAAGATTTTTTTTTAAATATAAGACCACGCGCTTCTTTTATGAAATGATGTGCTCAATTTACTAAATTGTGCACTCGTTTTACTAAATTGAGCTCTCATTTTACTGGATTGTGTGCTCATTTCTTATTAAATATCCACTGCTTTTAGTAAATAGTGAACATAGAGAGTGAATTTGCCCATCATTGGCTATGAAGTTCTGTGGTATATGGGTTCCCATTGGTTAACAGTGAGTGAACTCAACAAAGAGAGAATGCAACGTTAGAATAATATATTATAGTCTCAGTTCTCTGAAGGAGAACATGAGATGTTAACCCTTTCATGCCTCATTGCAATCTAGACCGGCCCGAAGGATCACTTCAGGAAGATCAGTGAGGACTTCCCTATGAAGGTTGGAGATTATCAATGGAGATCATCAATGATGTCAGATCAATGACTTCCAATTGGTTAACGTCTCGTATTTTCCTCCAGAGAACCCAGGTGATATTTATAAACTAACGTTTATTTTAATACCACTTGCAATATTATCAGTTAATCATGTCAATAGGCAGTCTCGTTTATATATTCAAATGTCATGCCACTCTATCATTAATAATTGCTTTTATTTGATTTGAGATCAAAAATAAATATGTGGCCACTGAAGAACTTGTGTGCAACATTTACTGAGACATTCATTTCCAAAAATCATACTAAAAGTCAATGAAGCCCCTGGAGATTGACGACAAAATCCTGCCCCCATGCTATCAAAGGACCCTTTTTACTGGCAGTGATACATTCCCACTTTTCAATTGGGCCGTAAACATAGTGATCAGTGGCTCTTGAGGTCACAAGGATCACTTAGAACTGCAGGGTCGGCTAATCACACACCACTGTTGTGTAATTGTGGCCTTGAAGTTTGATGGCACTGTACACACCAGGGTGTGTGTGTGTGTGTGTGTGTGTGTGTGTGTGTCTGTGTGTGTGTGTGTGTGTGTGTGTGTGTGTGTGTGTGTGTGTGTGTGTGTGTGTGTGTGTGTGTGTGTGTGTGTTTGTGCATGTGTGCGTGTGCGTGTGTGCGCGTGTGTCTGTGTCTGTGAAGTGAGAGAGAAAGCGGGAGAGAGGGAGCGACAGGATAGGCGTGTGAAGAATCTTAGGCAAGAATAAAATTGTGGAGATTATAAACCAAAAACATCTGAGAGGGGTATCTAAGGTGTTTGCTTTTCCGGGCTCAGAAAGATGGCCCTTGACCACAAACATTTCAACAAAAATATCACTTCTCTTTTTTGCTTTCCAGCTCCAAAAGGCCAATTGAAGTCCTCATTCTGATTCGAGGGATTTCTTAAGTGTTTGTCTTTTTTGACTCCTTGAAGGCTCCTTCAGGGATAGAAAAATAGAGGAATCTATTTTGTCATTTTTTTGCCTCCCACTTCACTTCAGTATTGGCTCATTTCCATTACAATCCAGGGTTAGCCCAAGGCTTCTCCTCAGGCTTAAACAGCTGTGAATAGCCTCAGTACTCTGTTTCCATAGGAGCTGTAACATTGGGGACACTAGCTAACAATGCTAGAAACTTCCTAGCCATGCTTTGCAGTAATAGCACGAGAATATGTCAAATTAATTACGAGGACATTTAGACAAGGCATTGCATTGTTAGAAGCCATATCTTTCATTCTTTTGCAAGACTTTCATATATCTGTAGATCGTTTTGCTTTGCAAATTCAAAGTCATTACTATTACTATTCAAGCCCTAGCATCATGCTAGCAGTCTACTTTACATTTCTCCGGTTTTATTGTTGCATCATGTTCCATTACGAGTCATCATTTCTGCCCAAATTTGGCTTTACCTAATTCCAAGACTGACCTGAGGACGTCTGGGTCACAGCCACCATCCAGCCTCAAGCATGAAAACAGCTTTTTGCTCAGACTGGGGATTTAACCCATAACGGAAATGTACCATATGTTTTCACTACTGTACCTCTGATTAGAGGTTATACTGTATAAGATAGAACTTTTTTTTTTGTTTTGTTTTCTTTTCCCCTTCATAATCAGCTCCTCTGTAATTTCATTTTAGTAAAAGTTTAACCAGAAATAAGAAACTGGCTGAAATCCTCCAAATCCTGACCCTCTGGTCCTAGGAGTAGTTAGGCAGCTGTCAGCCCCAAAACTCCAGAGAACCATTGAAGTCACTGAACATTATTTGCTTACAGTTGGGAAACTGTTATGAAGAAAATAATCTGTCTGTGGTAGTACAGCGGTAGCACCACCACCAGAGAATCGGTCAGTCCAGGTGTGACCCTCTACCGTGAGTCCACGTCACTTTGGATAAAAGCATCTACAAAATACCCGTCACTTTACTTTTCTTTTACTGTAAGGGAGAAATATTTGGTGAGACTTCTTTGGACTTCTTATCAAATACAGTAAAGTGTCAAAGTGTCATATTTTTACAATTTACAACTCGGAAAGACCATTTAAGGCCTTGGATGGTAGAGAGATAGAGAGGCAGAGAAAGAATGTTGAAAGGGATTTTGAGGATGGGTGTCTATAACCATATTTGTGGGTTCTGAAAGGGAGTCCTTCGCTGCAAAGTCAACCCAAACTAGTGGCAGGAATACGAACACGGAATAGACGAATGAAAAAATATAGATTATTTAACTGCTTTTTTCTCTCCT
>NC_085010.1:23779474-23786974 GCF_963854185.1 Sardina pilchardus
AACATCACACACGGAGCTCAGTCGATATAAAAATGGCTTTTAATTTTACACCCAAAGCAAGAATGCAATGCCTTGAAACCAAGGGAATGCTAAAAATACTGCGAGTAATGTGTGTTTTTTTTTTCTTCACTAAAGTATTTGATGTCGACTCGTGAAGCTGCAGACATGGCATGTCCCTGTTTCACTTTCGCAGTTGCTCCAAGAAATCCGTCAATTTTCTGTGTATTTGTTTGTGTGTTAGTGTGTGTGTGTGTGTGGGCGACATTCACGGGTTTGGTAAGTGGACTGTTTTTCTCTTCCTCCTTTCTTCTGGTTGAAATCCAAAGTGTAGGCACTTACACTGGCACAGGAAACTTCTCAAAAGATCATGTTTGTTCATATTTTCTTTTTTTTTTCGAATTGCAGCGACTGACTAGGTTCAAATTAACATTTAATTGGACACCACTTATTTAAACTATCAACTTCAAACAGCTCTGCTATGTCAAAGTCCTTAAAAATCCCCCAAAGATACATATTTTTGCACTTTATTAAGCATGTGTGCATGTGTGTGTGATTGTAGTAGTCAGTGATTGAGTGTTTGTGTGTGTGTGTGTGTGTGTGTGTGTGTGTGTGTGTGTGTGTGTGTGTGTGTGTGTGTCTGTGTGTTTGTGTGTGTGTGTGTGTGTGTGTGTGTGTGCGTGCGTGTGTGCGTGTGTCTGTGTGTCTGTGTGTTGGTACGAGAATACTCTGCTTTATAACTCACACCAGCTTACTGACTGGCTATAGCACAGTAAATGTTTCTGTTACATTTTTTTTTTTTTCAGGACAGAATATATAACAATTCTTATAGCAATGAAAAGACAAAATTTCTCTCTTTAAATAGAAAAGAAGATATATCTCATCAAAACTTTTACACCGTCATCGTTGTTGTCGTCTATTCTACGAGGGAGGTTTTTTTTTTCCTTTATGAAACGGGTGGCGTCTAACTCGTCTATGAATGCACAGCACAGACGGTATTGCTCGGGATCACAAGGACTGTTCCACTACTCTTTTAACACATTTAACAGTCACAAGAGACAAAACTGGCTTCTCGGATCAACCCTGCAGACAGTCCGAGATGGGACTCCCAGATTTCAGCAATGGCTCCCCAAGCCGACGCCACAGTCCTTAGGCCCACTGACACAAAAGGGTCATGATTACAGAGGTTTGAACTCCTGTTTCTGTTCCCTTCTATAGTTTTGGCCCGCCAACAATCCCACAATAAAAGTACATTTGCAACCGGTTTCCTGAAATGTCATCGTTTGACAATGACAAAAAACAGGGACGCTGTTATTTCAGAGAGTAGTGGCAGCTTGTCCTTCAATGACCTGTCCATTTGGCTGTGGCTATGAGAGTTTTTTTTGTTAATTGATGTGGGTAACGCATCGCGTCTCTCTCTCGTTTTATTTTTAGAAAGCGTTGTCCGACACGTTTATGACCGTGGCTCTCACCTCCTCCGCGCCTGGCATGCCTCTGCCCGCCACCCAGAGCCGGGTGAAGGGGGAGGAGTGCAGCGCCGCTTGCGGTGCCAACAGCGTCGTGGACTGGCACTTGCGCAGGTCCCCGTAGAGCTGCTGGTTCCCGAGGTGCACGTAGATGAGTAAGCAGGCGACCGACACGGCGGTGAGGAGCACGCCGAAGACGCTGATGACCACCACGTCCCAGCGCTCGGACGCCAGCGCCGCCGCCGCGGCTCCCACCGCCGTGGCCGCCTTTTCGACCCTCTTCGTGGTGACGTTGACGCACTTTGACCTCTGCGTGTGGAGCACGTTCGGGACGTCCACGCACACCTTGTACTGGGTGGCCGGCGAGAGGTGCGTCAGGTTGTACGCCTTGACGTCGGACGGGACGCGGGCGGTGAACGCCACGGTGGGGTTCTTGGCGCCCGAGACGGTGAACCACTTGATGTTGGGCGCCAGGCTGCCGTGCGACGCCTTCCAGGACACCAGCACCGAGTTGGCCTCGACGGACGTGACGTCCACGTTGAAGGAGCTGTTGGGCGGCTGCGGGAAAAATCCGTTGACCTCCACCGAGACGGACTTGAGGTCGGCGCCGATGAGGTTGTGCGCCACGCAGGTGTACAGGCCGGCCTCGGCCTCCGTGATGTCGTAGATGTCGAACGTGCCCTCGGGGTGCATGTAGTACTTCTCCGTCACGGTGTTGGGCAGGACGCGGGTGCCCGCCGGCGTGATCCAGTAGATCTCGGGCTCGGGCTCGGCGAAGGCGCGGCAGTGGAGCGAGACGGCGCTGCCGTTGGCCACGCTCAGGCGGGCGGGCAGGCTCTCGGGCGAGATGAGCGGCAGGCACGTCTCGGTCATCTCGCGGAAGTGCACCTGGCGCACGCGCTGGCCCTCGTACTCGGGCGGCTCCGAGCAGAAGAGGTAGTCGGGCTGCATGAAGCGGACGCGCGTCCGGTTGGCGCTCATCCAGCGCACCACGCAGTCGCAGCGGATGGGGTTGGAGTAGAGGCTGACCTCGCGCAGGTTGGGCAGCGACTCGACGGTCACCCGGTGCAGGGCGCTCAGCGCGTTGCCGTTCAGCATGAGCGTCTCGAGGCGCGGGAGCTTCCGGAAGGCGGTCGGGTGGATGTAGGACAGCTTGGGGTTGTTGGTGGCCTCGATCTTGGTGAGCTCGGGCAAGTTGTCCAGCGCCAGGCTGTCGATGGACACCAGCTCCGGCATGCTGTTGATCTCCAGCTCCTTCAGGTGCGGCATGTCCACAAAGTCGCCCCGCTGGATCCGCCCGATCGGGTTCTTGTTCAGGTCGAGGAACTTCAGGTTCTTGAGGTGCCTCAGGGCGCCGTGCGGAACCTCGGGGAAGGTGTTGTCGTAGAAGGAGATGCTCTCGAGGTTCTCCAAGCCGGCCAGAGCGTTGTCGGGCAACTGCGAGAGGTTCATCCGGGTCAGGACCAAGCTCCGAAGGTTCCTCAGGTGCCTGAAGGTCAAATCGGGGATGGTGGGGATGGGGTTCTCGCCGATCATCAGGATCTCCAGGCTTGGTGTGGACTCGAACCACTCGCTGCTGAGGGTGCGGAGCTGGTTGGAGTTCAGGTGGAGCCGCAGCAGGCCGCGGAGCCCGCGGAAGGCCGCCGGCGAGATCGACGAGATCAGGTTGTGGTTCAGGTAGAGCTCCTGGAGGCTCGGGAGGCGGGAGAGCGCGTCGTCGGGCAACGCGCATATCCAGTTCTCCTCCAGGTGCAGCGAGAGCAGCTGCGGCAGGCGGCCCAGGGCCAGGTCGGCCACGGACGTCACGTTGTTCTGCGACAGGTCGATCTCGGACACGTTGACCAGGTAGTCCAGAGGCCGGTCCACCTTGGCGACGTTGTTCGTCTGCATCATCAGCACCTGCGTGTCCGCCGGTAGTCTCTCGGGGACCTCGAAAAGCCCCAAGTCGTTGCAGTCCACCGTGGGGCCCTCTCTGTACACCGACGTCGGCGAGAACCAGGGGCGGACTTCACACACACAGGACTTGGGGCAATCTACTCTGGCCGCGGAGGCTGGAACAAAGGCCGCCACAGCGAGCCCCATTAACAAACAATCCACAAGCCACACGTCCTTCATATTGGCCCACTGCCCTGCGCTTCAGTAATTGGTCCTTGTAGATTAAGTGGTCCGCCTTCAAAAATAATGGATCATTGGTTCGCAGTGAGGGGTGACGATCGCTTGCACCCGTGAGATTCCCCACGGGGATTTTTGGGGTTGTGTTGTCTTTTTTTTTCTCCCTCTTTCCTTTGCTCTCACATGCAGTGAACCCGAGGTTAATTTTCTTGCTGGGGAATGGGTTCCAATTTGGAGTTCAGATCACACCGACCAGGTTAAAACAAGGTCAGATAGGTAGAATGAAAAAAAAAAAAATGTCTGCAGAGGAGAAACAGTTCCACGGCTACAACGAATGGCAATGTTTAATCCTCTCTTTGACTTCTGCGGAGAAACATCTGCTCCTCTCTACGTGAGCTGCCATTGTCAGTCATAATCCATTTCCACCTGGAGAAAAAAAAGGACAACGACAGACAGAGAGAGAGAGAGAGAGAGAGACGTGAGTGTGAGGTGATATAAAAAAAATGAAGGTGAACGAGGGCACATCACAGCAGTCAGATTAAAGCATATTGACATTTACCAAAGTCACATTAAAGCACATTGATATACGCTGGCATTTATATTGCATGGGCCCAGCCATCAAGCCAATGATAGATGGGATTTCTGTATGTCCTTGACCTTCTCTATCTTATTTTGGGATATTGCCACCGCCTGCCCCCCCCTCCTCCACCCACCCAACCTCACTGGTATGACATTAAATGGTGGTATTATCGGGCTGGCTTTCCGTGTGATGTTACGGCAGATGTCTTTTTTGCTCTTGAAATTTACTTAAAAGGCAAAGTTCTTAAGGTCGGCGAGTGGGGTCGCGCAGCTGGTCTTTGATGTTATTGCTGTCAGTGGTGGGAACTTGAGGGGGAAGAGTGACTGATGTACCAGTGATAATTCTTTCTGCGCTCTGATTTTTTTTTCTTTTTTTTCCTGAGCTGCATGAATCACATGCGAGAGAGGGAGGGCAAGAAAGCTTGAGAGAGAGAGAGAGAGAGAGAGAGAAAGAGAGTGGGAGAGAGAGAGAAAGAGAGCGAGTGGGGCAGGGAGGGAGGACAATAGAGAGAGATAGAGAGAGAGAAAAAGAGAGAGAGATAGAGTGGGGGGAGGGAGGGAGGATGATAGAGAGAAAGAGAGAGAGTGGGGGAGGGACGGAGGCAGGAAGATAGAGAGAGAGAGAGAGATGGAAAAGGCCTCTTTTATCACATATCACTTCTGCGTTTCAAGCCTCCCTGCCTTTGTTTTGTCTTTTCCCCTTCGTCAATTAAGCGGTGCGCGCTGTGCGGTGTGCGTGGCGTGCTTTCTTGTTCTCCTCCCGCCGTCAAACAGTGTCTTTGCCCCGCGTTGCTCATCAACGGCGCCGCGGCGGAAACCGCAGCAAATTACAGAGCATGTGCACGAGAGGATGAGAATGAAAGAGATGGTGTGAGAACAAGAGAAAGAGAAAGAGAGAGAGAGAGAGAGAGAGAGAGAGAGAGAGAGAGGCAGTGAAAGAAAGTGGGCTAGAAATAGAGTGGTAGAGAGAAAAGGGGGGAGAAAAGACGTACGGCAGGCAGAAAGGGGGGAGGGTAGAAGTGTGGGGTGATGGGGTGAATGAGCAAGAGCGAGCGAGAGAGGAAATGATAGAGGAAGTGAGAGGATGGCAACAAAAGAGAGGGAGAGAGAGGAGGGGGAGAGAGAGAAGAGTGGAAAAGACTGAGGGGAGAGAAAGATAGAGAGGAGAGATTGAGGAAAAGGGGAAGAAGAGGAGGAAGAGTGTGTGTGAAGGAGAGAGAGAGAGAGAGAGAGAGATATGCTATAGAGCTTTTCCATCTTTCATCTCTGTATCAGAGCAATGGACTGGAAATGGAGAGGATGAAGGAACCTGCGTTCCCCCCCCCCCTCCCCCCTCATCCCCTCCTCCCCCCCGACTCTATTCACTCAGGGTTGATGGGTTCTGTAAGAGGAAAGAGGGATATCTGAATGGGAGAGGAGGCCCAGTGTTAACTCCACTTAGAAGTGTGAGTAAGTGTAGTAGTGGTTATTGGAGTCTCTCTCTCTCTCTCTCTCTCTGCTCTCTCTCTGTGTGTTTGTGCGCGTGTGTTCGTATTTGAGCGTGTGTGTGTGTGTGTGTGTGTGTGTGTGTGTGTGTGTGTGTGTGTGTGTGGTTGTATAGAGATTTAGAAGCATGGTTCTTGCAAGGTCTGGCTGGCTAATCTGAAACATGGACTGGCAAATGATCTATTGCAGTGCCAGTACTGTGTGTGTGTGTGTGTGTGTGTGTGTGTGTGTGTGTGTGTGTGCGCGTGCATGTGTGTGTGTCTGTGTGTATTAACAGAAGGAGGGTATATTGGCACAGGCCTATTTGGTACTTCTGTTCAGCATCTACAGTAATGAAAGTCATGACTGATGGCACTTTCCCTCCGTCCCTCTTTGACTTCATCTCATTCTCATTCAGTAATATGATCATCTCCAACGGCTCCAGCACTGTGTGCTACCGATGCTTCTCTCTGTATAGTTTATCGTACTGTTATTCAAATGACTTAAAGAATGGCTTCATATCCCCTAAGTGTTTTTTTTTTTCCTGCTTTCGATAGCTTCTCCGCGTCTCTTGCAATCATGAGATGAGGATTCTTGTGGTGATGGTGATGAGGATGAATTGTCCCATGAATTTATATTACAGTATATATAATACTGCTCTGTTGTATTGGATATAATTACCCTCTATTGTATTTGCTTTATTCACATTACTTGGAAAATGTTTTCGGCTTTCAGAAGCCTTTTATCAGTTCCTTTCACAGCTTTTATAAACATGATCTAAGATGACGGCTTGCGATGATGACGATGATGATGATGATGATGATGGTGATGATGGTGATGATGATGATGATGATCAGGTGAATACAGTAACACGACCTATTCATTTTTACTTTTCATCTTAAGAAATGCTGACTATTAGTAGTTGACTACTTGTACACAATGAATCATATCCTGAAAGGGTCCATGGATTTCCAATAAGCACAAATGTGCAGTTGTTTGACATCAATATTCTAAATACCTCTAAAGAACTAGTCATCCGAATGGATTCTGCACACCTTTAATACCTGTAAACATTCAAATATTCCACTAAATGCTGTTATTTATTCCATTGCTTACAATGACTGCTTTGAACTCTCAAGCCATTGTACTTACATTCCCAAGCCCTCTACTGTAAAATGTCATTACATGTATTTTAAAATGCCATTCATCTTCTTCAGGCTCACGCTCAGAAATCAGGCATCACAGCGGGGGGTGCTAACGCCTCGCTAGCATTGACATTTAAAAAAAAAACCACAATTAATAAAGAAATATAAACCCTTATCAAGAGCTTCCAGGCAGCTTTATGTTTATATAAGCAGACCTATGTGCCTCTCCCACATTCCATTCCGCCTCCCAATCAAATCAAAACCACAATGTCATCCATATATTCTCTAACTGACCTTGACAATATGGATTTATGGATTGATGACTGACTGTATGGTGGCCTATAGTTGTATTCAGTAACCCCCCCTCTCTCTCTCTCCCTCTCTCTCTCTCTCTCTCTCTCTCTCTCTCTCTCTCTCTCTCTCTCTCTCTCTCTCTCTCTCTCTCTCTCTCTCTCTCTCTCTCTCTCTCTCTCTCTCTCTCTCTATACTGGCTTATTTACCAAGTCAAAGCCATGTGATAAATTCCCTCTTGGAGGAGTAATTGGTTGCTGGACTGCTGCATTGGTTTTCTTAGTGGAAGCACCCTGGCTGTTTGCCAGTGCATTGTGGAGACGACGCCTTCCATTAACATTCAGGTCTCGCGCTGACACTTGATGAAATTATTACACACGCAATGGTACCTCTGTGTTTTCTCATCTTTCACATTATCATAACTCTTCTTTGCATTATCAACCCGA
>NC_085010.1:23794474-23796974 GCF_963854185.1 Sardina pilchardus
TAAATTGCCTGTTTGATGTCAGGCCTGTTTAAAAGAAATCGTGTTTTAATTATCACCATAAGCCTGTCCGTTGTTTGAATTACAATATGTGTTTTAGGGACTAGCTTGGAATTTGAGAACCAGCGCTGTCCACTGACTTCATTTGTTTTTGCATGTTGTGCGTTCACGCTGCACCTCGCTGCGTGCTTCTTCACTCGTATTCAGATGAAACAAATAGCTAAGCATTTAGATTGATTGAAATTCTTCTGTTCTGGAAAGTTACGTTTCAAAATAAAGAGCATGTTTGAGACTGGCAGTCCGATTTTTAAAAAGTTTTTTTTTTTTTTTTTTTTCATTCTCTGGTTCAAAAGATCTCACGGGCCAGATGTTTTTGCTTGCCTATTGCCGACCACTGCTATAAACGATTCCCACTGGATAGCCTACACCATATCAGTATTGTGCTCGTTGCTACGATAGGCTACACAGGACTCAGTTGCATGTTCTGTAGACATGAAGTGGCAACTAAAGCCATCATCAGCCATGAAAACTTCAGCCAGCCGTTATTCTCAAAGCAAATGGCTTCGGTGTCTATAGGCTACATAACACACATTGCAAACATAGCCTATTTGAAACCGATCATTCCCCCTCCCCCATACACGTCTAACCAGTTCATGGAGGGGGGTGGGGGTCGTTTTGCTACGTGTGGACATGATCTTAGGCTACAGACATCACTGTGGCATTAGGTGCACTCGACATGTCAAGTCGGCTGCAAACGCATGCAGTCGAAACGTAATTTGAGTCATATGCAGTGCATGCTGGTTAGACGTGTTGTTCGACTTGAAGAAAAGTTGTGATCATGTGACAAAAATGCGACCATGTCACGTCACTCAAAACTCGCGGGATGAAGACACCTGCAGTCGAATTCTGCATTTGCCTTAGGTGCATTCGAGTTCGGAAACGGCTGACTTCGTCTGGCTGCATACGTCAACGAGAGCTTGAGTGTCACCGGGAGGGGCGAAAGTTTTAGGTGCAGATGGTCCCGAACACGATTTTGCAAATTTGACAGACGTGATTCGCGTGAGACCTCGCGGGAGATATCGCGGAATTTGTGTGCATTAAATACAGTATTTAACTTTCATTCTTACTCATTAAAGTGAGCATGATGACTGACGAAATAAATTGATATGAAGTAGCCTAGTTTAAATAAACCACTGTTGTCATACAGTTAACAGGCCTGCATTGTAGCACATTAATTAAATATCAAGTGTGGTTTTCAGTGTAGGCCTACATGTAACCAACAGCATAAAATAGCAAAATATCAAAACCTTTTCAGTAGGATAGCCTACCGCTGTTCCAGAAATCACAAATAAGAAGGTATCCCTTCCATATCTGTTCATTTTAGTACATTCTAACGTAAGGGGCAAAGATTCTGCAACAGAACAAGATGGATCACTTTTGACAAGCTCAGGTGTCATCCCATACGCTGGCTGTGCTGGTCCTAAAATGTTAACTGCATCCATCTTGCTCCGCTATAGAATCTTGGGTAAGCAGGCAGAACGAGACCCCTGTCATAATCGTCATGGGGAGATTCCTTCCAAACCTGTTCCAAACGGACCTATCACGTCTTTGAACTGACGTCATGGGGTGGGATCCAGCCGGTTGCAGGCGTTTCAAACTAGATGCGGAGAATTGCGCAAAGTGACTGTTCACGTCTTCATCCCGCGAGTTTTGAGTGACGTGACATGGTCGCATTTTTGTGACATGATCACAACTTTTCTTCAAGTCGAACAACACGTCTAACCAGCATGCACTGCATATGACTCAAATTACGTTTCGACTGCATGCGTTTGCAGCCGACTTTACATGTCGAGTGCACCTCTTTTCGTGCATGCAACCGGCTGTATCCCGCCCCATGACGTCAGTTCAAGGACTTGATAGGTCCGTTTGGAACAGGTTTGGAAGGAATCTCCCCATGACGATTATGACAGGGGTCTCGTTCTGCCTGCTTACCAAAGATTCTATAGCGGAGCAAGATGGATGCAGTTAACATTTTAGGATCAGCCCAGCCAGCGTCTGGGATGACACCTGAGCTTGTCAAAAGTGATCCATCTTGTTCTGTTGCAGAATCTTTGCCCCTTACGTTAGAAGGTACTAAAATGAACAGATATGGAAGGGATACCTTCTTATTTGTGATTTCTGGAACAGCGGTAGGCTAGCCTACTGAAAAGGTTTTGATATTCTGCTATTTTATGCTGTTGGTTACATATACACACGGAAAACACTTGATATTTAATTAATGTGCTACAATGCAGGCCTGTAACTGTATGATAACAGTGGTTTATTTAAACTACTTCATATCACTTTATTTCGTCAGTCATCATGCTCATTTTAATGAGTAACAATGAAAGTTAAATACTGTATTTAATGCACACAAATTCCGCGATATCTCCCGCGAGGTCTCACTCGAATCACGTCTGTCAAATTTGCAAAATCGTGTTCGGGACCATCTGCACCTAAAACT
>NC_085010.1:23801974-23814474 GCF_963854185.1 Sardina pilchardus
ACAAGTTGTGCCCGGAGGAAAGTGGGCAGGGGTATGGATTCTACTGACCTTTCCTGTCTGACTGCTAACTCTGCAAAACTCATTAAGGCACTGCTGCTGCATGTGCTATATGGCACTGTTTTGTGTGTCTGTGTGTTGTGTGTGTGTTTTTGTGTGTGTGTGTGTGTGTGTGTGTGTGTGTGTGTGTGTGTGTGTGTGTGTGTGTGTGTGTGTGTGTGTGTGTGTGTGTGTGTGTGTGTGTGTGTGTGTCTGTGTGTGTGTCTGTGTGTGTGTGTGTGTGTGTGTGTGTGTGTGTGTGTGTGTGTGTGTGTGTGTGTGCGCGCGCGCGTGCGTGTGTGTGTGTGTGTGTATGTTTTCTTCAAACATGCACTGCTCTTTCAAAACATGGATTGGTTGGTTGCTTTTGTCCAACAAGACAAAAGGCTTCATTTGATCAATTTTTACTGTCATATAGTCTATGCTCTGTTGTTCGTGTTTATTTGTTTGTGTTTGTGTGTGTGTGTGTGTGTGTGTGTGTGTGTGTGTGTGTGTGTGTGTGTGTGCAAGGGGCTTGCTAATCCTTGAGTGCATTTGCTAAATGATGCATGCATTGTGCTGGGATCACACTGGAACAGAGTGCGAAAGCTTCCTATAGAGGAACTCTCATTATGTAATGTACAGTTAATTAGGCCCGCAGGCCTTCTCTCCCTCTTTCAATCGCCACCCTCCCTCCTTTCTTTCCTTCCCTCTTTGTCTTCCTGTTTCTTTCTCTCTCTCTCTCTCTCTTTGCTCTCATTCTCTCTCTTTCTTTATTTCCATTCCCCCCCTCTGTTTCTCTTTCTCTGTCTCCCTCTCCCTTCCTCTTTCACTCCCCTCCTACATCTCTGAGTGTGGCCCTGTGTTTTCTCTTTCTGCCTCTTTTCTTCCATTCTCCATCTCTCTTTCTCTCTCCCTCTATCCCTCTCTCCTCTCCTCCGTCTCTCTCGGTGTGGTGCTGCGTTGTGAACCACACACACGGCTGCAGCGTTTAGCCCACACAACCTCCCTGCTCGTTGCCGAAGCGCAGGGCCATAAATTCCCTCTAAATACCCGAACGCCCACGACACCTCCATTGTGGCACATGTTGTGTTGCGGGAGGCCATTGTTGATGAAACATGGAAATCAGTTACTGAACACAAGCACTGCAATAACGCCAAGCCAGGAAGACTTAGTACCTGTTCAGTGTCAACTGTATAGTCTCAAGTTTGCTTACAGCCCACATGTACAGTACTATGTCATTATGTTTGCACTGCATTTAAGTGTGTTTTTTAGCATTTCAATAGACTCATGCAGTCATTTCACCCTTAAGCAATAATCCTAGTTGATGAATGATTAATGATTAAATGCTCCTCAAAAAAATAAACCTGTGCCAACTTTCTTTATACATATTGGTTTTGAATGTGAATGTGTCCAATATGTTCTAGTGATGGGCCATGAATATCTATCTATACTGTATGCATGATATGCTTTCCTCGACATCTAGGGTTGAACTTTTGACTTATTTATTTTGCATCACAAACTGCACTGTTTTCCATAAGGCTCAGTAGTGATGTGTCAGACACACACACACACGCACGCACCCACACACACACACACACACACAGGAATTGTAGGCTAGGCTGGCTAGTCTTGAACTCTAACTGGTGTCATCAGAAAGACACAACAAGCAATTCCTGGGCTTTAATTGAAGCATCCCTTTGTAAACATGGGGAGTGGAGGACAAGAGATTGCCAGAGATGAGCCCTGCTTATCAAAGACGCTGTAGCTGGAGAAGCATGGCGTAATTGAAAGCTTCCCCCTTAGGCATTTCGTAATGACTCACAGGGGTTGGTGAATTCATCTGTTTTTTTTCCCCCTGCTGTAGGCAACGAGATCTCCCTGTTATCTACAACCGAGACAGATTCCTCCGTGAAAAAAATACACACTTTTCCGCTGTGAACCTGTCATAACCGCTAGTTTACCCTTGACTCCAGAAAGACGCATGTAAACACTTGCATCCCTGGTAATATAAGCATTCCAACAAAAAAACAACGCCGTTGGCTAGTTCGCATATCAACATGAAGGTGAATGCCAGAATGCAGGTAAGAGGTGATGCCTGTCTTAGCTGTGGTGCAAAGGTGAAAGCTGGCAGACTCCTGCATATGGATAAGTGATTCTGGTTGCATGTAGTCCGCATTAAAGATGCCTCGGCGTGTCAGTGTTAATTACGACAGAGGCGAGGAGGGATGCAACGCACCGTTTCGGGAGACGGAATAGTGCGTGGGAGTGCGTAGGGTACGTAAATCTGACTCCTGGAGGATACCACGGAGGAGATCTTCCCGTTCCACGTCAAGATGGACAGGGGCGACCTCTCTGAATTGCAACAGGGTGAATAATCGGTGAGAATGCGAGAGGGGGAGAGAGAGAGAGAGAGGGAGAAGAGAGAGGGGAGAGGGGGAGAGAGAGGGATAGCAAGAGAGAGATAGAGGTTCAGTCCAGCGGACGTGCCTTGTGTGCGTTCACACGCCGCATCAGCAACAGTGCCCGCTCGCCTCTCCTCAGTGTGAGCGCTATTATGAGATTGCAGAAAAGCTGTGGACGTTCACGTCCAAATTCTGTAAATAGAGTTCCCTTTCCGACCAATACGACACGTCTTACGTTCGACAAAATAATTTCTTAACGTATACAGTATGATGGGGTTGCGCAGACTACAGAAAGCTTCCCAATCACGGAGGTTTACAATAAGATCAATACACGCTTGTGTCGTCTAATACTTCACGTTAGGTTGGAAATAAACGTGGCCCAGCCTTATTATGTAGAGGGTACAAAACAGACATTTCGTTTTAAAGCGTAACGGTGTATCTATGTTTGCCTTGGAATGTACATACTCGTTGTTCTAACTTAAAGAATCGTTCACAAATCAGAGGGTTTGTTGGCATTAACTGATCCCTTCCACATGGCAAAAATAAGGAGAAAATAAAAACTTACCCGCATTCGTCTCATCAGCCAATGGAGCGAAATGTAGCCTATTCCGTTAATGCCCTGCCGGCGCACCAGCCCTGGCAGAGAGAAAGAGAGTGAGCGCGCAATACGTGAACTCAAAACGCGCCTGGTCCTCGGTTTTTACGCAGTTCTGAGACAGACAGGAACGCGACTCCTCGGCGCTCCCGAGTCTCTAGTCTCTGGAACAAACACGCAGATAGTCCGCCAGTGGAAAGCCGTTGTTGTAGAGCCTCCGTAATCCCCCTTTGCCCTCTCCTTTGCGGTTGCTAAAGGCGCATCTCCCCACCCGATCAGCTGTCACATTGACATGCTGGTGTCTGCTCAGCAGTCATTAATATCCGAATAAGCCCGTCTCCTCTCCCGACAGCCAATGGCGTCACAGCTCAGAGCGAAGCGCTCGCAGCATCCGGCGTCTCATTGGCTGAACCGCGCCGTTCATCATCCTCGCTGCCTTCGGCTCCTGGGAGCAATGAGGGAGGGAAGCAGGATGAGAGAGGGGAGGTGGAGGGGTAGAGAGACTGAGAGAGAGCGCAAGAGAGAGAGAGAGGGAGAGAGAGGGAGAGAGAGGGGGTAGAGAGGGGGAGGAAAGTGTTGGTGTGCAAGAAAATGGATATCTGTTCCCATTAGTGGCTACGCTCCTGTGCGGTCCCACGGGGAGTTTAAAGATGTTGTTTAACAAACTGAAGCTCCGGGGGGTCGCGGAGGGTTATCCAATGTTTTAAAGAGCTAAATAGAGGTGGTGCCGCTCAAGAAAGCAATTTCATCACAACAAATGGCACAGGCGTGGGACACGTTGCTGGATAACTGCCAACAAAATAGAGCCACACTTCATTTATTTATGTGCATAAATTTGGGTAATGGTTATGTGAAATGAAGGCATTGAGGAGTGCATTGAGAGAGACAACACTCGGGCTCTGCACTTTGCGTCTCTCTCTCCTCCTCCTCCGAACCAAGGCCATTTTGGAATTCATGGCGTTTTGTGATCCGTGACAGAAGCGCATTGCAAAAGGCAGCCAGCATTTTCTCCCTCTGCACTGCACTGCCTGCGTGCTTTCTGTGCCCAGATGCACAGGTGTACCTGATGGCAAAGGATGCTGCCACCCCTCACACAAGTCCTTCTGTTTTACCGTCCGTGCCCAGGACCTTCAGTACCCATCCCAATTGCCAAACACCCCCCCTCCCCCCACCCCCGCCCCAACCACCCCAAACCAACGTGGGCAGAGACATTTTTCCTGGCTGGCATGCATAGTCTGACAGAGAATAATTCATCATAAAAATGCCCCAGTAGGTGAACCTGGCAGTCATGTCTCGTCACCGCGCATTAGAGACAGTTTTGCACCTTGTGAAAGATGCGAGCGGAGGCAAGGGCCGTAAATCAGGGCGTGGGGAAGGGGGGGGGTGCAGGTTGCACGCCGGGGCAGGTACGGAGGGGAGGGAAGGGGACGTGGGGGTTTATTAGGGGAATTATTCAGTGCCCTCCTGTCATCACCTGCACCTCGCCCAGCCAGTGTTTATGGAGAGTCACGGCCAGGGAGAGTGGAGGGTGCAGGGAGGCGATGCTCCAGACTTTAAAAATAAATAAATAAATAAATAAAAAACCATCAGCAGTCGCATTTCCTTCCCCCGGAGGTGTGTGTGTGTGTGTGTGTGTGTGTGTGTGTGTGTGTGTGTGTGTTAGGGGTGGAGGTGGGGGGCAGGGGTCAGCCATCTGCATGGCGTTAAGAGTGAGTGCACAGCCCAGGGAGGGCAGTAGGATTTATGAAGTCCAGTTTGGAGGTTGTAAAGGTCTTTACTGTGGACATAAAGGAGCGGGAGCTCGTGGGTTTTGCAGGAGGGCATCGTTGAGACGTGAGAGATCGAGCCGGCGACTGCAGTGAGGCTGGCTGGGCATCCTGCTTCAGGCGGCCTCGAGCAATCGCGAGAGATGCAGAGTCTGGCTTGGCTTACATTTACATTACATCATTTTTGCAGAAGTTTATCTCAGTGTTTAAAGAGTCTCACAGAGTATAACTCCTTCTCTAGTAGCTTTGAACATAAATGTTGCCTCTCCCCGAAATCTCTTTTATGGAAAAATAAGAGAGAAAAAAATAACAGAGACTGTGAAGAAGAGAGCTATCAGATCGGCCATTCTTTTTTTTGCCTTAAACACAAAGGGGAAACCACGTACGGAGAACTATATTCCCGGCGCCTTGTCTGTTCCGGGAACAGAGATGACGGGGTTGAGAAACGGTTGGGATGTCCTCGGGCGTTGCTTAGGCACCATGGTGAACCTGTCACACTAGAGAGGAACCTGAATTTCAAAAGGGACGCTAGGCAGGCAGACAGCAAAGGAGTGGCAGTAGGCACACAGCGTCTGCAGATCCATCAGCTTGTTATAAGAACAAACGTACACACACAGCGCTTATCCTCTCAAGCACAGAATAAGGGCCCTTATTTAAATGGAGGGCAAATTGCAATGTCCGCCGTCATCAAGCAAAAAAGTTCTGGAGCATGAATTACAGCTTTGATGTGGCATGTGGTAGCAACGAGCTGACTCATTAATTAGTTAATGTGTTAATATGTTAATGTGTTAATGTAGTTATGGCCTTACCCGTGGTGTTAAATTAATTGATTTAGCCTAGTTGTTAGATTAGCTTTACTGTAGTTAGACGGAAGACTTCACTTTGCCAATCATTCAAATTCGGTCCCGCACACTAAAGTTTCCCACTCTGATACAGTGTAATCTGATTGCCATATGCGTACCGTGGGTTTGGGATCGTCTGTGTCGTATTATTGTAGTGTGATGGTAGAAGACAATGCCATGCAGGCCTGTGAGAGTGATTGGTTGTATATGTGCGTATCTGCTGGTGAGTGTGTGTGTGTGTGCTTCCTTGTTGCTCTGTGTATGCTCATGTGTTGGTGCTGTGAATATGTGTGTGTGTGTGTGTGTGTGTGTGTGTGTGTGTGTGTGTGTCTCTGTCTATGCATGTGAAGTGTGTGTACAGTATGTGTTCTAGTGTGTGTGTGTGTGTGTGTCCTTGTTACTCTGTATTAATGTTCATGTGTTTTGTGCTGTGAATATGTTTGTGTGTGCATGCATGCTGTTTGTGTGTGTGTGTGTGTGTGTGTGTTTGTGTGTGTGTGTGTATCTCTCCCTTTCACTATCCAATATCTCGGATCTCTGCTCTTAAATATCTCTGAACAGGTGGGCTTTGTTTGGCTCATACCCTAAAGTGGAGGAGCAGTCTGCTCCAGGGCCGCTTGCTCCCCCTCTCCTCTCCTCCTCTCCTCCTCCCCTCCTCTCCTCTCCTCCTCTCCTCTGCTCAATATTCCTCCTATTCCCCGGACGTCTGCGCCTCCCTTTTAAAAACTCTCTCCTCTTTTATCCCTGTCTTTATGCCTCACCCCCTCTCTCTATCCTTGACTCTTCAGTAGGCAGACAGGCAGGCAGGGCTTCACACAGTCGAGCCTCGTCACCCTTCATTAGTGCATTAAAACCTGAAGACTTGCCTTTTTTTTCTTCCCTCCTCTCAATCATTATGCAAATGAGTTGACACCGTGAATTGACTCATTAGGTGATTCGTTGATGAATCACTGAAAATGAATGCTAAAAAATGCACCATCGGGGCGTCAATGGATACCACTGCAGGCGTCGTCCAGAATAACACCTGAAACTCAAAAGTGGAGGAAGAAAAATCGAAACCTCTTGAGAATTACATAAACTTGCTAAAAATACGGACACAAACACAGTAAAGATATGTAAATGTATTATTTTTCCAGGATGGGCTGTGTATGTTGATTATTGTATGGTAATTAGTGTCCTTGTGGCTGTCCAATCATCATTGTTAATCCTCTCTGAGCCATATAGAGGCTAATAGGGCTGGTGTTTATGCACAGTTTCTGTGCTTCTGAGGGGATGAGAGTTAGACTGACTGCCCCATTTACAGTTAGGCAGATTGAGACAAAGCAGACGAAGGTCATCAAGTGACAAGTGACTGGCTGGGTTTTGAACTGGCAACCTTCAAGTACACACACAGACACGCATGCACGCACACACGTGCACACACACACATACACACACACACACACACACACACACACACACACACACACACACACACACACACTCACAGAAAAGGGGTCATACACACATTACACACAAAAGCCAAAACTCATCTCTCTCTCTCTCTCTCTCTCTCTCTCTCTCTCTCTCTCTCTCTCTCTGGCCTACTGCTTTAAAATCCAATTTGGGCTTTTGTGTACAAAAGCTAATAATAAGTCCATGCACCAGCAAGGCGCCATCAGGATCAGACCAGGACTAGGACAGACAGACAGACAGACAGACAGACAGACAGGTAGGCAGGCAGACAGATATCTAGACAGGTAGGCAGGCAGACGGACGCACAGGCAGATGCACAGGCACACAGGACAATCAGGCTGGTAGGCCAACAGGCAGCCAGACTAGTTTGCATCTGCCGTGAAGCGCTCAGCATGACCTGCCAAAACGTCTCCGAAGGACACGTACCGTAGCCATGCGGCCCCTCGGTATACGCCATAGCAACCGCCTGGGAGACAAGCCACAGAAGTTCAGAGACACAACTGATTAAGCAACCGATAGTCGTCTGTGAGTGTATGTTTTTATAACAATAGCATAATGACGTGCTTTCCGTACACATCTGATCCTCCAAGATGCGGTCAGCTGCACTGCAGATTTATAAGGCCCGTTAAAAGATGCACAGATTGCTGTTAAAAGCCTAAAGAACAGAAAAAGACAGGAGGCTGGGAAAAAGACTGGGGAAAGGGGAAAAAATTAGATTTATTAGCCAGCGATTATAATGCAATAAAAGGTTCACTGAGCCAAAGCTTGTGTCAGCATATTCCTTCCTACAGAAGCTCATTGGGTACAATCAGAGTTTTCGCCGTGTTTTTAAAAATGCCCTTGTCAAACGTACCAAAAAAAAAAAAAAAAAAAAAAAAAAATTCAGCAGCTGTTCCTGTGAAATGCCTTTCATCATTTGATTCCCCTCAGAGTTCATTTGGCCCACTCCCCCACCTGTGCAAGAGGTAAAAGGCCCTCTGTGACTCTCTATCAGGCGATGTCGCTCGTTGGGGCTGTGTTTTATATGGAGCAGACTGAGTAGTGTGTTTTGTCTTTCTAGTCCAGCGAGGAGGAAGAGAGAGAGAGAGAGAGAGAGAGAGAGAGAGAGAGAGAGAGAGAGAGAGAGAGAGAGAGAGAGAGAGAGAGAGAGAGAGAGAGAGAGAGAGAGAGAGAAAGAGAGAGAGAAGAGAGGCCAGTGGCCATGTTGCCTCGGGATGTGTGTGAAACTCCCGCAGGCATCTTCTTCACACTCTTCACCCCCTACCCACCTGTCACACTCGCTCCCTCACACACACACACACACACACACACACACGGATACAAAAGAGCACAAACATACACACAAACACAAATACAAACACTCACACACATACACGCACATACATGCACACACACACACACACACACACACACACACACACACACACACACACACACACACACACACACACACACACACACAAACACAAACAGGCCCAACACTCATCCCTCTCACTCTCACTCTCATTCCCTCCTTCTCTTCTTCACAGGGGTTCTCCTATTCATGAGCACAAGGAAGGGGAAGCTTTGTGCTATAACCAAGTGAAAAGGGGTAGAGAGAGAGGACACAAGACATTGGAGCAGAGTAGAGGTACTGTGTGATGTGGCAGACTATGTAGTTCTAGTTCACTCCGGATAGAACACAAGGTGTTGCCAAACACCAATCAGTGACTATTTAGAACAATTCTGAAGTGCATCTTTTGCTACCAGATTATTCTGGCAGATGCGTTCTGCTCTGTCATTGTATCTGAAGACTGCTATCTCTCACCCTAAGTTTTGTACACATTGGAACGTGACAGGAATGATTTTGACACTTTTTTCAGACTTTTTTCAATGTTGTCTTTCGTTCTTTCTTCGTTCTTTCTCTGACTCCACTTTCACCCTATTTGTCAGTTTGCTCAACAGACACATCAAAGCCGACGTGTGCATTGTGAGTGACTTGGCGTAGGAAGATGAGAGTCCCTGATCAATGCTTACACCATTCCTTTTGATGTGGCAAAAACAAGCAGACAGGTATTTTTCTCCCTTGTTCCGTGGCGTTTTTGCGAAAAGAACAGCTCCAGAGTTATCCAAACCAAAATCCTCTGTGAGGACACAGTTTCGTTCCTTTTTTTTTGCAAGTGTTTGCAGTCAGTGAAGAGCTCTCTCAACCGAATGTGATATTTTTGCATTTATAATCTTTTCGTTGGATATCTATGAAATTTTGAAGAATTTGTGTGTTTGATCTGCTACAGAAAAACAGCCTGATGATAGCTGATCCCTCAGCACTTTCTAAAGCAAACATGCACTTTCGAAATGCCGTCTCATTTTTCAGTGGTTATTTATTTTATTTATTTACGCGAAACTCTTTTCAGTGCACACACAAACACAGACACACAGACACACACACACACACACACACACACACACACACACACACACACACACACACACACACACACACACACACACACACACACACACACACACACACTCACACACACACACACACACGCACACACACACACACACACACACACACATACACACACAGAGACACACCTATAAACAAGGAGACACAAACACACGCACACACACACACGCACGCAGGCACGCACACACACACACACACACACACACACACACACACACACACACACACACACACACACACACACAGACACACACACTAACAAACAAACAACAACAACAACAAAAAATCACCCTAAACGGAGCAACAAAAAGTAGATTGTGTTTTTGCTCCCTCCTGAGCCTCAGCCATGCATTCTGTGAGTTGCTAACCCCCATAGGAAGTGAACAGGAAGTCGGTGGAGCGGCGCGGTGCGTGTGAATGCCAGCGCTGTGGAGCTGGGAGAGAGCGGCGAGCGAGCGAGCGCGCGGGGCTGGGGCTGTGAAAGGGCCCTTCTCCTTGTCTCTCTGTTGTGTCATTAGAGAGCTTTGTGCCCGGCCTGTGAATGGATGCCGATGATTATGCAAACGAGGTGGCAGAAAAGCAGCATGGGTAATTATCAGAGACGAGGGGGACGAGATTTGGGAGAGCTCTTCTTTTTTTCTCTCTCTCTCAGTCTTTCTCTCTCTCTCTCTCTCATCCACTATCTCAATCTGTCAACCTCTCTCTCTCTCTCTCTCTACCACTCTCTCTTTCCCTCTATCCAATCCCTTTCTTTTTCTCACACCATGCACTCTCTCTCTCATGATCTTACTCACCCTCTCATTCACTCTCTCTCCCTCTCTCACTGGCTCCTTCCTTTCCTCTCTCCCTCTCTCTCTCTCTCTCTCTCTCTCTCTCTCTCTCTCTCTCTCCCTCTCTCTCTCCCTCCTCTCTCTCGCTCTCTCTCTCCCTCTCTCTGAATGCTACTGAGCTCATGAGAGAGGCCTAAGGGCTGGCGGCCAGAGAATGAGATGAGCTCCCAACTCAGGGGTAGGTGAGAGAGGAAGAGACGGAGAGAGAGAGAGAGGAGGTGAGAGGAAGAGAGGGTGATACAGAGAGAGAGAGAGAGAGAGAGAGAGAGAGAGAGAGAGAGAGGGGAAGAGAGGGTGATACAGAGAGAGCAGGAGATGAGAGAAGGGAGAGTAGGAATAGAAGGTGAGAGAGAGAGAGACAGAGAGAGAGAGGGTGATACACAGAGAGCAGGAGATGAGAGAAGGGAGAGTAGGAATAGAAGGTGAGAGAGAGAGAGAGAGAGAAGGGGGGGCTATATAGGAGGAGAGAGCGGATGAAAGAGGGGGGATATTGCTGAAATGAACGAGAGGAGATGAGGGGGGGTTGGAGAGATAGAGGAAGAAGTGAGAAGGAGTAATACAGAGAGAGGGGGATAGAGGTAAGGAGAATGGGATATAATTAAGGAGGGATAAGAGAGAGAGAGAGGGAGGGAGAGAGGGAGGGATAGGGAGAGAGGAACATAGAGAAGAAGAAAAAGATAAAGCGGGGAATATATTGAGAAAGGGAAAGAGACAGGGATATGTGGGCTGAGTGACTTAGAGATGTAAAGAATGAGGGATATAAGGAGAGAGGAAAGGTGAAGAGAGAGAGAGAGAGAGAGGAAGGTATAGAAAAATATGAGTATAGGGATGGAGAGGAAGAAAAGAGCTGCATTGAGGGGGACTGAACACCTCAGGGTAGCCGGTTGCCAGATGTGTTGGCTTTCTGGGTATTGATTTAATTTCGTTTTTCTGTGTAGCCAAGCAGTTTCGTCTTGGTTGCAGTTTTACTGTGGGTTTGTGTCACAACCTTCATATGTAATATATGTGTGCTTGTGCTTTTTGTATGTTTGTGTGTGTGTGTGTGTGTGTGTGTGTGTGTGTGTGTGTGTGTGTGTGTGTGTGTGTGTCTGCGTGCGTGTGTGTGCGCACGTGTGTGTGTGTGTGTGTGTGTGTGTGTGTGTGTATTCTTTGTTCTGCCTGATGTAAGGAACAGACTTTCATGTAAGACATGTAGTAATTATTCCTGCAAGACATTCAACAGACAACAATCATACAAACACTCTCTCACTCACACACACACACACACACACACATACACAATATGCACTTACTCATGAAAAGATGCATAATCTCAATGGCAACACTAACGGCAAGGACACACTATGAGATTGTTGCATAATGCCTCTCTCCCCCTCCTCCCAACCCATGTTATTTTTCTTGTCCATTACAGTAAAAAAAAAAAAAACTAAAGGATCCACTCCCACACACACACACACACAAACACAAACATACACACACATACACACACCCCAGAGGCTTAACCACCAACCATCAGGTAATCAGACGTTGGTATTACATCACACAGTATGAGTTTTACTTCACTTTTTATATATTAAACGCACACGCACGCACGCACGCACGCACGCACGCACGCACGCACGCACGCACGCACACACACACACACACACACACACACACACACACACACACACACACACACACACACACACATATTATATATTATATATACTTATATATGAAATCTTATGGCGGGCAAGCATGGGACCACATTTCATTTCATTCTTAAAACTCTAGCAACTGGTCTCCTCAGTTCCGAAACATTTACAGAATGTTGTTAAGTGAAGAGGTGAAGCAACAGTGGCAAAAAAATGGCCAATTCGTAGAGACATGTTGCTGTCATTAAATTAAAAATGTTGTCTGTGAACAATTCTCAATTAAAATATAGAGTTGACGTGATTTATAAATCATAGCATTCAAGCGTTTCAACCTCTCAAAATTCGGGTTGTATTCATTTATTTATGGTTCCTCATTATTTATGAAGACGATGTAATCTTCCCAAATGCCTCCATATTTCATTGTAAGCTGTATAACATTACATGTACTCTAAATGAATAACGCCTTCATTCCTCTTTCAAAAATGATCAACATCCTTCTCAAA
>NC_085010.1:23819474-23866974 GCF_963854185.1 Sardina pilchardus
GTGTGTGTGTGTGTGTGTTCGTGTGTATGTATGTCTAGAACCTAGGAGTTTTAGTCAAATCAGACTCTACTTCTGGGGTCAAAAGTTCACGCATAACTCCAAATGTGCGAAAACAAACATTCGCACATGAAGAGCAAACAGCTCTGCGGCTATCGGGCGCTCTTGTTTGAGAGTCATTAATTATTGCAGCGCTATTGTCTGTCTCTAAACACAGAAAACTCCCCCATGCCTCATCACTGAGCGGCTTCCTCCAGGGCAGCCGTCAGACAGAACTACTGCAGAGCACCCAGGAGAGAGAGAGAGAGAGAGAGAGAGAGAGAGAGAGAGAGAGAGAAAGAGAGAGAGAGAGGGAGAGAGAGAGAGAGAGAGAGTGAATAGGAGTTGAAGGGTATGGGAACAAGTGAATGTGACTTTCATCAGTGGAAATTGAGAATTGGAGGAGAATGAGAAAAAGAGGGAGAGATAGATAGAGAGAGAGAGACAGAGAGAGAGAGAGGGACAGAAAGAGAAAGAGAGAGAGAGATAGGAAGAAGGGACAGTATAGCGGCTGGTGGAGGAGAGGAAGTAAGTGTCACAGATGAGAGGAACTGTTAGGGAGAGATGGAGGAAGAAGAGGACACGGCGAGGAGAAGAGGAGGCGAGCGAGCGAGAGGGTGGGGAGGAGGACAGTGAAAGCACTGTGAAACGGAGATCTAATGAGATCCTGGGAAACAGAGTGGAACCGACAGGAACAGAGGTACTTGGGAGAGAGCGGAGAGGAACAGCCAGAACGCAGAACCTGAAAAACTCAGAACATGGAGGATTTGTCTATTAGAACAGAACACACACACACACACACACACACACACACACACACAAACTCACAAACACACACTCATGCATATACATATAAACAACTCTCAGGACCTGAGGGAGAGGAGAGAGAGAGAGAGAGAGAGAGAGAGAGAGAGAGAGAGAGAGAGAGAGAGAGAGAGAGAGAGAGAGAGAGAGAGAGAGAGAGTTGAGAGTTTTAGTACGTATTTATTAGACCAGCATTTCACTTGTTTACATGACGGCACAGCCACATCTGCGTAGAGAACTTTGCAATATGTAAATAAACAACATACATAATCAACAAGTTTTACATAATCATAGAGAGAGAAACAGCATGGGGCCAACAAGAGAAAGAGAGCATGAGAAAGATGGAGAGAGGGTTTAGGGAGAGATGTAGAGAGAGAGAAAGACCTGACCGAAAAAAAAATCTTAGTAACACCATACACACACACACACACACACACACACACACACACACACACACACACACACACACACACACACACACACACACAGACACACACACACACACACACACACACACACACACACACAGCTTTTCGCTCTGTGGTTTCTGCAGACCTTTCAACCAGATGGCTGACTGAGCTCAGGTCCTCACACAGCCCCCTGCCTGCCCGCCTGCTGTGTTGAATCCATCACAACCCAACACACACACACACACACACACACACACACACACACACACACACACACACACACACACACACACACACACACACACACACACTCACAAAATCCTCCCCCAGACCTCTCTCCAGCACTCTGCGGCTGCACAAACCTGCTCGGGGCCTGGCCAAAGAGACCCTCCACTTCAAGTGCCCATGACTGCGACCGCTCTACCTCCTCGGGCACTTCTGGACGGAAACATCTGCTGCGAATCGAAACACAGTCATGCAAATGAAACGGAACGGAGAGCAGAAAGCGTGTTGGCTCAGCACCGTGCACTTCAGCAGAGGAACAAGGCTTCCAGTTCACCCCAAGTAGGCGACAGGTTTTGTGGAGTAGCTCTTTCCCTTCGGCGGGTACTGTACTGTCCATATCAGTGTCTGCATGTTGCTTTAGGCCCTTTGCAGGAGGAATGACCTCCACCCAGAACTGAGGAAGCCCTTTCTACACTAAGGTGACCAGATGTCTGAGACCAAAACCGGGGACATAATCCTAAAAATGTGGAAAAAACAGGGACATTTTCAGTTTGACTATCAATCTGACTGAAATACACACAAGTTTTATCTACAAAAAATGAGGACATACTGTAGGTAGTTTTTCTCTAATTTCCCAGGGACAGGCAACCAAAAATGGGGACGTTAGGTCACCCTATCACACCCATGCATCATTTCAAGTCTTATACCTGCTGTGATCTTGAGTTAGCATTACTGTAGAATAACCCTCGATATAGAATAAAGTAAATAATGTTTGATATTGTTTTATTATTATTATTATTTTATCATCTCAGATATTTGTGTCGTTGCGCATAAAAGTACCTTCTAAACTGGTGAACTTGAACTCATTGTGAGTGTGTACCTCCGGGGCGCAGCACTGCTAAAGGGCAGCTATATCCCTCCACACCAGCTATATCCCTCCACACCAGCTGGCGTTAGGCCGCAGGCTCTGGCCAAATCTCTCCCAGCTCCCTGGGCAGTCCTGCGGCGCCATGGCCCCTTCATGGGTTAACATCCCCTGGGCATGCGCCAGGGACTGTCCCTATACTGTACCAGAGGGATACGGCCAATGTGAGTGTGGAATGGAAAGAGAGAGAGAGAGAGAGGGGGTAGAGAAGGAGGGAGAGAGAGAGAGGGAGGGAGGGATGGAGAGAGACATGCACCCCTGCCAAGAGCTGAAATCAATGGAGGGCAGGCAAGCAAGCGGGTTGTAATATCTTAAATATTTATACAGAGGAAATAAACATGAATATTCATTAAAGGGAGAGTGTGACTGAACGTGTGCATTTAACAGAATGTGTGTGTGTGTGTGTGTGTGTGTGTGTGTGTGTGTGTGTGTGTGTGTGTGTGCGTGCGTGCGTGCGTGCGTGCGTGCGTGCGTGCGTGCGTGCGTGCGTGCGTGTTTTGTCTCAAAGAAGTTTTTCACATTGGTGGTTGACTTTTAATCATAGTATGCTGACTGTTGCTATGGAGCTTCTCCACTTCATACAGTATGTAGAAGCTGATGGAGAAAATGGCCTCAATAAGCCACCAGGAGATGCATGCGCAAAAGCATGCTGGTTAAGTGGAGAGAGAACTATCTCTCAAGCGGCACTGACCATTTGGGATGTAAGGAATGTCCGCTTAACTTCTTTAAAACACACACACACATTGGCTGGCAGCTGAACAAGGTGAGTGGTTTGATTCTTTCAGTCCCAAGGCCACGCTCACGGCTCACCACGACCGGACATATTTTCTGTTTTCTTTATCGGCGCTGATTAAAACGATGGCAATGAGGCTCCGTGACGTCGCTTCTGAGTTACAGTAGCCTTCGTGGGTTTAGGCACTTTTGACCAACCGAAGAAATGGTATCGAGTGATTGAGTGACTGATGAATAGAACGAGTGAATGAACCCTTTTAATGAATTCCCCCCCTTGTCTCCCTTTTGCTTGCTCTTGATATAAAAATGTGACTTGTTTTGTCGTGGGGGGGGGGGGGGGGGGGTGGGGGGTGTGTGGAGGACGGGCTGTCAAATGAGCATGGAGAGGCAGAGTAGTGGCGGCTTTGCCGGGCGCCGAAAAAAAGCATTTTATGCTCAGATTAAGGCGAAGAAAGAGCCAGCAAAAAGGAACATCTGCATTCATTGTCCTGTGTCTCAGTAATTAAGCAGGCTTGACAATTTCCTCAACTTTCATTAGAAATGATTCTCTTGCTGTGCAGACAATATGAGCTATAGCCTGCTGGTGGCTGCGCGTCTCTCTCTGTGTGTGTGTCTCTGTGTGTGTGTGTGTGTGTGTGTGTGTGTGTGTGTGTGTGTGTGTGTGTGTGTGTGTGTGTGTGTGTGTGTGTGTGTGTGTGTGTGTGTGTGTGTGTGTTTGTGTCGAGAGAGAGAGAGAGAGAGAGAGAGAGAGAGAGAGAGAGAGAGAGAGGGGGAGACTGGAAGAAACAGTGCTTAGGAAAAATGCCTTCCTTTCATCCAGGCCACTGTACAAATGGAGCTCATTGTCTACGGAGAAATTCGATTTTCTGGCGTCCACAGGCACACGCCGGGTCCTCTCGCGGGCCCCATACCACCTCAGCCTGGCTTATCAACAACGCTCAGGGAGTGAAATTGAGTTCGGGCGCATATTAAACCATAGGGGACATAGAAAGAGAGAGAGAGAGAGAGAGAGAGAGAGGGGTGGGGGGGTGAAGGGGGGAAGAGGGAGAGAGAGAGAGAGAAAGAGATGGAGCGAGAAAGTGAGAAAGACAGATGGAAGGAGAGAAAGAGTGAGGAAGAAATAGAGAAAGTAAGAGAGAAAGACAGATAGAGCGAGAGAGTGGGAGAGAAAGGGAGATAGAGGAAGTTAGCAAAGGAGAGAAAGAGTGAGGAAGGAAAAGAGAGAGAGAGTGACTAAGAGAGGAAAGAGATGGAGAGAGAGTGAGAGAGAAAGAGAGATGGAGGAAGTAAGCAGATGAGAGAAAGAGTGATGAAGGAAAAGAGAGAAAGAGAGAACGGGAAAGCGATTTGAGAGGCTCAGGAAGAGAAACAGAACAGAGTGCGTGGGAAAGAGAGAGAGAACAGTGTGGTGGGGCAGAGGAGGAAAGAGTGACAAAGAGAGAGGAGGAGGGAGGGGAGATGAAGAGAACGGGGGATAGAGTGAGAGAGGCGGAGAGATAGAGGAACGGAGTATTTTTATTTGAAAGTAAGCAGGAACTATAATTGGCTTGTTGTCGTAAAACTGCCTTTGGGCTTGCAGGAAGATGACTAGCGATGTGGATGACCTCTTATAAATCATGACATTTAAGAGAAAGAGGGAGGGAGAGAAGGAGATGAAGAAAGGGATGATAGAAGAGGGGAATGGCAAGAGAGAGAGAGATAGGGAGAGGAGAGTGGAGGGTGGAGGAGGAGAGGAGAGTCGGAGCAAGGGTGGGTTACAGAGATGCTGCAACCGAAACCCTCCAGAGTTGTCCGCCCCCTTCAGCCAACCCGCACCACCCTCACATACACACTGATATCCACACACACACACACACACACACACACAGACACACACACACACACACACACACACACACACACACACACACACACACACACACACAAAATATTCTCTTAAATGTGCATGTGACACTGATTGAGCGGAACTGAAGCAGAAAGGAACACACACACAACACACACACACACACACACACACACACACACACACACACACACACACACACACACACACACACACACGCACACACACACACACTCACATCTCACACACAGAGGCAAATCGGCCTAGTGGGGCCGGCTTTTGTATGGTGTAATTTGCTCCTTTATCTTGCACTCCAAGCCAATGCCCAAATAGAGCCATTATCTTCGCTTGGATAACACAGGAGGGAAAAAAATTGAGAGAGAAACAGATACAGAGAGAGAGAGAAAGAGAGGGAGAGAGAGAGAGAGAGAGAGAGAGAGAGAGTAAGGAGGAGTAGAAGACTGAGTCTGCTTCATGCCGAGGGAGGTCCTGCTGTTATTCCTCCCTCTCACCTTGACCAGTGCATTCATTTACCGTCACTTTAATTCAGTTTGCACCCTTTACACACACGCACACACACATCCACACACACACACACACACATCCACACACACACACACACACACACACAGACACACACACACACACACACACACATCCACACGCGCAAAACTGCCGTGCCGATGACATTTTAAATCAGCCCTCTCTGTGGGCTGAGCTGAGGGGCCTCATCACAAGTGCTGCTGTGTGTGTGTGTGTGTGTGTGTGTGTGTGCGTGAGCCCCGCGCCGCCTCCGCGTGGGCGCGGCGATGTCACTTCCTTTGCCGGCGGCTGCCGAGAGCCGTGTAGGAATTTTGCTGGCTGTGATCTATTATGGAGGACGTATGTTGTGCGACAGAGAGAACCCCAGACGTCAGAGAGGAGCGTGCTACAGATCTTCATCAGTGCGGAGGGCCTTCGCCTCGCCTCGCCCGCCCGGCTGGTTTGGCATGCAAGAGACTCTCACTCTGTGTGTGTGTGTGTGTGTGTGTGTGTGTGTGTGTGTCTGTGTGTGTGTGTGTGTGTGTGTGTGTGTGTGTGTGTGCTCGAGCGCGCGTGTGTGTATGTGACTGTGTGTGTGTGTGTGTGTGTGTGTGTGTTGTGTGTGTGTGTGTGTGTGTGTGTGTGTGTGTGTGTGTGTGTGTGTGTGTGTGTGCGTGTGTGTGTGTGTGTGTGTATGTGACTATGTGAGTGTGTGTGTCTGTCTGTGTATGCTTGCATGTCTCTATGTGTGTGTGTGTGTGTGTGTGTGTGTGTGTGTGTGTTTGCATGTCTCTTTGTCTGTGTGTGTGTGTGTGTGTGTGTGTGTGTGTGTGCTTGCATGCTTTGTGTGTGTGTGTGAGTGGGTGTGTGTGGTGTGTGTGTGTGTGTGTGTGTGTGTGTGTGTGTGTGTGTGCTTGCACTGGGTTCGGCCTGGTCCCAGTGGACCTGCCGTCTGCAGCTCCCAGATCTGGGTGAGCTGAGGTAAAGGTCCTGACCAAATGCAAAATAGGCAGACAGGGCCAACTGAAGAATTACAGAACTAAAGATAAAATCTTTTGTACACTGTCATCCAATAGACTGCAATAGAAGTACATTAGTCGTGGGTTTGATTCCCGCCTGCTAACGTTGTGCCCTTAAGCAAGGCACTTTTACTTAAAACAATTTGCATGATATTTTAACCAATGACCAAACCAAACACACCATAGAGGTTGCTCACTCTTCCCTTCAGTATTCCCAGAGAAACTCTATAAAGGGTTCCTTTTTTTGTCTGGTGGACAAGGCTTTTGTTTTCAGGGGCCTGGGCTGCCTACAGAGAACGGCTTTTATTTAAAACAATTTACATGATATTTTAACCAAGGACCAAACACAACACACCATAGAGGTTGCTCACCCTTCTCTTCAGTATTCCCAGAGAAACTCCATAAAGGGTTTCTTTTCTGTCTGGTGGACAAGGCTTTTGTTTCTACAGAGACCGGGTTTGTTTTTGCAGTATTCTCATGGAATGGGCAGCTAGTAGTCGTGTGGAGATGATTGCAAAAAAAAATGTTGGGCTTGAAATCGCTGACTCCACTTTGAACACTGAATTGCTTCAGAAAAAACGTGCCCTGCAATAATGGACGTCAGTCATTTGCTTTAGGTATAAGCATTAGCCAAATAAATAAATAAAATACATGTTTACATCTTCATATGCACTCCTTAATTATGAAGGCAATGATTTGGGATTGGATCACATCTCATCAGTTTGACCAAACAAATGTAACCGATTTCATTTCCAGTGCTCCTTTCATGTTTTCAATCTTTCCCTGGTCTTCGTAAACCTGAATGAGTCCACCCTTGTTAGCCTTGATTAGTTCATCAAGAGCATTATAATCATTCTGATTTCAATCAGGTGTGCTCGGAAATAGGCACACAAACATCCAACTTCTGCCCTTGACAAGGGATGCCAATGAAAGAGAACATGGAAAGTAGTCGCCGGCTAATAAAGGCTAACTCTCAGACGTGCAAAGCCTCGCTAAAGTTGTAGGAGTCTCTCAGCCATTAGCGTCTCAATCCCTTAATCCTTCCGAGTCATCAATAATCTCCCAGAAATAGACCAAAGAGTTTCCCCTCCCCAGAAATAGGGGTTTCAAACTCTGGATGCCTCTATACTGTACCTCTTGTAGCCTTTCATGTCTTTAGGAGTACTGTGAATTAGGCTTTGCGTTAAATGCTGCCTGAACTTGTGTAGGAGGGTTGCCATGGCAACGTGCCCTCTGAACTTTCTAGAACCTTGTTGGATTTTTCTGGTTTATAGTTAACAGATTCACTGAGAGGAAGTTATTGTTTTGCTTTTTTTTATGTTGAAGAAATCAGGGCATTCGTTCCTTCAGCAACACAAGTGCTCATCTGACATTTACGGCTAGCATCCGACTGAGTCAGGCCGCCAGTCATTCATTGATGGGGGGGAGATTTGACATTCATCATTATGAAAAAAAAAAGATCATTGCCTAATAAAGACCACATCAGTAGAATTCACTACCGTGCCACATTAAAAAAATGTCAATTTGTTTCCAGCGCTGTTGATAAAATACCGTTACATTTCCAGCTCTTGCGCAACATCAGCTCGGGTTTCAACCCAAAACAGCTATTAGCGTTTGGAATTTACGGCTGCGGCATATTGCATCGCAACAAAACAGTCAAATCACGAAGCGCCATCCACTTTTCTTTATGGCTACGGGCCACGGGTGTCTTTTGGAGATAGCGCGGCCCCGGCCGGGAGCGAGGCTTTCGGACGCTCCTGATATACTGTACCCTGGGTCCCCGCGCACGAGTGGAGCGGGGGGGGGATTCATTTGGATGTATTTATTCTCATCGTCCATTAGTGGGCCCAGATTAACGCCCAAGATATACCCACAGAGCAGCACCCTGCTCGGAGGATGTGGAGTAATGAAAGTACAAATCACTGGACCGATCTGTTCTGGCCCCCGCGCCCGGTGTCCACGTAGCCCCGAGAGCAGGGAAGAGAGGAGCGGAATGAAAAGAGACAAAGACGGGAGAGGATAGGAGGAAGATGAGGAGGAGGAGGAGGAGGAGGAGAGGGTTTGGGGAGGAGCGGGGGATGAGGGGAGAGAGAGCGAAAAAGAACGAGTGGAAGGACAGAGAGGATGACGACTCCTGAGAGCTCTTTTTTGATTCCTCCCAGAGCTCATTAAAATGTTAACGCCTGCACACTCCGGCTCCGCCAGCACTGGGCCTCAGTGTTCTCTGAGTGTAGCACAAATGTCACTGCCATCTCGCTCTCTCTCTCTCTCTCTCTCTCACACACACACACACACACATTTACTGGCACACACACACACACATCATCTGACGTGAAGCGGGAGGGGTAGTTACAGATTATCTTTCTCTCTGGATATCCAATGTACACTCACTGGAACAAACTGCCATTCAGAGTCCCGAAAGGGTTCCCAAGCCAATATCATAGGAGAACTTTTAGTATCTCTTTATATGGTTTTGTATTATCACAATGTCCCCTTTTGCACTGAAATCATACCAGTAAACGTAAAAGGTCCATTATCTCCGCAGAGCAATACACTGATGCTCTGCACTCACCAACAGTCTTACACTTGCAACACTTATTCCCAATTTCTCCATGTGTCAGTAATATGTGCCATTATCCACTTGACTTCCTTGACATATTACCATCTGTAATGTACTTAGTGTATTACAATGTAGTGTGGGTAGAATAGGCAATGGAAGAATAAAATACATTTTATTTTCAATACGTATTGAATGAACTTTCACTTTGTGTGTGGTTTGAAAAGTTTGAATATAATTAGCTCACTATCAGCCGCATACAGATTTCAAAACGTGCTTACTTTCAATAATACGTCTACACATTCTGCTGTACTCTACATGAATACTTGGTATGCTAAGTCTTTAGCTTATTCAATGAGCCCTTTTTTTGAAAAAAAAAAAGAAAAAAGAAAAGAAAAAAAAAAAAAGTGCGCCGGTCTCCACTTTGACCGGTGAGCTCTGCACCTCTGCTACCTACATTTGTTTTGGTTAGCATAGCACGACACAGGATCACAAATCCATTAGCTCAAGGTCTCTACCTCCCTTACCTAACTTAATAGAGATTAATGGGGAAGCGGTGGTTTGTAATGAAGGCACCGGCACGAGACGGGATGGCCGACGCTTAATGGACGTAAGTCCAACATTAGCCATTACGCAGGCTCAGCGTTTGGTCACCGAGGCCCGTATCTGTCAAAGATGATTGGATTGAGTCGCTAGAACTCGAAAGGAGGCCTCAAGGTCACGCTGAGAATATCAGACATGGTTGAAGAGCCGAGGAAAGCACAGAATATCAATAGCTGTGACACAGAGTTGCTCTGTGTCATGTAGCAACAGTTCTTACGAAGGGTGAAGTTGCAAGACATGAGCTGCTTGGTGAAATGTGAAGATGCCATACATTGTTTGTTTGTTTGTTTGTTTGTTTGTTTCATTCTATATAGAGAACACTAGTTTTTAATTTGACATACTTATATGTGTATACCGTGACATGGAGTATTGAACAAACATATATCATTTTGTAATGTATCTATATAGTGAGTCTGTCTCTTTGTTGAGGTGTTGTTCAAGGCCCATTCTCGGCAGGGGCAGATTATTGTGGCCAGGGGCCCCTAAGCTATGTGGTTACTGTGGGCCCCCCAACACACACACACACACACACACACACACACACACACACACACACACACACACACACACACACATAATCTGTGGCCATAGGCTTTCTTTGAGCGATAAAACTGTCTCATCTTCAGGAAACGTTACTCTCCTTCAATAACATGACGCACAACTTTATTTCCATTCATTTGATTAACAGCTAGACAAGGCAAGCATAAAATTAGTGGCGCTATCAGTATCATCAATAACGTCCATTGTGTCTTGAAGGCTTAAAATCCTGTCAATTTAGGGTTTTTTTTGCAGGAAAATTTGATAGCTTTCTTTAGCTATTAGCCTTTTGTTTATGAGCCCCGCTCTCATACTTTCTTTATGACATTTTCGTATTGAACTGTAACGTGAGTGACATATATTTTGAAAACAAATTTACCTCCATATTTCCGCCATATTTACCCAATCAGCGTCTTACTACTACTTTGAATATCTATTTTGGACCAATGAAGTTTAATGTTCATTCTCTTGTTTTGTTATGGCCAATGGGGGCCCCCCTAACAGGCTGGCACACGTAGGGCCCCTAGGCTGCAGTCATATCTAGCCTACAGTATGTGATGATTCGCGCCTGATTCTAGGCATAGACATTTCATACAGTTCTTCATACATTTCATACATCTATTTGTGTTCTTGACTTCACTTGATCATACAAGTGCTGTATGTATATAATAACCTTGTCCTCTCCCATACACTCTTGGCTGTATGTAGGAGGTTTGACAAATAGAGACCCCCAAGGTCTCATAGTCCCTGCCTTATCTTGTCATCTCGGCAAGAAAGCGATTAAAAAAAACCCCGCAAAGGTGCCGGAGGAAAAACTTATACTGTAATCAATACTATCGTAATTGGAAGCTGCCATTTAAATCTCTTTGTGGCACCTCTGGTAATGGCACCTCTGTCATGCCGGGGCGAGAGATAAGGCAATTTGGTGGCTCTGTTAGCTCAGTTCAAAAGGGGAACCTGCCTCTTTTTTCATCCGAGAGCATTGAGCGGAGGAGGCCATATATTGGAGAGGTGATTGAGTTTTTCCCTCGTCCTTCAAAGCAGAGCAAATGTGACAAAAGCAAATGGCACTGCAGCCAAAAGGAATGAGAACAAAAGCATGAAAGCGCAGAGAGTGGAAAAAGCCAACTCTCTGACTGGACATGAATAGAGAAACGGGCGCATGTAAAACGAGATAAACATTTTCCTCAAAGACACCGTTCTTCTTCTTCTCTAGGAAATGTGCACGCATAGGCTTGGTAACAGCAAAAAAATTAAATAAAAAATGTGTCATCAAATACATAAGAAAAAAGAATAAACATATGCGACACATTCATGTAAGAACTGACACACCTCAAACGCAAAAATGACTCACAATTAGAGCTAACAGTGTTTCCCTAAGAGCATCAGTGCACTCCATGTTCTGTTCTCTCTGTGTGCTCTGTGCTTCATGAACACCTCTTCCACAGACTCCCTCTCATGCACCAGTGCTCATTCTATCATGAGCTCTCTCTCTCTCTCTCTTTCTATGCCTCCCTCTCTCTTTCTCTCTCTCCCTCTCTCCTTCCACCTCTCTCTTTCTCCCTCTCTCTCTCTCTCTCTCTCTCTCTCTCTCTCTCTCTCTCTCTCTCTCTCTCTCTCTCTCTCTCTCTCCTTTCTATGCCTCCCTCTCTCTTTCTCTCTCTCCCTCTCTCTCTCCTTCCATCTCTCTCTCTCTCTCTCTCTCTCTCTCTCTCTCTCTCTCACCGACTGTCTCTTTGCATTCGCTCCCTCTCTCTCAGCGTCCGGCGCTAATGGGAAACATATGGATGGGAGACGCCGCTCCGCATGCCGTGCGCCATTAGCAACTCGCTAATGCACCTGCTCTGGCCAGCGCTAGCGGTGATAGTGGCAGATAGCAGAGCGGCGGCGGCGGTGGTGGTGGTGGTGGTAGCGGTTAGCGCTCGTCGCCATTTCATGGCCTGTCAAGGCTAATGGAGCAGCCCAGAGGCGGCGGCGGCGGTGGCGGCGCATAAACGAGCCGCGAGGTTGAGGGCGGGAGGCAACGTGGGCGTACGCTGTCGTGGGACGGAGCGGAGCCGCATTTAACCGTTTCTTTTGTGCCGACGACAGGACAGGAAGGTTTTCTGACTCTTGGCCCCGCGTGGACTGATTGAGCTTATGTAACGACCGTATAAGGCCGGCTGCAGACTGCCGGCGTGGCGTGAGCTCGTCGGCTGCTGCGTCGCGTTTTCCGTTTTCATTTAAGGTCAGAGGTCGCACACTGCTTGCGTGACACGGACATCTTATTAAGCCCGGCTCGAGCTGCACTGAAAACGCGTGCATGCTATAGAAGTAGAACCGGCACCTCACATGACGCACAAGCATTTTTTGAATTGTTTCCATTTAAAGCAAAGAGACGTTGTAACCAGCACCGTATCAGGCACGTTTCTGGCATGAACAGAGATAGAAAACGCCATGCAGCTGATATGCCACAGACACGCCACGGCGGTAGTCTGCAGCTGGCCTAAAGGGTAACCGCTGCCTTTCCCGATGCTGTCACAACTCAAATGTTTCACATTTCGGAGGATATCCCTAGTGACTGTTCCAGACAGTATCACAAAATTCAGATGTCCTCATCTGCTATTTGGCTCCCTAGGTGATCAAGCCTATCACTTTACTACAAATACTGCATTTTTAGCTGTTCGGGGAGTGTTGGTGGTGGAAATGGCTTCCTTGGCTGAGATAAACAAGTGACAAGAGATTTCCACCAGCAGCCAGAGGAGGGATCACACTGGCCGGAGGGAAAGTCAGCGGATGTCAGAAGAAATCTCAAGCGAACCTGGTGACTTCCTCCATCCCTCCCTCTCTCCATCCCTCCCTCCCTCCCTCTCTCCCTCCCTCCATCCATCCATCGTCCTCCACTTCCCCCAGCTCCCTTGAGTCATGCAATGACTCAGCCCCCTTTGGAAAGGGTCTGGGAGAGGGATGCGGAGGCTCTCAAGTGTCACCACCAGGGTCTAGACACCACAGGGAGCCGCGCCGGACACTATGTCCAGGACCCGCTCATGCATCCCAACAGCATCTGCTCGCGTCCGGCTGTTTCCCTGCCTGCCTGCACTGCCTGTCTCCCTGCCTGCCTGCACTGCCTGTTTCCCTGCCTGTACTGCCCGCACTGCCTGGCCGGCCGCTCGAGTTCAAGTCAGGTTTCCTCCAGGAACTTTTCATCTCGTGTCGTGTCGTGAGGTGAGTGGCGCTATGTCTGTTTGTACAGAGTTCTTGGAGGCCACAAAATAGTAGTAGTCACTGTCCCCACTGCAGGCTGTCATTTCCTAAGCAGAGCAGTCTGATGTCAGAAAACATCAGGCAAAATGAGTGGATAAATAAAAACAGCAACAAATGCTTGAGAAAAAGCAAACCAATTCTCTAAACTTGGAATTAAATAAGAAATGACATGTAACAATAGGATGGATGCTTCTTGGGTAGTGAATCTCATAGCCAAGAATAATAAATGTAACTGAACCAGCTTGTGCGCGTGTGCACGTTCTTGTGTGTGTGTGTGTGTGTGTGTGTGTGTGTGTGTGTGTGTGTGTGTGTGTGTGTGTGTGTGTGTGTGTGTGTGTGTGTGTGTGTGTGTGTGTGTGTGTGTGTGTGTGTGTGTGTGTGTGTGTGTGTGTGTGCATGTGTGTATGAGTAAGTGCATGTGTCTATGTGTGTGGTGTGCCACTCTGTGAGTGTGTGTGTCTTGGTGAGTGTGTGTGTTTGTGTTGTGTGTGTGTATCTATGTGTGTGTGTGTGTGTGTGTGTGTGTGTGTGTGTGTGTGAATTCTCAAAATACTGATTCCAAGTTCATTAACGCTGCCTTCTCAGTGGCCTCTCCTTAAGGGGCTCATCACTCTGTCCCTCTCAGTCCACACACACAACACAAGCTGAGAGCTAGTGCACGGGGAGGCCACTACTGCCACAGTCAATGTGAACTTGAATCAGCGCGACTGCGGACAAAACCCACCTCCCGCGTCATGCCTCCTGCATTCCGAAGAGACAAGTCATTGCGCGGGCCTCAAAATAATGAGGACGGAATTAATTCCTTCGGGATTTCCTTTCCCTCCCTCTCCCCATTTTTTTTATTTATTATTATTTTTTTCTTCCTTTCCTCCTTTCCCCCTCCCTCGTTCCTTTCCTCCTCTTTCTGCCAGGCCCCGATTAATCCCATCAGTAAACAAAGCAGAGGTCATCTTGTTTTGGAGAACTCCAATTAAGCTCTAATCTGCTCTAATCAGACAAGCTGCTCTCTGCTGGCCCTCTGCTGGATGCACACTCTGTCTGGAAGGCTCTCTCTCTCTCCCCCTCTCTCTCCATCTCTCTCCATCTCTTGTCCTCTATTTCTCACCTTCTCTCCATCTCCATCCTTCTCTCTCTCTCATACACACATAGACCTTCTTTCTCTTCTTATCTCTCTGTATCTCCAAACCTCTCTCTATCACACACACACACACACACACACACACACACACACACACCATAGCTTCTCTCTCCTCCCATCTCTCTCCATCTCTATTCCTCACTCTCCGTTTCTCTCTCTCTCTCCTCTATCTGTCCCCAGTGGATTGCATGCCCTCCGTGCTTAACTTGTCGGACTCCCTGTGATCTTCTGTTGAGGGTGTGCGAGTGAAAAGAAAACAGGCTAATTGCAAACAGAGGGAGGCATATTTGCTAATGAATAAAGCTTAAGATCTTTCCAGTGATCTAGGCCGGAGTGGTTCCAGGGAAACTCGGAAATTGCTTTTTTTCCCCTCCTCTCTCTCCCGTGCCTGGCCAAGGAGCCAACAGGAAAACAAAAGTGCATTATAAGCTGGACCCTTCATGTGTTGGCATGGTGGTAGACCCACTAAATGCCAAGTGGACTTTTTTTTTCCGGAGGGGTGGTCGCTGCGTTCCTTGGATGCCGAACAACACACGTGTGGCACCGCGGGCTTGCTAATTAAGCTGCATTGTGAATTATTTCTCTCAGTGTCAGAAGTGAGATGCCATTGTCTTATGGTAATAGCACAATGGATGATGCACAGGGACAAAAAACAATATGTGTATGAATGGTGCTTTTTCTTTCATTTATATTCATTTTGCTGATTGAGAGATAGAATTAGAAAAACTATATTTAAAAAAAATGAACACTTCATACATAGAATGGGTATATTGCATGCTTACATGCAGAGGCAGTGCAGACCCTCTCGTATAATTTCAGAGAGAAGAATTGATTAAAATTTCTTTCTGAGAATGTCACTCATTTGAATTCAATGTTCGCACACTAGGCAGTGCACTTGGTGGTATTAATCCTTCACGGACAGGTTCTCATTTCCTCTTTGGAATCTCCAGCTTTTTTGGCGTTGCAAATGAACCTTATAGTGCAGAGCCCATCATGGGATACTACAGAAGCTTCTTATAACTCAGTGCTCAGTATTACCACCGACAAGCTCATACATTTCAATCTGCCCCTGATGTGTCAAACTTTGTGGATTTCCTTGGAAAGCACAAGTATATTTGTTGACAAGAGGACAGCTTAGAGCCATACAATATTGCATCATTATTGACTCCAGTTCATTGACTTCCGTTTCCTTCCACAAGATTTTGCTAGTGGTTGTGACACAGTACTTTGTTGGGCATAATTGGCTATTGAGCAAGACAAGTTGCAACTTGACTTTGAATCTCTGACGAGGTAAATCAATTGAAGTCTGTCACAAGGCACAAGCGCAAGGCTGTTTTCCTTCGGCAATAAAGTTAGAGAGTGGTGAAAAACACTCTCATTTTCATCTGCTTTAGTGAAGTGAGGTTGAGGGGTTGTGTGGGTTTGAAATAGTTTGCCAAAACACAATGGAATGTAATCGGCAAACAAACAAAACAAATAAACAAATACATAAACACACACCAATGACATCAATAAAGAAAAATATAAAACCAATTAATTAAAATCGGACCTGGGGGCTTTTGTTGAGAGTGTGAACAAGGACAAAATAGGAATAGAAAATGCCAGACTGCCATGAGGGGACTGCAGTCCCATTTGGTTTTCTTAGTGGATATGGAATTGTTTTACAAGAGTTGAGATGGTGGACAAAACAGTTTCCCTCTGACTTTTCCTACTTCTCTCCAGTTTTTGGTTGTGCAAGCACAATAAATTGTCTACAAAGTCTTTATTTTTGCCCTTTGTTTGAAGGGACATGTGCAACCCATGCAAAAATGCTTTAAAGATTGATTTTAAAAAAAAAACGAGGACAGAACATTACCCCTCTTGGCTAGCTTCTAATTAGCATATGCTAAGCTGTTTGGACTAACTCTATGGTGGAATTCGAGATTGGGTCCACGGGGGAAAAAATCTTACTTGCAGTGGGAACAAAGAAAATCTTATGTATCCCTTTAATTAATGCATGATTACGACTTTTTTTCTGCACAGTGAAATTGCTTTTGATGGTGCTTTTTGTCAATTAAAATAGTGAAACTAATGGATGATTGCTTCAGTGCACATTACACATGGGTTATTCCCAAGGACAGCTGATGATACAAATTTGAAATGGAACATTCTGAGGAGAATAACAAAGAAGGAGATGAAGAGCTTAGACTAACGACATATTCCCTTGGGATGCATCATCCATTAGGGAAGAGAGCGAGAGAGAGAGAGAGAGAGAGAGAGAGAGAGAGAGAGAGAGAGAGAGAGAGAGAGAGAGAGAGAGAGAGAGAGAGAGAGAGAGAGAGAGAGAGGGAGGGAGAGAGAGAAATAAAATCTTGTTAGTCTCCCAGCGCTGTTTTAGTATTTGGGCCAAGGAGGACGACGCTAAGCCACGTTCACTTTGTTCTCAGAAAAGTCCCACTTCTCTGTCCTCCCATGACATCCAAGAGCCCCCCCCCCCCCCCCCCCCCCCCCTATCTCCCTGGTCCTCCTGTCATGGCTCATTTCCTTCCCACCACAGCGGCCATTCTGCATTCCCCCCTCTTATCATCGCTACTGACCACCAGCCAAAGACAGAGAGATAGGGAGAGAGAGAGAGAGGGAGAGAGAGTGATAGAGGAAGAAGAGAGAGAGTGAGAGGAAGAGAGAGGGAGAGTGATAGTGAGAAAGAGGGGGGGAGAGAGAGTGATAGAGGAAGAAGAGAGAGAGGGAGAGTGATAGTGAGAGAGGGATTGGATTGAGAGGGAGAGAGAATGATAGAGGAAGGGAGAGTGTGAGAGAGAGGGATTGTATGGAGAGGTAGAGAGGGAGAGAGAATGATAGAGGAAAAAGAGAAAGTGAAAGGAAGAGAGAGGGAAAGTGATAGTGAGAGAGAGGGAATGGATATAGTGTGTTTACATCTTTTTATTTTCAATCAATCGCTGAAGGGTTAATTTATACATTTGTATTAAACGTTTCAATGGATCTCATGAATAGGTTTTTTTAGTGCTCTATATCCCCATCACACCTTCTTCCTCCTCACGCACACGCTCACTCACACCATGCATGGGCATGTAGTTACCTACATGCCCATGCATGCACACACACACACCTGCGTCCACACACACACCTGTAGCAATATCACAAATACACACAAAAGGAAAAATAAAAAGAAACCACAGTAAATAACAAAAAATAAATAATAAAAAATAGTAAAAAAAAAAAAAAAAAATTAAAAATTAAACAACCAGTATATTAACAGATCACAGAGATGAGGTTAAACTTCAGTCCATTATGTACGCCTTGGAGTGTCTAGATTGGAAGTTGTTCATGTCCCATGCTTTTCCAAATGGAAAAGAAGTGGATTCCAAAGGTCATGGAATAGTTCACCCATATTGTGGTTTTCAAGTGTTATCTTCTCCAGGGGAAGAAATTGAAAGATCTGTTCTGTGAACATATTAAATGTTGGTGCAAGTTCATTTTTCCACCAGAGAAGAATACATTTCTTTGCAAAGTGTGTGATGGAAATCAACAGTCTGCATTTCTTTTGGTCCAAGTGGCGACTGCTTATGTCGTTAAGTAGATAGACGCATGGGGACATCTCAAAATCTAATTCCAGTACAGCTTTTGTAAATGAGTGAATCATCTTCCAGAAATTGTTCAATTTATCGCAGTTCCAGAACATGTGTAGAAATGTACCTTCCTTGATTTTGCATCTTGGACAGTTTGGTGAGTTTTCTTTAGAAATGTTATGCATTTTCCTAGGAGTGAGATAGAGTTTATGAATAAATTTGAAGTTTGTTTCTTTAATCTTATTGCTTGTAAATGGGAAGAAAATTCGTTCACATATATTTTGCCAGCTATTTTCATCAAGTTTCGTAGATAAGTCAGTTTCCCAGATCTTCAAAAGGGCTGGGAAAACAGTTTGGCATCTCTGATTCAAAATGTTATATAATTTACTAATTTGGCCTTTGATAGTATATGGTGTGATTAGATTCTCTTCCAGTTCAGTCAATTCGAAATGTAACTTGTCTTCTTTAATTAGTGATTTTACAATGCTCTGGATCTGCATATATTTGAGAAAATCTGAATTAGGTAGATTAAATTCTCCACTTAGTTCTTGGAATGTTTTAAGTTTCCAGTTTTTATTAAACATATCTTTAAGTTGAGATATCCCCAAGTGTCTCCATTGGTCTGTTAAATGCAAATATTGTTTTAAATCAGGGTTTTGATGAATAGATGAGTATACAGAAATGCATTTAGTAGTGCCCACTTTTCTCAAACAGTCTCGCCAAACAGACAGTGTATTCACAACAGTAAAATATTGCCCCATGTTTTTTATCTTTTTAAAATGTTTGATAAATATAAGAGAGTCTAGAGGTATCGGGTCAACATATCCTGCTTCTATTTGTACCCAATGGGAGTCTGGTCTTCCCAGTGACCATGATAGTATGTTTCTCAGTTGGGCTGACCAATAGTAGTGTTGGAAATTGGGAATACCTAGACCACCCTTGGGCTCAGGTTTCATTAGAGTCAGTAGTTTGATCCTTGGTTTCTTATTGGACCATATAAATTTTGAAATATGACTGTTCAACTTTTTAAAGAATATTACGGACAAGTAGCAAGGTACATTTTGAAAGAGAAAGTTCAGTCTCGGAAGAATATTCATTCTGATGACGTTTATCCTCCCTAAAAGAGATAGAGGTAGTTTGGCCCATCTGCATAGATCGTTGTTGATGTCATTAGTAAGGGGAGTGTAGTTTTTTTTAAATAAATCAGCTAGTTGTGGTGTGAAATGTACTCCTAAATATTTGAAACCATCTGTTGACCATTTAAATGGGTATAATTTTTGCATTTCTTCTGTTGGGTTCATATGTAAAAGACATGCATTAGATTTATTGTAATTTATCTTATATCCCGAGAATTTCCCAAATTGTTCAATTATGTTATATAGGTGTGGTAAAGAATGTTCTGGTTGCTCAATATATAAGACTATGTCATCAGCATATAAAGATAATTTATGATTGTCTTCACTAATGTGTACTCCTTTTATGTTGATGTTATCTCGTACAGATGTTGCTAGTGTCTCAATCACTATCGCAAACAGTGAGGTTGACAGCGGACACCCTTGTCTCGTACCTCTCCTCAAGTTGAACGGGACGGATGTCAAACCGTTAGTAATAACTGCTGCTCTCGGAGCTTGGTAGATTGTTTTGATCCACTCAATAAAGTTATCTCCCATGTTTAACTTATACAATACACTGAAGAGGAAGTTCCACTCGACTCTATCGAAGGCCTTCTCTGCATCCAAGGATAGAAGCAGAGAAGGCCTTTGGTTCACATTCAAGTAATTAGTTATATTCAACAACCTTCTAATATTGTCGGTGGAGTATCTTCCTTTAATAAATCCTGCTTGGTCTGGGTTGATAACTTTAGGCATGATGGTTTCAAGTCTTTTCGCTAATGCTTTAGTAATAATCTTGTAGTCATGATCTAAAAGACTTATGGGTCTATAAGATGAACAGTCCAAGGGGTCCTTGCCACATTTATGTATTACAGTGATATTTGCCAAGCTCATTGTTTGGGGGAGTGTTTTGTTGCAATCAAAATTATTAATCATCTTCATAAAAATAGGCTTGAGCTCATTCCAAAATTCTTTATATAGTTGTGCTGAAATGCCATCTGGTCCTGGACTTTTATTTGTAGGAATGGAGTTAATAACTGCTAGCATTTCCTGTTCTGTAAAGGGGGCATTGAGATCCTGCTGATCTGATTCGGATAGCTGTGGCATTTTAATGTTGTCTAAATACTGATCCAATTCATCCTGTGTGTAATGACTTTGAGATTTGTATAATTCGTTGTAATATTCTTGGAATGACTGATTAATTTCTTTTGGGCAATATGTGATATTTCCCTGGGCTCGGATTGCTTTGATAGTCCTTTCTGCTTGTTCTTTCTTTAATTGATGAGCTAATAGTTTGCTAGGTTTATTACCAAATTCATAGTTTTTTTGTCTAACATAGTTAATTTTTTGCATGATTTCATTTGTGGTCTTAAGATTTAATTTAGCTCTGGCAGTGACTAACTGTTTCCAGTTCTCTTCTGTTGTTGCGGTTTTGTGGAGTATTTCACATCTTTCAACTTCTTTTTCTAACTCTTTTGTTTGTGCGATATCTTCTCTTTTCTTAAATGAGGTATAGGATATAATATTCCCTCTTAAAGTCGCTTTGGCGGCTTCCCAGATTATATTTGGGTCCATGTTAGGGTGGTTGTTTTCATCTATATATTTTTTAATCCACTGTTTCATTTTTGATTTGAATATATCGTCTCCAAGCAGGGAGTTGTTGAATCTCCATTGTTTGAAAATAGGTTTCTCTTTATTTAACTGAACAGTCAAGTCAATTTTGGCGTGGTCTGACAGAGTGATTGGGTTGATACCACACTTTTTTACCATATGCATATGTTTGGAATAAATGAAAAAATAGTCGATTCTAGAATATGAGGCATTAGCATTTGAAAAGTAAGTGTAATCTTTAGCCTTGGGGTTCAATTCTCGCCACACGTCGACTAGGCCACTTTCTAAACATAAACCTTGGAGTACTCTTATGGTCTTTGGTTTGTTACTCTTAGTCTGTATAGATTTGTCTAATTTCTGATTTAATGCACAGTTAAGGTCTCCACCTATCACCCCAAAACCATCACAATTTTCATTAAACAGCAAGACCATATCTGACATAAATGTAGGCTCATCAGTGTTAGGGGCGTATACATTTAGAAAAGTAGTAGGTGTTCCATTAATAAAACCTGATATCAAAACATACCTGCCGTTTGAATCAATGATTTTTTTTCTTAGTTTAAATGGTGTGTTTTTGTTAATTAGAATTGCAGTTCCCCTACTGTGACTTTTGTATGAAGAGGCGTACACTTGACCAACCCAATCACTCTGTAGTCTTAGATGTTGAATCTCTGACAAGAAAGTTTCTTGTAAGAAAGCTACCTGTACCTTACTTTTTTTTAGAGCTGATAATTTTTTCGCTCTTATAATGGGGTTTCCTAGGCCTTTGACATTCCACGAGTTTATGATCAAGTCTGCCATAATGGTTGAAACATCTTGGTATTATCTGTAAATACCTCTAAATGATCAAAATATACTGTCACTGATTTTAGAAAGGAAAATAAAATAAAAAAAGACGAAAAAATACATATAACATACAGTTTCCCACCCTTGTTGTGGCTCCCAAACCCACAACATCGTGAATTCACTTTTGGTAGGCCAGAGGAAGAAAACAAAAGAAAGAACATGAAGGATGTTGGAATCTTCATGGTGTGTTGTGGTGCTTGGAGTTCCAACCCTCAAAATGTTTGTTACTTTTCCCTCCCCACTGTTCGTCGTGAAGTAGTCCTTATCCCTGGATATACCGTCGCAGCATGGGCTACGGGAGAATAAACTCCCATGGCGTCGCTCGCTGGGGGAACTCGGCACTGTCAGTTTAATTAGTAGGCCTAGGGCCTACAGCATAGACTGCTAATGTCAACAAACAGGAATTTATGGTGGACCTAGCTTAGCAATCAAGTCAGTTTCAACTTTACTTCACGATTTCCATGAGGAGGGATTAATAAAGTCATACCTCCGCTCTTAGTTGTAAAATGTGAAAAAGAGGTCTCTACTACCGTTCAAGTGTCATTGATGGATACATGATTTTGCCGGTTTCAAATCGTTGTAGGCCTAGCTTGATGGAAGTTTGAGGATCCATTTCGGCCGCACGTTCCACACGAGAACAGCGCTATTCCCGTAATCACAAGCCCGAAATGCCCCTCCAGACGTATCCACTACCTCCGAGGAGATATCCGGGGTCAGTGTAGAACGCTCCGATGTTAGGCTACTGGCAGAAAGGTCCTCGAAGTAGGCCATACTTTTCTCGATGAGTGTGGTCACCTGGTCAAGGGTGAGTTTATTTCCGACTTCTTACATTGCGATTTTCTCTTCCACTTGTAACGTTTGTAAGCTGTGATGTCAACTGCTCAACTCGAACCGTAGTAGATGAGCTTTGCGGTTTGGTATTGTGGTAGGCTAGGCCTGGATGGACCGTGTGTCTTGATCTGGTGATCCAGTGATTGTCGATTTGTTTGGTCACGTTCAGGCATCGTCGTCGGTCCAGTGGCTCGGTCAGCACAACAATCAAACGTGTTTTGCAGCTTCAACTCTAACTCGAAGTCCATAAGTTCATTCCTTCTGTTTGTATAATTTATCGAGCGGAGGTAATAAAATAAATAAAAATTAAACGAGGGTGAGCGGAGCTCTTAGTTCAAGCAGCCATCTTGTTTCCCGTCGGCCCTCGGGAATGGATATAGAGGTAGAGAGAATGATAGAGGAAGAAGAGAGAGGGAGATAAAGAAATAGAGAGAGAGAATAAGAGAAAGAGAGAAAGGCATAGTAAGAGAGAGAGAGAAAGAGAAGTTATATAAACAAGAATCTCTCATCCAGGCACCCAAAGACTCACTATGTTTTTGTGGCTTGACAGCCTCTGAGTCACTTGTTTAAAATCCGTCCACAGAAACACGCCAATTTGACCTCCGAAAAAAGAGATATATTACTATGTTGGTCAGAGTGTCCATGCAACCACATCAATATCCCAGAATCTTCACTCCAAAATTCACATGGACACACACAAACACATACACACACACACACACACACACACACAACTTGTAACACACTAAAACTGGCTTCTGATCAGGGCAATTTGCCAGCAGCTTTTATCATTTACATTAATTTGATTTAGAAGGATACCAAATTAATCTCTCTTTTCTAACATTGACTGCTAATGTCTAGCGATAATAAGTGTTTGCCCTCTTCTCTCATCCCTTTGATGAGTGTGCTGTCCGTGCATGGCAGATGTTTAATATTCAGGCTCCCACTCAATATCACTCATTTGCCTCTTGACCCTCAGAAAATACACCACAATCACTCAGGTCGACAGCAGAGCAGCTGCAATGTAAATATCAGTTTAATGGTGACATGGCAAACTTGATCTATCTCTCTCAATCTTTCTCTCTTTCTCCATAACCTCTCTCTATCTCTATCTCTCTTTCTCACTCCTGTCTTTCTTATCTTTGTCAATCTTCACTCGTCTCCTGTTCTTTCCCTCTGCTGTCGTTTTGTTCTCCACTTCCTCCTTGTAGACTTTTTCCTCACCTACCTTCCTTCACCCCTCTCTCCCTCTCTTATTGTCTTTTACTCTCTGTATCCTTCTATCCATCTATCCATCTTTCAAATAAAGGGTCTCTTTTTTTCGGTCGACCACCAAAGTTCTTCCTTTCCTCCCTCTATCTCCATCTCCCTCTTTTAGACTTTCTTCCGACTTTTTGGCCTTCTGTCTCTATCCCCCTTTTCTTTCTCTCTCTTCATCCTCCCCCTCCCTCTCCCTCTCTCTCTCTCTCTCCTTCCCTCCCTCTCTGTCGATGCTCTTCTCTCCCAACAGATTTATCATCATGCAGACTGGAGCCCATACACATGAGTGATTCCCGCAGCAAATGACCTTCCCCCTGCATGGAGCAGTGGCACACTGGAATTGGAAATTGTCAGGATGAAATGGATCTATTTTGAAATCCGCTGTTTGATGGCAGTGGTTGCCAGGGTCACTTGAGGTGTGTGTGTGTGTGTGTGTGTGTATGTGGGTGTGTTTGTGTGTGCATACCTGTTGGAGAGGTAGAGGTGTGTGTGTGTGTGTGTGTGTGTGTGGGTGTGTGTGGATGTGTGTGTATCTGTGTGTGTTTATGTGTGTGTCTGTGTGAGTGTGTGTGCATGTGCATACCTGTTGGAGAGGTGAAGTGTGTGTGTGTGTGTGTGTGTGTGTGTGTGTGTGTGTGTGTGTGTGTGTTATACTGTATGTGTGTGTGTGTGTATCTGTGTGTGTATGAGCAACCACAATACCCCTCCTTGTCGGCAGTGTGAATAAATATATAAATAAGTGCGGAGAACAAGAGCGAGAAGAAGACAGGGAAAAAATGAAAACAGAGATTTGTGTGTTCAGCAGGCATGACATGCAGGGCTGTCACAGATTGACAGTTTATTTTAGAGGCCATTAACTTTACATACACACAGGTGGCATGAAATATAAAGCACCCACCCCCCCTAACACACACACACACACACACACACACACACACACACACACACACACACACACACACGCACACACACACACACACACCTACACATGCACACACACACACACACACATACACACACACACACACACACACACACACAGTTGCGTTGCCCGCTATCCGTCCCCCTCGCCTTGTCATTTATGTAACGCACATGGGGGCAGCCACTGAAACAAAAGAGATTAACCTGGAATCTGCGCGCTGTAAGTGGATTATGCGTTTCGCATGATGGGAATATTTTTCGGAGCCTGGGACACCAAAGTTGAGTCCCTTGGCAGTCGACTGTGCTGGGTGTCCTCCTTCGCTGGTGTTCTTTGGAGAGTGTCTGTCGTGTCGGCTTGATGTGTTCCGTGGGTTTTGTTTTATGTACTGTAATTACAAACAGGCATATCATTACATATGTAATGTGTGGGGTGCACACCACACACATACAGTATATACCTCTCTCTCGCTCTCACACACAATGTATATATATATATATATATATATATATATATACTGTATATTATTTGTATTAGTAGTAGTAGTATTATTACACACACACTCACACACAAATTATTCACTTCTGAGAAATTTAATATTGAAAAGAAAGGTAAAATTAGGGGAAAAGGGACAGCTATAATAAGAAGCTAACATGATGCCCTCAACACACTCACATGCAGTACATAAAAAAGAAGTGTACAGATGGATGATTAAGAGTTAAAAATAGAAATATATTACCCATCTGTCCTAATGAGAGAGACCAAGTGATTATCTCACATATTATGTTCAAAGTCATGTTTTGTCTGAAGCCATACGACAATCCAGTCATCCTCTTGGTTCCACACACTCAAATGCACACACACACACACACACACACACACACACACAGACGCACACACACACACACACACACACACACACACACACACACACACACACACACACACACACACACACACAGTTGTTAACGAATGTTGTGAGACAATATATTTAGCTTCCATTTGCATGCAATAATAAAAGAAAGATTCCATTTCTCCCAAGGCAAAATAAGTATTTTGTTTAAATTAGTGTGACAATGGGAAAAGAACAGATGAGAGTACGCATAGTAGCTGAAATAATTACTTCTGTGTGTGTGTGCGTGTGTGTGCGTGTGTGTGTGTGTGTGTGTGTTTATAGGATGTGTTTGTCATTAGGAAACACATTAATCATACATAATCATTTTACCACAGTGGGTTTGGGCATAACATGGCAATCAACCACCCAGTATTTATAGGCAATATGGCGGGAGCGAGAATGGCATTGGTGGCAGACATATCACCATGGCTGTGTTTCAGCTGAAGGCCAAGGCTGGACGCTAAGTGCTGCAGGTAATTGCTGCCATGGCGATATCTGCTACCGATGCCATGATCACATGTGCCATATTATTGTTTACAACAGGTGTACTATTACAGTAATTGTGTTTTTTTGTTGTTGTTTATGTATTGGTTTTTGTTTGCTCAACCACCAACCAGAAGAATATTTCAAATCTTTGGGTTTGCGTCTCCTGTTGCCAAGTAACTCAACACTTGACTCGAGAAACAAGCTGTATGCGCTATTCATTTGTATTGCGTATTTGCTTGTATATTGAACATTCACCCTTTTCAATTCATTTTCTCAATTATCTCACTCAATAACTGCTAAATGTGACCAAAACGCTGCTCTCTTGCTTTGCAAGATTGGAATGTCGGAGCCAAACACAAAACATGGAGAAAACAGTCTCAGTGGGGACGTCCGAATATATTACCGATCATGACGCCGTCAACCCGATTCATCCAATCAGATTAATAAATGGTTTGTGCTTGCCTAACTGTTATATAACTTCTTATACAACCCACAGCCATCTCACGCCTTAGATTCTGGGTGTCCTGGCACATAAGAGAAGAGAACACAAGGACCAAGGGCTCAGAGCACTTTGTGAGGACTTCAGGAATGCCTGACAAAGAGAGACCTTCATGTATGAGTTGAGGGATATATTAGAGACAGGTTTTCAGTGGCTTTTGAAAGACAAAGACAGAGAGTGTATATGTGTGTAGGCTGTAGGTGGATGATAAGGGGGTTATAAAAGAGACCCCTTATATGTATCAAGAGAGTTCTGTCCATGAACCACACATACTACATGCACCTAGAGAATGAGTGTGAGAGAGAGAGAGAAAGAGAGAGAGAGAGAGAGAGAGAGAGAGAGAGAGAGAGAGAATGAAAGGGGAATATTCAGACAGATGAGTAAGAAAGTACCACACAGGCCAATGGAGGTCCGCAACATAAAAATAGATTTCCAATGCGCCTCATTACCTATGACTCAGCCAACGCTTATGTTCTGACAGTGATTGAACCGAATGGCCTCCCATGGCACTGAGTGTTGCCCAAGCAGCACTAGACTAAAATCAGCCTGGTACCACGCGGCGGCCATTTTGTTTTACCCTCCCCTTTCTTTTTTTGGCTGACTCAGCGTGGTGACAGCCATCTCACTTGTGTGTTGTGTGTGTGTGTGTGTGTGGGGGGGGGGGGGGGGGGGGGGGGGTTCTGATTTAAGCCTCTGCTGAAGCAAGCCTCAACCTTCATTAGCTGTTGTCATTATTTCCCAGGGCCTGACAGATGGCATTGTGGGATATCGGATTTTATGGCAGGTCATCTTTCATATCTCATTTCTTTTTCCCATTTGATGGGAAGTTCTTGGTCCAGTCACATTCATTTTACATTTTGAATATTGATTCTACCCTCCAACCAACCCCCCACCCCCCCTCCTCCTCCTCCTCTCTCTACTCTACTCTCCCAACACCAAGGCAGCGCTGTTCTCCCTAATGCTCTCTATCTCTTGGCAGTGTTTCTACCCTCTCTGATGCTTGTCTGCTTGATTAAGCGAACTCCGGGTGAAAGAAGACGAATAAGTATGAGGCTAAAGGGTTTTTTTTCTTCTAAGTTAAAAAGCGAGTTGTGGAAGATCTGTTTTTATTGCTACACTTCTTCCTTGTACCCCTAAATGCCACAGCCTTTCCTTTTTGCACCACAAGTGAATAAGCTCATGTTTGATTACAACCATAGTGGATAAAAAAAAGGGGCCATCAAAGAATTTACCCTTGACTACAGGTAAATCGCTGCCGTGGCGACAGGCGTTTGTGGAATTTGGAACAGTTGCCATGGCCACAGACGTTTGTCTCGTTGCCCGGATTCTGCCTCCATTTGGGCTCGAGCTGATGGAAGATCAAAGGCACCTGCTCTCCCTATGACCCAAGAGGAGTCATCCACCTGTTCGCTCTTAATATAGATCTGGCCCCACTGCTAGAGAGAGTGGTGATGGCCTGCAACACCCTGAGAAATATACATTGTTTATTGTAAGAGCAGTGGCTGGCAGTAAGGCAGGCTTTGCATATGCAGAAATCAGACAGAATGAACAAAGCCAAACAAGTTTACTGTGTCCTCGACTGCTGAAGCGAAATATATCACTTGTTTGCTCATTGTCTGATTTGCTATCCCTATGGTCTAATCCACTTGGCTTATTTCTTTCTTATGGACTTGTCCAGATAAATGTTGCCACTGAGTAAAGATGTTATTTTTGATCCTTTTCAAAAAATATTTTGGTGATTTTCGGTTGTCTGATTCCTACTGAGACATGTTTTAAGCACTTTGTGCATGAAACTTGCACTACATAACTTACTTAAGTACTTTGATATTACAAGTGTATTGCAGCAGAAATATTAGCTATAATGTCAGCCAGGAAAACGCTCTCTCTCTCTCTCTGGCGGCCTGGGCGCCCTGAAACTTGGGGGACGGGCCTCATTCCCGAGCGTTGAACCCTCGATGCTCAGCTATGCCCAGTGCAGTCCAGCCCGGCGCTGTGTTGTGCTGTATCCGCACTGGCTCCATCTCTCCGCTGACATTTGGCTGAATGCGCGTCCCCCCTCTCAAATCCTCAGCATTAACAAACAAAGCCGGGGCTCGGCTTTCAAAAGACACAGAAGGCGTCTGCATGAGAAGCGATAAGCTAGCGGTGTGAGCCACATTATGTCACCCCGCAGAGGGCATCCCGACACTACCGCACGCGCACACACACACACACACACACACACACACACACACACACACACACACACACACACACAAACACACACACACACACAGATACACACACACACACACATATACACATATATACATGCACACAACCACGCTCACACACATACACACACACACACGCACACACACACACACAAACATATATACATATATACATGCACACACAATCTCTCTCTCACACACACACACACACACACACACACACACACACATTGTGCAGTATGTGAGCACCCATTTGGCCAGTAAAGCTGCTGAGTCCCCCCACAATGGGTCTCTATACTGTAAGGACGCAGATGAGGACACAGGCCCAGACCAGGCTGGCTCCATGACACACAGAGGCTGAGGGTGCTGTGCTGATATGGGGAGACGGAGAGAGAGAATGAGAGAGAGAGAAAGAGGAAGAGAGAGAGAGAGGGAGGAAGAACGCGGACAGGCTCAGTCCGTCGTGCTGTAGTTCCGCCCGTGGCTGCCAAGAACCTCCCTGGCTCCAGGTGGGTTCTGCAGCTTGGGCATCGTGAGGTGGAATGACGCGAAACTTTTTCATCGCCTGGCTGACGCCACACAGCGCGGACCGCCCAGCTTGGCCACGCAGGAGAGCTGTGGGCCGCCGAGAGAGGACAGGAAGAGAGAGGGAAGAGAGAGGGAAGGGAGTAGGGAGCTCTGTAGGATAGGAACGGGAAAATGGGCCAAATCGTGTCCCGGTTGTCACCGCTCCTGGAACTTCCCCCCGCTCTGTGCCAACAACTCGAAAGGCGGAGAAGTTTTGATGAACATAAACAACACCCCCTACCGTCCTCTATCTCTCTCTCTCTCTCTCTCTCTCTTTCTCTCTGTCTCTCTACATCCCTCACTCTTTTCCTCCTATCCATCCTCCTAATCCCTCTCTCAGCCTCATCTCTCTCCCTCTCTTTCTCTCTCTCTCTCTCTCTCTCTCTGTCTCTATCTCTATCTTTTGCTCTTCCCCGATTATGGCAAGATTCTGTTATGGTCACCAGAGACTGAGGTGCTGAGGAGAGACAGAATGAGAAGAGAGAGAGAAAGAGAGAGAGAGGATGAGCAAGAGGGTGAGCGAGAGAGAAGGGGAGACAGAGAGAGAGAGAAGGGGAGAGGGTGAGTGGGAGCAAGGGAGAGAGAAGGGGAGAGGGTGAGTGGGAGCAAGGGAGAGAGAAGGGGAGAGGGAGAACGAGAGAGGGGCAGGAAGCTGACAGGATGTCAGCGTGCCCCTGCGAAGAGAGAGGATGTCACGCTTGGGCGCTCAGAGAGATTAGGCAGCTGACGTAGCAGGCGCCCGAGTGTTTACTGCCATGTGTGTGTGTGTGTGTGTGTGTGTGTGTGTGTGTGTGTTTGTATGTGTGTGGCTGTGGCTGTGGCTGTGTGTGTGTGTGTGTGTGTGTGTGTGTGTGTGTGTGTGTGTGTGTGTGTGTGTGTGTGTGTGTGTGTGTGTGTGTGTGTGTGTTTATGTGTGTGCGTGTGTGTGTGTGTGTGTGTGTGTGGTGGGGTTGGCAGGGATGGGGTGATCACAAGGATAGACAGGGCCCAAGGAGTCCTTTCCGGAGCCTTCCCTGTGTGGTGCTGCTTGCAGAGGAAGGAATGAATGAATACTAAACAAGGGAGTGAGGTTGACCCTGGCGTCTGTTGCCTGCTAGCGGGGGCCTCTTGGCAAATGGTGATTTACGCCAGACACCCCCTCAGTGGACAAAGCTGACAATGCTGATGGGTCTATTTCCCACTCGCTATACCGCAGTGTCCGGCTATAATCCTCCCTGTTACACTGAACACGGGCCGCACCATTGGACACATAATCTAATGGTAAATGCACAAAGCTGACAGAGTTGATCAATTCATTCTCTACTTTCCACTTCATGGAGTTCAGTTTCAACCCTACTGCTTATACTGAACTTTGGTCACTCATAATCCCCATGCCGTAGCATTATTTGTTCCAGGAAGGGCACAGTTTGAAAGGCACTATATTGTATTGGTATAGCATGTGTGACACACCAAACCAATTCTCAATTGGGAATTAGTGTGGACACTCTCTGTTCACTTTCCATTTCCAAGGGCCGTAACTAGCAGTGAAATTTAACTTCAACTGGTACTCCTAGCGAATCCTTTCGGAGTACAGCAAACGCATCTTTCTGTGTTTCTCTGTGTTGTATAGTGATGCCACTGGTTGTGTGTGGTGCCAGCTATCCTCCGGTGTCTGTCATTGGATAAAGCCAGCATGCCCCATGCCGGATAAACCCTTGTGATTGGTTCCTGGGATTTTGGTGAATTCAGAAATTGGCTTGAATGGAATGATGGAGAAAGTGATCTGCCAGAGCTACAGTATGTTCCTCATGCTAGTACCTTGATATCCAGTCACCACATTGATAAGGCTTCCAACTGGCAAATCCTATAGCAACACCACACACACACACACACACACACACACACACACACACACACACACACACACACACACACACAGAGAGAGAGACGTATACACAACAGAGCATTCAGATTCAGTCCAAATAAGTATGAGACTGTGGATGTCATGGAAACACTGTCTGAAAGACTTTAGGAGCTTAATAGGCCACTCCAAAAGGCTGCGCAATCAGATAGCCTTTGTGGTTAAGCTGGCTGTTTGACTTTCAACTTGGCATGCTGTAGGATTTCGTCCTACCTTTTAAATAGTGTTTTATGCTACAACAAGTACATGAACGCAGATGGAAAGAAAGCAGAAAGCAAAGCTGTACAAAGCATGAGCTAAATGGCTTAACTTGTCTCAGAAACACAAGCTTAGCTGACAAAGATTACTTTGAAATAATGATTAAAAAAAGCTTTCTATTGTTAATTCTTGTTTTTTTTGTTCACAGCACTGTATGTGTGCCTTTGTGTTTGTTTATGTGTGTGTGTGTGTGTGTGTGTGTGTGTGTGTGTGTGTGTGTGTTTGTGTGTGTGTGTGTGTGTGTGTGTGTGTGTGTGTGTATGTGTGTGTGTGTGTGTGTGTGTGTGTGTGTGTGTATAATTGATTTTGAAGCTGGTATCCGCCCCTGTCTCGTCTCGGCCTGTCACCCTTCCATCGGTGCACAACAAAAAGCTCGACGGGCTAAAATGAGAGCCTGTGTTCCTCTGCATCGCTCCCCAGTACACAGCATGTAATCATACAGTATGAAGCTGTCACTTCGCAAATTCATCAAAGAATTAATTCACAATGCATGACTCAAATCCACCCTAACACACAAACACACGCAACCACACACACATAAATACACACACGTAAATACACACACACACACACACACACACACACACACACACACACACACACACACACACACACACACACACACACACACACACACACACACACACACACACACACAGACAGACACAGACACAGACACAGACACACAGACACACAGACACACAGACACACACTCTCACACAAACACACACACACACACACTCAAATAATAAATTGCATTCATTCCTCTCTTGTCGTAGCACAGATTTCTCTCCGCAGCAGTTAATAAGTTACTGAGTTGACATGTCCGCTCTCCGTTAGCCTCTTGGAAGCAACGGAGCCCTTATTTGTAACAGGGCAATAGAAGCCGCCATTACTTTCCAGTCGAGGTGTCGCCCGTTAAATAATGCTATGTAGATTGCGAGCAGTTCATTCTGGCGTCGGCATAACAGAATAGCAATAGGGGCCAGGGCAAACATCAGAGGGGCTTGTTTTCATTTGAAAGTCAGCTTGCGGTCTGAAGTGGCTTCTGCGGCCTGCCAGAAAACTTCAAATAATTAAACGCTGGTAAATAATTCATTATGGAGGAACAGGGAGCGATCAGGAAACATTCTGAAGTCTTTGACAGTCATGGATTTGTAGCTCGGCAGGGACGAGAGCGGGGGTGTGGATAAATTAAACCTCAAACTCCACGGCCACCGCAAAAGCTTTCATTAGTTTTTTTGTCCCTCCTGTTAGAAGTGAGAGTCGGAGGTCCAGAGTTTTTGTTGTGATATTGAAAAAGAGATTTACTGAGTCTTTGCACCAAAGGAAATAGTTTTTTTTTCCCCTTTATCTCTGTAAATGTACAATTAAGAAGAACTATAAATACAACTCATTTCTTCTCTTAAAAGTCAGTCTGTTTACCTCACACAGAGTGAAAGTCCAGTATGTAGCTGAACTTCGATACTATTTTCAGTCTTCTTTTCTAACAGTTGCACAGAAACTTTAATTCATTTGACTGAAATTAAATTGTGTTTTCGAACTAACATTAATCCTCCTACCAGTACTGCTACCACTATTATTGTTACTACCATTACTACTGCTACTACTACCACTACTACTACTACTACTACTACTACTACTACTACTACTACAACTATACTACTAATAACAACAACAACAAAAAGACTTATCAAAAAGTAAACAGAGAAAGGCCTTAGGTGCAGAATGTACGATTCCACAGAGGAACACCCCATGGGGGATCCAAACTTGGAATGTGGCGCATGTCCTACTTCCACATGCATGTAATTTCAGCGCTCGATATGCCAAGGAAATGTTTTCGTGCCGACATCTCCTCATCGTTTGCTTCCGTAAGCACTCTCTGTTCCGCCGAGATAAAGTCAAGGGGAGTCAGGGTGGGAGAACGCTTCACATGTATTTCAGGAAGCGTGGGCTTTTTTTTGCCCCGACGTGAACATGAACCATGCACAGGGGCTTACACGAGTAAGAGGATCACATAGCGACGCGTTATTGGCTACTGATAACCCAGAGCAGCTACAGGAGGCGCTAAAAACGTGTTGCCCTCGCTGAACTGATTTCACTGCACTGCGGAAGGGGCTTCGCAATGTCCTCCAAAAGGCGCCTGCAGCCACCTGAATTAAAGCACCTCTGGTCATAATCTTATTGGCTAGCGTGCGATCTCGTATCTCATAAGAGTGTCATTTTTTTGCCCGCGTAATTCAGAGGACTACAGATCTTCCCATAGTTCTCTCGCTGCTGACACTTTTACAATGCAGTCTCAGTATCTTGCGGTAAGAATCCCATTTCCAGTCAGTAATATCTTGGCTAGTTAAACCAATACTTCAGCTTTACTTGTTTTCATTGCCTCATAGAACTGTTAGCATAAAATTGCTAACATCAGGACTGTGCTGGACTTCTGTATTCACTTTTGGCCTCTGTTTGAGACAAATTGACAGCTGAAATGTTGCAAATAACACACTCCCCCTTATGTACTATTGCTTAATTACGCATGTACAGTCCAGTTTAATGAAGTGGCAGGAGATGCAAACAACCATGGAGCCAAAGGGAGACGATCCAATTAGGACCATATCTGAAGACTTAATTGGAATTCTTTGATTGGGAGGACAGCAATGTGTGTTTGTGGCTCAGTGTTGTGTATCATGTGCTGTGCTTGTTGTGTTTATGTACCAGTATGTGTTTGTATCTTTTAGAGAGTGCAATGTGTGTGTGTGTGTGTGTGTGTGTGTGTGTGTGTGTGTGTGTGTGTGTGTGTGTGTGTGTGTGTGTGTGTGTGTGTGCGTGTGTGTGTGTGTGCCTGTGTGTGTGTGTACATGTTTTCCATGTTTGTGTATGCAAAACAGAAAGAGAGTCTGTGTGTATGCCAATGGATGTGCAGTTCAAGTGTATACATATCCATATGTATATGTGTCTGTGGGTCTATCTGTCTGCGTATCTTGGTGTGTTGGTGCGTGTGCTGATGTGTGATTGCCTGGGCTCTGATTGCGTTTTGGGGTGTGTGTGTGTTGGGGGGAGGGGGGTTTGAGGGGAGAGACAGCCAACGCAGACCTGTTCGATCTGTGCGGCGGTGGCGGCAGAAATCAGATATGAAAAGGAGAGAGCACCGGCTGCCGCCGCATCATCATCATCACCAACACTCGATGGCGCAGAACTAATCAAGGACTCACGGCCATGACACACTCCGGCTGACAACAATCACACACTGCGTTTGATCACAGGGGTTGCCAGCGTGGCAAATGAAGAGAAAAAGTCTCTCTCACTCCTTCTCTCACTCTCTCTGTTTGTCTCTCTATCTCTCTCTATGTCTCTATCTCTCTCTCTTTCTCTATTTGTCTCTCTATCTCTCTCTCTCTCTCCCTCTCTCTCTCCCTATTTTGCTCTTTTGCTCTTTTGCTCTCTGTAGGCCTGTCCCTCTCTCTTGACTGTGGAGTGGTCACCAAGTGAATTTAATAGGCCCGTTTTTCACAGAAGTGTCCCTACAGGTACTCTCATGTCCTCTTGTTTCCCGATGCTCTACACTGGGGCCAGTGTTCATTCTCCTCAGTGGTTTGTTTACAAGTTTGGGTTTGAAGTTCAGTATCACTCAATGCATTCTGGCTAACTGCAGGGAATCCATTGGCTCTTTCAGATTGCCTGACAGGGCTTGCTAGGTTAGCTGATTTTAAGACAAACAGATCAATGGATTGAATGTGGACATTATGTGTGTGTATGAAGGTATGGACACACATTTTGGTGGACCATGCCTTTAATTAGGCAAACTACCAACTTATAAGTGACCATAGCCTATGGGAGCATCACCGAGGATAGGTTTATTGTTTTGCTTGATATACATTCAATGCAACACAGTCCAATCATGTTGTTACTTTTACTGAGGTAAATGTCAACATATGTTTTTTAATAAACTTGTAATACACTGGACACTATGTGTCATATAACAAAGGAACAGGAAGACTCGATTCTGGAGTCCTGAAATCATTTTATAGTGTTTTTTGCTTGATGTTCTAAAGCATTTTTGAAGGTCAAGTGTCTTCTTTGATATTACTTTGTTTTGATTTGTAACAGACAGCAGTTGAAGCCGACTCTCTCATGGGCTTGGCCCAGATGTGGTTCAGTGCTGCCTTGTGTAAAAGAGACTGAGTGCATTCCTCATAACCCAGTCAAGTCATCTTGTTCCTCTGACTGAGATTCCTTATGTAAATGTGTAGTGTTTATTACAGTTTATTACAACGCTATTACACATATAAACACACTGCATTGGTGAAGTCCACATGTACCCCCCAAGCTAATGTGTAATAAACTTAATTGTCTAACAATAATGTTTTATTCATTTTATTCATCGCGAGAGAGGAGTGATTTTACAACGTCACATTTTACAGTTATTGAGTGAGAAATAGAGTAAGTTTAATGGTGAAATGAATATGTAATGTGACAAAAAGCTCGTCTAAAACTTATTGCGCACATAGCCTCTCTCATTCAGCTTGGCTATAGAGTGACACCAAGACTAGATGACAAGACTAGCCTGGAAATATTGTATGGTGTGCAGGTAAAACAAAATGAACATCAAAATATTGTCAAATAAAAAAAATAAAACATATAAAAGCTTTTGGCATCTAGCTGAACCACAGCTGTGTCTATATCCTATACCAACCCCACTCTCACTTGTTCCATATTGCTTAATTAATTCCCATAAATGCATGCGTTTGGTATGAAAGGGCGCACATGAAAGAAACTAGAATGTTTGTGCTCGCCATAAATTTGTTATGACTCCACTCCTGGGCATTGTTCATATGTGCAAATAGTTTCATTTGCATGTTGGTGTTGAGCAGGTTTCAAGGTTTTATTTTTTCCCTTCATTTTAGTCCAGAATTGTTCAATGCATTCATGCATTTCCAATGCAAAGCTATTAATTTTTCATTCACCTTTCATGAAAAAGTCGCTGTCTGTTTAAATTGGAATAAATATTTGATATCTTTGAGTGTCTAATTGGCATGAACACATTTGAATATAAGTAATTCATGATGATGTCGGGAGACTGGCTCTTACAAGCCACTTGAATTCCGAGCACTTTTCTCTCTTGTCCCCAACACAAAGTCTACATTAGACACTCAGGACTTTGACAGGAGCTCTAAGACGTCCTCCTAACCCACAGATGTTAATGTAACTTGTTAGTCATCAAGTTTAATGTCACTGCAGCTATCTCCTGGAAATGCTTGGAGTGTGGACATTATGTATGGCACACCATACATATGAATATTTATTAGTTTTGACAGGACACAAAGGATTTTTGTTATTTGTAATCCTAGCATGGTCAACACACATCACACAACAATATTGTACATGTTATTTAAGCTTACCATATGCCTGCGGTTGGTCCTGTAACTCATCTTGTAGATTGCTAACAATATCAGATTTGAGATTCAACATCAATATCAAGCCTCAAGTACCCTCAGAACGATCCAAATGGTTTGATTGGATTTGATTTGATTTTTGTCTGGTTGTAATGGACTTGTCCCCTTCAAAAAGACAAAACACCTCCCTCTACCATACTCTATGCTGTCAGTTATTGTTTCCTAAAAGTGCAAATGTCATTGTTTTCTGCTAACAACATCAGATAGCTGCCTGTATAACGTTGATGCAATCGTCTCCACACAAACCAAGGTCTTGTATGACTTCACATTCATTACCGTCAGCCACCAGACAGAGGACTGAAAAGCATTTTGCAAAAAAAACGTCGTTTCGTCCGTCTGGCCGCGACAGACCCCCGTCCCTCTTCCAAGAGGCCGTCGCCTCCCCTCACATCCCTTTTCCCGTCCGTCCGTTTCACTTTGTCTTCTTTAAGGGACTCGAGTCGAGACAGACAGCCTCCCTGTCTGCTGTCAGCTGGTCGCCCGGTCGCCCGGTCGCTCAGCTGGCCCGCCGCTCCGCTCCGCGACAGGACTGGACCGGACCGGACCGGACGTGCGCCGCTGCCGGCGGTGGCGGCGGGCGAGAGGGATGATATCACTAGATGATGACTGATGAAATATTGAGTGTCCAGCCGTCTGCCTCCCCCCCCCCCCGAGGGCCGACGTGGACGTCTCTCAGCGTGTCTCCCGTTGCTCGGGATGACAGGCCCGCTCACCCTGGCCACCCTCTCTCTCTCTCTCTCTCTCTCTCTCCGCGCCGATGTTTGTCAAAAAACACACACAGATGGCCCCGGTTCCAGAAAAAATAAGAAGACAGAGAGATGGAAGAGATAATGGAAGAAAAAAGAAAGGACAAGGCTTTCACATGTCAGATTTTCTTATGGTCTGATTTATACTGATAGGGTGATAGAGTATATGTTCACTTCTGAGTCTATGTGTGTCTGTGGTTGTGTGCGTGTGTGTGTGTGTGTGTGTGTGTGTGTGTGTGTGTGTGTGTGTGTGTGTGTATGTTCATGTGCCAATGTATAGTGTGTGTGTGTGTGTTTCTGTCTGTCTGTCTGTCTTTCTGTCTGTGGTTGCATATGTGGATGGTTACCATGACCACGGGAGAGATGTAAGTAAGTGTTCTTGATGAACACAGGTCTCCAATTGTGGCCATTTGATGCATTATTCAAATGAGCAGCATATGCAGCATTTTTCATGCACATAATAAAACGGAGCAGAGACATAATTCATAGCCTGTAGCTTGTTGAAAGTATACATCATTTATAGCTTTACATACAGTAAGATACAGTGCATGAAGTGACGTCAAGCTATGACCCACATTATAGTTCAGTAATGAAAAAAAAAAAATCTCAGTTTTCAAGATCTTGGAAAGATGCGCTCTGTGCCCATAATGTTTCCTTGAGGTATTGCTCATACATACAACTGTGTCTATATCATCTCCAGTCTCAGTGCTGCATCAGAAATCCTGGAGGAGAATGGTGAGTTGAGAACTGTGAATGTGTGTGTGTGTGTGTGTGTATATATGCGCTTGTAAATAAGTAAGTAAGTACTTTATTTATATAGCACGCTTCATGCACAGAGTGCAACAAAAAGTGCGCCTCAAACAAGAGATGGACACACAAGACAAAAGATACCCGTGACACCAAGACATGACAAATGAATGCACAAAATAATAAACTACACACAAGACAAAAGATGCCGCACGGAGCAGCGTAACCCCCAGCATGACACCAAGACATACAGTACAAGACAGACAACAATCAAACACATAATGAAAAGTAAAAAAATAAATAAAAGAATGAAAAAATAATAATTGAAAATAGTAATAATAATCAAGACATTAAAACAAACAAATAGGCTTATCAACACATGGGCATTGGGCAGTGATGACTATTCATGTTATGTGAAAAAAACACAAACATTACACATGGTACTCTTTGATCAGTCAATAGAGTGTGGCACAAGCACAGGTCAGCCATAGTTCCTCCAGGCAGACGCTGAAAAGTCAGGCCACAAATCCCAGCTCAAGGATCGGACCTCCATTAGCGACACAGTGCAACACGAGACACTGATAGTATTTCTGGCCATCTGGATAGCTGAGGAAGGCAGTGCAGTCAAGCACAGACAAGCCAAGTCAGACAAGCAGTTCTCAGTTCGCGTATCAATGATACGTTAGTCCAGAGTTCCCCATCAATCTCTTAGTCCAGGCACCAGGCAGCTAACAACAACATTAGCATGGCAGCTAACCAGGAACTCAATAGAGGGACTGCAGATCTCTGACAGAGTGAGACTATCCGTACAGCACTTAGCCAGACCTTGATAGTGCAGCTTCTGTGTCAGTCTACTGCCGGATGCAAAGCTAATCTTTCAGTAGGCCTAGCACTGGTGCCGGTGATGAATGCCCATGCATTGCTAAAGTCAAGATCAGATAGAGAAAAATTAGGCACTTGGCACAACAACACACGTTTTGGAAGCGCCCCCCAATTAGACGTCTCTGAAATTATGTGTTTTCTATACTGTCATCACAACTGGATGTTGACATACGACCTAGTCCCGCCCTTATGATGACTCACAGCTATCCCTCACTCTCAACCAACATACAGTAGACTACTCCCAGCAGGGCTCACAGCAGCGGAAAAGATGATCTTAAGGCTTTGGTTCCACCATAATCTACCCTTACTAAAACAATACTGGCAAGCTGCCTATCAATATGTCACCTCTCTTGAGAGCTCAACCGCACACCTCGACAAGGCCATACCCACAGCCAGCCAGGCATGGTCATGGATGACACTGTCCACCCAAGACCATCCTTTGAAGCGAAGCATTCTAGATTAAATGTAGATATTTCCTTTCCCTTGTCACTGCTTTCTTTTAGTCTCTCTTGAGCCGTATTTTGAGAGGCATACTGTAGTTTGTGGTTTTTATATTCAGTGTAAACTGTGACTGAGATTCTTTTCTAATAATAAAACAAATGTTAAAACACATAGAGGGAAAAAAGAGACACTTATGTTTCTTCAGTTTGAACATATTTCATACATGAAAGTCAATCACGTCTAATATGAACTTGACTTGTTTTCCCTTTTTCTCTCTTTCCCATAGGAGTCTCACACAATAAAGCAATCATATCATGTCAAAAAAACTGTATCCCCTTTGACATTTACAGCGATTCGGCAAATATGCTCCCACTTGCAAAAGCAACGTGTAGTGCATTTCAAATTGATTGTGCATATATTTATATTACAAGCACAACTAGATTGCCTGTGACATTCCATTCATCTGAACTTACGAGGAAACTAGAGCAGAAAGCATCAAAGCCATTTGGCATTTTCCCTTTTCTCCTCCAATGCAGCATTCGTTCAGTTCAGGCCGCCCAAAGCCTCAGGACCTTGTTGTATTTTTTTTTTTTTTTTTTGCAGGCCGACTCGAAACATGGCTAAGTGATGGGGGACAAAGAGTTTTAGTATGAGGGAGATTACGGGCCATTTTCCCAGGTTCAGCAGCCTTGAAATGCCATTTAGAGATTTTATTGTGCATTTCATGAAAGGTCGACTCTGCTCGTCGGCCACTTTGTGTTCACTGGCCTGAAAGGTAGCTCTGAGCCTTTTCTTCCACTCACGCACCCACGTGCATGCACACACACATACAAGCGCCCGCACACGTGCACACATAAACACACACACACACACACACATTCAAATGCAAAAAAAAACACATGAATACACATTAATACACACAATTAGACATACCCCACATATACACACACAAAATGCTAACATACATCAGAACACTCACTACCATGCTCCTGAGGACAAACATAAAGACATCACTAAAATGCACACACACAGTGTCGGTTCAGGCATCCATGGGCAACGTCCTGCTATGGGATGTAACCATTTCTTTTTGACAGTCGGCACCATGGTGCTCCCAATACAATACAATCATTCCACCCCAATCATTCTGGATGTCTACAGAAGTTCATTAACTTACAGGGCCTTACACAACTTGCATAGTGTGCGTATAGAGAGATCCAGCCCTGCACACTCACACACACACACACTAATATACACACTCCTTGAACACTTAGACACAAACTCACACATACTGTAAGCACACACAGAGTGACACTAATTTGCTATTCTTACACATGTTGACACTGTGCAGGCTTGCCCATACACAGAGAACACGCACAGCTAAACAATACAGACAAACATGCACCATTGTTTTGACTGTAGGGCTCCTTGTTAATTACCGAAAGTGAGGCGACATTTTCTAAGGAACTGACACTTAACTAAATTAGGTGTCCTAGTTAGAACAGACGGTACAGTGTGTGTGTGGCTCTCTCTCTCTCTCTTTCTCTCTCTCTCTCTCTCTCTCTCTCTCTCTCTCTCTCTCTCTCTCTCTCTCTCTCTCTCTCTCAAAAGGGCCCAATTGCTAATTCACCCTCATTCGCATAGGGTGTAGGCACAGCAGAGTGGATCTTGCTCCAACATGAGCTTATGATCAGTATAGGCTGCTGTGGAAAACAACAGTCTCAACAGAATGGCTGTGTATCGGCAAATCATCAATAACACTCAGGAAGTAACCATGGTTACACCAGTCACAACATTTTACTTCAAGATTGATGGATTATCAGTGGAGCAAACAATTGCTGAACCATAACAATGGAGATACCAATAGAAGCTTCTCTTCAGTGATCATGCATGTCAAAGGCCTCAATTCAAGCACAAGGTTGTGAAGTTTTATGTCAACATGGGGTCAACTGCAGAGTACAGGGACTAAGGACGCATTTGAGATTTCCAGTGCAATATTTTATTATTATTATTTTTTTTTTAATAATACACATTGTTGGGGCTGTAGTAACATAACGTAACATTACTAATGTCAGAGGAAAGTAAACAGGAAAATATAAATAATTTAGCTAACAACAGTGTTATCAGGCTACCATTACATGTTATGTGTCATATTCATATGCTATGCTTCCTGGTGCTCTGAGAGAAATTGTGTCTCTTTTCCTGAGAATTGTCACCTGCCCTGACTCTCTGTGTTTGTCATCCATCTTAGCTGTTACATCTGCACTAGCTAGCCCTGCCATCACAGCTTCCTGTTAGCTACAGTCAGGAAGACAGAACGGCAGTTAACCCTCCAGCCGGTACCATCACACCGGTATGACGGGGAATGTTGGAAATGGAATAAAGAATATCTGGGTTCACTGAATTCAACATGGATTTTTAGAACCTGACATTGTTGTGGAACAGAATCCTCAGAATGTTCAAAACTACTTCCATGCTGTAGGGTCAATGCAGAGACCCGAGAAGCAATGTAGCTGACATGATGCTCATCAATTTCCCCACATGGCTTAAAAACAACATTGTAAGCGTGTGATGAGAGTGACATAATGTGAGTGGGAGAGAGAAGAGATGGAGTGTGGTTGGCCTTCCTAGATAGACAACAGGTGCCGTACACCAGAGATCTGGGCTGAGCTCATATAGGGGGAAAGGAGGGTTGCATGGGTCTACAGTATCACTCCACACTACAGTAAGGTACATAGATATTCTCTTTTTATTTTTATTTGAGGACTTTTTGCATCTCAATAATGTATAAACCACATTTTCAATGTGCAATTCTGACTGAACGCTAAATTATTGAGAATACTGGACTGAACCCATTGTTGCTTTTCCAGCATGCCACCAGGCACATGCAAACAGCTCAGTTATCTTACAGTTTTTTTCAATCGCTAACAAGCGTTTGTCCATTCATTTGACACATTTTCAAAACTCTAAACACAGACTCTCACCTACAAAACACAATTGGCCAAATGGATCATTTTCTTCTCCAAAGCACATTCCATGTTGTTACACCACATTTTGTTACATATACACTAACTCGTCATTTCTCTGCACACACTAACTTTACCAAAACACTGGAAACCTGACTCAAAATGAAGTTATTTTGTCAAAGAATGAAGCTTGTTTTCACTTCACAAGATACATGCAGTCAATCAGAGTACACTAGGTTTCAAAATACTGGCTACTGTTGACATTACAAAAACTGCATAGACTTTTATGTTTCAGTTTTACAGGTATTTGCATGCAAAACATGCAATCCAGCATTTTTACACTAAATTTCTTGGTTGGGAACTGTATGTCCAGATGTAATGTTCACATTCAAATGCATTCCTGTAAAAAGCAAATCTTTTTTTTTTTTTTTAATGTTCACTAGGCCTACAGGAGGTGCAGTATAAATACTGATTACAGTAGACTATGATAGAACAGAAAAAGTTTTACAGCATTGCAGTGAACAAAATATCCATGAAACACAAGAGCATTCTGACAGCAACAGCAAACAGCCCAGGTAAAAAGGGGAGAAAAAAAAAACACAAAATGACAGTGTCATCAACATTGCATCTGATATTTTATTTACATGTATTCTCACCAGCCTTTCTTAGTGAAAGGCCTAGGTTGATTACATGGGCAATGATAGTGGCACAAATTTCAACACTGACTACTGTTCTTGCAGCCCTTGGAATGCCACCACACCACACATTCTTACACCTCTACCTTGCCCTCTCCTTGGGCCTACTCTTCTCCCTGGCCCTGCTCCTCTCTCTGCTCCTGCACCTCTCACTGCTCTTTTCACTGGCCTGCCCTTCTTCCTGGGCCCCTTGCTCGTACTCTTCCTCGTACAGATATCACAGTGTTTGTCATTTTCTGTTTTTGTTTCCAAAAACATCACTCCTCAAAGTCCTCCTTTTACTGTGTCAATGTCATATGAAAAAAATAACCCCTGCCACTGAGTCTAAGCCAAACTGGAAATGGCTGTGGTTGGCCCAATTTACCCAACATCATGTGTGTCATTTATTCAATTGTTTGTTTACAGTATTATCAGCTGAGATACTGTATATTGCTTTTGAACTGATATCATTGCAGAAGCAGAGGTTTTTATACTGTATCTAAGGTTTGGAATATTGTGTTTCCTATTGTGGGATGTTGTGTGTTAACATTCGTAAATAATAGAAAAACGATCCATCATTTTGTTAAGAGGTATAGCTTGTCTGTTAAGAAAATGTAAGCATTGTGGAAATGTATTCACTGACTGCATACTGTGTGAAAACTACATGAAATGTGTGAATGGTATGGCCACAAAAGACCGATGTTGTGCTAACTGTGTTTAGAGTTTTGAAAATGTGTCAAATGAATGGACAAACGCTTGTTAGCGATTGAAAAAAACTGTAATAGAGGGGAAAAGACAGTATTGTGTTGGCGCAGGAGTTAGCAGACACTCAAAGTTGTGATATCACTATCAGTATTGGGCATGAAAAAGTGGTATTGTGCCATCCCTAGCGGCAACATGTCTGCTGGATGGAAGAGGCTATAGGAGGCTAAAGGGGAGTAATTGTACCACCAAGAGATGAAACAGAACAGCTTATAATGGATCTGATGGATGGACAGCTGTAATTCTTCCCCAGGGTCATGGCATCATCCGAGGACTAGAGGTTCGGTCTTTTTAAAATCACTTCAAGGGTATTGTTATGGTACAGTGTGTTCCTGAAGAGAGGAAGGGGAAAAGAGAGAATGAAGGGGGTTGTGTGTGTGTGTGTGTGTGTGTGTGTGTGTGTGTGTGTGTGTGTGTGTGTGTATGCATATGTGTGTGTGTGTGTGTGTGTGTGTGTGTGTGTGTGTGTGTGTGTGTGTGTGTGTGTGTGTGTGTGTGTGTGTGTGTGTGTGTGAGAGAGAGAGAGAGAGAGAGAGTGAGAGAGTGTGTGTGTGTGTGTAGGAGAATGTAGGGGAAGTTAGAGGTTCACTGACACAGACTGGACTATTTGGGGTTGGCTTTGCTACTGTACAGTAGCTACCTGCCTGCCACCATCAATATCTCATTTTTTTACGGAGGTGGCGTTTAGAGGCTTTTGCATTTGACTCTTCATATTAACAATATGGTGAGAAGGGAGCAGTGGATATATATAATGGGGTTTTAGCGTAGTCATAAATGTGACCCTATCCTGAATCCCCTAAACTCAGGTGACCGGAGCTAACTCCAGACTCTACGCCATGTCATGGTGTTCCTGCTATGGTTTTGAACATGGCACCATGCAGTTAGGTATAACAATGGCCTAGAATGCACCACATACCTGAGCGCTTTGCTGTAACCACGGTAGCCAAAAAAGACAACAATGGCATACCTGGTGTGCCAATAATGAGAGAGCCGGGCGCCAGCGTGTGCCATCTGTTTGTTCCTCATTGCCTTCCGTTATTCTTCTTCTTCTTTTTTCCATTTCCATGTCGCATGTCGTCAATCTGCTATTTTCTCTCTGTCATCTATCATCCTGCGTCTATTCCCCATTGCTCTCAGCACTGCGCTCCGAGTTTGGGAGCTGGGAGCGTGTGCTCTGCTCTGAGCAGGGATAAGGTGCGAGGAAAGGAAAGGTGAAAATTGTAATGGGGCCCCCATTTCTCTCCCCGGTAGTTTATTCGGCGTCACAGAGGACATAAATTCGGGCACAATTCAGGGAGGGGCGGTGGGTGTGTGTGTGAGTGTGTGTGTGTGTGTGTATTTACGTATGTGTGTGCGTGTGTGTGTGTGTGTGTGTGTGTGTTTGTGTGTGTGTGCGGGTGGTGGAGGTTGTCATTTGAAGGCACACATCATTCCTGAGATTGTGTACCCCTCGCCGCTCTCTATCCCTGGTGTGCTGCTTCATTGCTAATCATTCTTCTCTCTCTCTCTCTCTCCCTCCTTCTCTCTCTCCTCTCATGTTATGGCCGACACTCATAAACAACCTGGCGGCCATGATATCTCAAGGGTAGGGGGAGAGCGCCGGCTTGGACTACTCGACCTCCATGAGAAATGGATGATTCGATAATAACATTTCATACACACACACACACACACACACACACACACACACACACAGACACACACACTGGAGTGTGTATGCACTTACACACTCCAGGGGCCAGATTTGCATGTTAGCAGTTTGCCTCTCCGCTTGCACATTCCAGTAACATAAAAAAAAAAACAACATTCTATGTCAGTGTAAGTGGCCAGGGTAACACACAAGCGCAGCCGTTCGGAAGCCAAGTGTATATATATCGCCCTCGTATGATCACCTCCACCGTGCCTTCCCATTTACGAGAGGTCAGACCCTGAGAGTTTAACACAGCGAATATAACAGACTCATAGAGTGTATCTTATGGGTCCAGATGGCTCTCCTGAGGGGTCTCTGCTCCCATCCACTAATCACCTCCATCACAAACTTTATGGAATCCGACACTTTGAAGGGGCTTTTTCTATTCCATTTAAACACCTTTTCCTTGCTGTTTTTTTGTGTCGTTTTTTTTTTTTTGTCTCTTTTTCTCAAAACTGTAACAATTTTTTTCCCAGTTTATATCTGGCCTTGCATAAGGTCTGTCTGTTTTTTTATTCGAGCTTCCTCACCCACTCCCTAACCTCCACCCCACCCCACCCCACCCCTCTCCACCAGCACCTCCATCCCCAGCCTTCCCCCGGCTCTTCAAAGGTAGCCCTAAGCTGCCACAATCGCAAGTGTAAACACACATCTACTCCTGGCAATTATCAAAGGGCCAAGAGTGGGAAAGGAATTGATCTCGGGGTTTGCCGCTCAGTAAACAAAGCCTGTTTTTTTTTCTTGTTTTTCCCCTACTTTTGCCCTCCCTGTGCGCATAGCAATTATTATGAGGTGCAGAATTGAGTGACTTTATATAGGAGGTAGTGTGAGAGGGGGCTAATTGATGTAGGCTATAGCTCTCAATGTATTTGCTAGAGGACTGACATTAGTGGCAACACAAATGCCGATTGCCACAATGTTTTTGCAATTGAATGTTAACTGAATGTCACATTTAGTCTTGTATTAGTGGTTATAACATATCACAATGTGTGGCAATTGAACATATTTTGCTGTAGTAAGAACATTCGATGTTCAAGGTAAAGGTGGTACCAAATGAAACTACAATGTACCAAATGTGACTTCATCATATGACAATATCTACAGTGTTATGTTTGCTCAATTTTAGCATATTTTTCTTCCAGAGTGTTATGTAACATTAAAATTGAATGTAATACAACACAACAGAGTAGAATAGAAGTGAATTGAATGGAATGGAATTGAATCAATCGAACACAATATCTCAGGGTGTTGTTTTTTTTCTTCGTCTTTTGTCATGTGGCATTTGATGTAATCCTGGATGTGAAATGTCCCTCGGCATCAAAACAGCCATACATACTGTACAGTTTTCTCATTCTCAGGCTTGGTTGGAGGCGCACTTGACATTGACTCCATAATATTTCTTTCTCCTTCATCTCCATCCACACACAGCTTTCAGTGACGCTCAGCGTTACACGGTCCGCAATTGAAAAGCGTCTTTATTTGCCGTTGATATAAACAGATCGCGTTGGGCTGTCACAGGCATGTTGGTCGTCCATTCCTCATGTGTGAAAATCAATAGCCCGAAGATGATTCCTGCGCTCGACTAGGCACA
>NC_085010.1:23871974-23876974 GCF_963854185.1 Sardina pilchardus
GCTCAATGCATTCATCCTTTTGTCTTTAAAACAAGTGTGAGAGAAAAACGTTGTATTTCCATGGCCTTGTATATCCAAGATTTGTCTTGGTGAGCTACCTAATCTTTGCTGGCTACAACAATGCCAAGCCTTACAACCAGTGCCTGTGTGCTCTCGTATTGTCTCTCTGCACAAAGCTGAACAAATGCATGAGTTTGTTTGTTTCACAGAAATACATACATAAATAGCCTATTATAATGCAGTTAATGTAGTCTACAGTACAGTGAGAAGTCAGATAATTACAGTAAATGATTACAGAAAAGGGAACTGTCTCTCTCTCTGTCTTCTTTCTTTTTACAGTATCTCTTGCTCTCTGTGTAGACTGATGGCTGGTAGTGAACATAGCACTACATAGGACACCTCACATAGTACCTGTATGGTGCATATGCAACACTGTGTGTGTGTGTGTGTGTGTGTGTGTGTGTGTGTGTGTGTGTTTGTAAGTTTGTGTTCATCTTTGTATGTACCTGTGTGTGTACACAATGTGTGTGCATGAGTGTGTTTGTAATTTGGCAGTGGGTCTTTGTGATCATATGAGAAATCATGCATCTAGACAATCCCCACCACGGAGATCAAAATGCCTTCTGCACGGGTCGAAACAAAAAAACAGCGCATACACACACTCTCTCTCTCTCTCTCTCTCTCTCTCTCTCTCTCTCTCTCTCTCTCTCACACACACACACACACAAAGACACACACACACACACACACACACACACACACACACAAACACAAACTCTCTCTCTCTCTCACACACACACACACAGAGTGATATATAAAATGCCTTGAAAGAGCAAGCAATCGTGCAAGTGACCGCACCGATCTCTTAAAACCCAAACGACTGAAAAGGACCCGGCTGACTTATCGGAGATCCCATAAAAAGGGTGATACCACAGTAAACAGCGTGGGGCTTTAAGCCCGGCCACTTTATGGAGTTTTAGATTACGGCTTTATTTATTTTCTGTTTTTTTTTTTTTTTTTTTTGGAGGAAGAATTATTGGTTCAGGAGCAACCTTTACTGAGAAAAAGGCAAGGTGGCGGTAGCCAGACTCGGGCGGACATAACGGAATTCAGGTATAAAGGCTGATTTTATAATCCAGTAAAAACAAAAAAGTCCCAAATTCAGGTAAATTCTACACATTTTCAGGCCTGTGTCTGTGAAGAACATAAAGGGGGCTCAAACGATCACAGAGTGCAATTTGATTGGTGACTGAACTCAAAATGTAATGGTTGTTTAATGTCTGAAATGCTCTGAAATGTCCACCATCTTCTTTGGCTTTCAACATGTGTCATAAGGGGGCATCTCAGAGTCAAGTCCTCCCTGAGACGTATCACTGAACTCGGGCTGAGACGGGCTGTCCTGGGGGGGTTGGTGGGGCTCTCGCTGGCTCTGGTGGTGGACAAGATGAAGGAGGAAGAGGTGGCGATGTGGTGTGTGACCTGGGGGTGGATGTTGGCAGTGTGTGTGTGTGTGTGTGTGTGTGTGTGTGTGTGTGTGTGTGTGTGGGATGGCTGAACATCACTCTTAAATATGCCAATTTGACTCCCCTTTTCCTGCTCTCCCAAGGACACTGGTGCTCCTGCTGGGCTGATCTGATTTTTATGTGCATGTTTATGGACACCTGGGCCCAAGAGAGCCGGGCTGAGTGATGGCTCATGCCCCCCTTCTCCCCCGACACACACACACACACACACACACACACTCCCCCTTCACCACCCCCGGATCCCCAGACAAAGCTGGCCGGCCCACGGACACTCCTCTGTCCTCATTCATCACACATACTCAGACACGCAGCAGTCAAACTCCATTTGGAGACGCGAGAGAGGAAGAGAGAGAGAGAGAGAGAGAGAGAGGGTGGAAAGGGGGAAGAAGTCAAGCAAGGGAGCAACGGTGTGAGAGAGGGGGCGTGATGGAGAGAGAGAGAGGAGGTCAGAATGAAAGAAAGAAAGAGAGAGGAGTGTGTGTATGTGAGAGAGATGAGAGAGAAAGAGAAGGAAAGAGAGAGAGAGACTATGGAGATAGGAGGAAGAACGTGACACTGTTTCAGATTAAGGAAAGTGAGAGAGAGAGAGAGAGAGAGAGAGAGAGAGAGAGAGAGAGAGAGAGAGAAAGGATACGACAGCTTGGAGAGTGAGGGGCAGTGACAAGAGATCAAACTTGCACTCTCAGATCACCAGAGCAACACAATGTAAAGGTGATAGTAGCCACACACACACACACGCACGCACGCACATGCACACACACTCTCTCTCTCTCTCTCTCTCAAGCTTTTTATTACTTACACAGGCAGCTGTTAAATTCTGCATTGTATGATACTACAGGCTACAGCTGACAACACATGCAAGAGGAAAACTATGATTATAGTTGTTAGATCAACACAAATGGTATGATGTATGCTTTTTTGGCATGGCGTATAGACATAGATCATGATATGGAGCAGGTAAATCTCCACGACCAAATAAAATGAAACAAATCAACAGTGATGTCCAGGGAACTGTTAGTCACACATTTACAGCACTTTACTGTAATTGCCCATCTAGGCGTTGATGCATATTGACCTACACACCCAAACACACCCACACACCCACACACACACACAGAAACACACAAACACACATTTGTCAAACTGAAGGTGAGCTGGAACAATTATGTGTGTGTGCCTCTGTGCTAGTGAATGCATGTGTACCTGTTTCTGTATGCATGCAATTGTGTGTGTGTGTGTGTGTGTGTGTGTGTGTGTGTGTGTGCGTGAGTGAGTGTGTGTGTGCGTGAGTGTGTTTGTGGTTGGGCGGGTGTATGTGTGTGAGTGTTTGTGGTCGGCTGGCCGTATGTGCGTTTGGCTCGAATGCTCTGATAGCTCGCCTCTCCTCGACACGGGAGCGATCGTTTGAAATGCAATTATGTCGCTCCCAGCGAGGTTCAGGGTCGGCGCTCGGGGTGGGGGGTGTGGGGGGTGCTGCTTCCGCCTCTCATCTATGACCGAGCCCCCAGCCCTCCACCATAATGAGCCTTAAAAGCCTCTCACCTCACCTTTAAATGGACAGCAGGCCAGGAGGGCAGAAAACAACACAGCGAATGTGTGTGTGTGTGTGTGTGTGTGTGTGTGTGTGTGTGTGTGTGTGTGTGTGTGTGTGTGTGTGCAATCTGTGCATATGTAAAGCCTATACTTATGCAGTCTCATTTCAACCAATCAGATACTGCACACTCTCCCAACGCAATGATACTAGCAGAATGAAATGAATCGACCTTGGAGAGAGCACAATGTACTCAATCTATTCAATGCAACAAGTTCAAGTAGGATCACAGAAGTTCACAGTAAGTGTGAGTTAGTCATTGGGTGAATATTATGAAAGGAGGTTCTCTAGGTGAATACTCTACTTGATAGCTCATTCTATTATCAGGGAAGTACAAACAAGATGAGTCTGGACTGAAGCTGTGTAGAGTGGCAATGCAACTATGGGTGTCATGATTTCAATCGATCAAAATTACATCTTAATCTCGAACTTCAAACTCAAAGGTAGAATAAAAAAAAATAAAAATAAAAAATGAAATGGGGGGGTCGATATTGCTTTAAGGCCCCACCATCAACTTCAAGGCAGTGCTGCGACTGTCGACTTCAAGCTACCTAACCCTAATGCTAACCTTTGAACCTTTGATCTGATTGGAAGGCAGTGGTGGGGCATGTGTGGGGGGACCATATAGACCATGGACATATTCTTTAGTCAGGCATTAGTGACTTCAATCTGATTGAGTATCAATATTAATGATGAATTTACTCATTTGAATCTTTTTGCATGGCTAAATTCTTCATCCAAAACAATGCTAAGCCACTAATTCTATGCTACTACCTTCAAGCCCACATCAGTAATCCATGAGGCAATTCTTGTAATAATATGCTAATACCTATCATAGTTTGGCTGTTGTATTTTGGCAAGTTGTCTACTATACCATTAATACTAGTAAAATGCATTAATATACATTTATTAATCTGGCAAACGCTTGTTTTCCAAAGCGACTTACACAAATAGAATAGCAATTCTCTAACACTAATATTATGTCACTAAGTCACCCATTGCACCACTGATGGTGGGTCCATGGGGACAGACTCTTCAGTCTGAAGAAAATCAGGGACTGAGATTTTGAGGAGAAATTGCGAGTGGCACAGACTCTGCTGGATCAATCGGTACAGCGTCTGCCGTCTAAAACAGCATGCGGCGACACACACACACACACACACACACACACACACACACACACACACAAACACACACACACACACACACACACTCACACTCACACACACACACCAAAAGAGAGCTGCGCTTGCCAACTCCCTGTCACTCAGCAATGTGTACTTACAGTGATAAAAGACGTGGCTTATCATGTGACATTTAAAGAAACAGGCAGCAGTGCCGGCGCGATTGTTTAATTAGCGACTGGATGTGAGTATTATTACCGCTGTCAGACGCTGCGCTTGGGGTCTGCCGTCGAGATAAGCAGCAAAGTAATTGGCTAATTAGGGCAGGTGACGATTCTCACAGGGGAAAAAAAAACAAAACAAAACAGCACAGCGCCCCCTAGACGTAACACCTCTAAACAACAATGACAAAAGACTATAGGAATTGTCTCCACTGAAAATGTGCCACTCATAATAAGACGACTTTCCTCTAAGCACCAACGCCTCAATTAATGTGAAAACAAGCAGCAGTGTTTTGATAGTCTTGGCATTTCCTTCCTCGCTTGCAGCATCTCAAAGCGGAGCCGGGGAGCAGATAATAACGATAATATCAGCAAAACGATAATCATTTGCGGATCTGGTTAAGTCTGTCAGGCCTGAGAGCTCTGGGTCTCACGGCGCCTCCTGCTCCTGCTCCGCTGGAGCCTCCTCACTTTTCTCCTCGTCTGCACTCTTAAGGAGTAGTTAACTAACAAGGATACGCCAGGTGCGTGCGTAATGTGG
>NC_085010.1:23881974-23929474 GCF_963854185.1 Sardina pilchardus
TGCCACCGACAACCAAAACCACCATTGCATGTAAACTAAATGTAACGTCTTATTGTGCCTAATTAAATTAAATCGCTTCTCCTCTTTGCAAATATAGGCTACGTGTTTTCATACAGATTAATTTAAAACATGTTGCAAATATACTGCTCCAGTCCATAGTGTTTCATTAAGCCTAGGCTTGCTTTACTCTTTATTCATTAAGGCTATGCCTATTTATTCATCATCTTCCATCCTTCACAGCCCGACATAGCGCACGCATTCTCACCAGCTAAGACCTAACACCTGTCACTCAACTCGTCATTGTAGGGGAGGTTTGCCATCATTCCCGCGTTATAATCACCAGCCAATCAAGGTGGTCACTTTCATCAAGCTCGTGCATGAGTAATGACGTCAACCATAGCAACGAAGACTCACTTTTAGTTTAGGAGTGGGCGTTTCTCCTTACTAAAAGTAGGTCTGAAAGGCTTTGTGAATAACTTTTAATGGAAAACTCCTAACTAAAATCTTCTAGCGCGATTTAGGAGTACTCTTAGTGGTAAGATAAAATGCTTTGTGAATACGGGCCCAGGACTAGAGAGGAGAAACCACTGGACCAGGGAGAGAATCAGGACTAGACAGGAGCAACTGGCATTCGTCCAGAGACCCAACCAGGCTCGGCGTCAGGGGGGGGGCATAGGGGTCCAGGCCCCCCCAAACAGGTCTCTGTGCCCCCCCAAACAGAGAGCTCTGTAGTAGATATTTTGCAGTATTTTGCCCCCCCTCGATGCTCATAGCCCCCCCACTCGTTGCTCTCTGGCTCCGAGGCTGGACCCAACCCCTGCTGAGGAATTCTTGCTGTGCCCTACATGCACATGTTTGAATGCCACTCTTCTCCTCAAAGCAATGGAGGTGTGGAGGGGGTACAGGCATGGCAGCGGAGGACTGCCAGGGTTGGATGGGGCGCACGCCACGTGTCTTAGTCCCAGATCCACAGCCAGAACATGGCCAATGTGGAGAGCCATGTGGGTCCTCCTAATGCTGCTGAAGATCTCACAGATTAAGAGAGGATTGTTTGTGTCCCTTCTTAGCCTTTTGTTTACTGTCTCTGTGTACTGTAGCTGTCCACATTTGGAACATGTTTCATTTATTATCGCTAGCAATAATTTAATAAAGCCTTGACAGCAACATTTCTGCCCTTTTGAAATTTTCTTGACTCATACTGTACACACATTCGGCAGTCAGATTAAACTGAATTATTAAAAAATGGACTACGCAGGTATTTACATAAGACTAAAGGGGATAGAAATGCAGTTTTCGCAATATCATCAACTGATAGCTTTGTCAAAGTGGCTGTGCTTTGATTGACAGTATATTATTCTTAGATAGAAAACATGTGCTAGTAATTTGACAGATATATTTAGCATTGAGTTGATTTTGCAGGGAAAGAAGACAATATAGAGAACAAAATGAGGTTGAAAATGAATGCCTTGGCTAATTATGTGAAGTATATTGCTGAAGCAGTGAACTGAAGCTATATCAGTAAATGGATGCTATTTTCACATCCAAAGCCAGCTTCCCAGTCTTTGAGTGTTTCTTGTTGATGTAAGAGCAACTCTTACATTACGAAGGTAATGTAATTTGACAGACACGGATCAACTCACTCAAGCCACCTCACAAACACACACACAGCATTAAAGCCAGCCAGGGAGATCAACAAATCACCCGACGCTGTGAGTTGAAATCTATGAGCAGCGGTGCCTTCCTCACCATGCATTCTCTCTCTCCTTCCCTCCCTCTATCTCTTCCTCTCTCTCTCCCTCCTTCCCTCTCTCTCTCTCTCTCTCTCTCTCTCTCTCTCTCTCCCTCTCAATGAGCCTGCTGTGAGATGGATGGCAGGAGACAGAGGCTGATTCGAGAGCGTCGAGGAAATATGAGGGCCGTCACCCCCGATGCCAGCGCCGGCCAGGGTGGAGGTGATGGAGGTCACGCGCCGTGGGAGTTGGCCGCTCCATTTCCCCCCCACCCCCCCACGCCGCACGCCTGCCAGCGGAGGGCTAGAGGGCGGTGGGTGGGGAGAGATGGAGGAGGATGGTCAGGGGTGAGGGGTGTGTGGGGGGGGTTGGACCGTAGAGCTCTCTCATCCATCGTCCGCATGCCCGGGCCAATAAGTCACTCTGCGTATACACTAATCTCATCGGCGTATATGTGTGGTGCGGAGCGGAGCAGCGCGGTGTGGTGCAAGCGGCGCTGATTTCTCATGCACCAGGTTGCTCTTGTCAACCCCTCCCCGCCTCCACCGCCGCCACCACCACCACTATCAACACCCACTGCCCTTGCGTTGCGCGAGTGTGTAAGTGTGAAGGTGATGTCAGCCACGTGACGACTCATCGCACCGCATCACATTAGACGTTCCTCACTTTATTTTTAAAACAGGTGCCATCGCAGAATCATTGCTTTGCTTGGCAATTTTGAGTGCGGCATGCTTCAGTCGGTAAACCCACAAGTGTCAAACCCAGAACATTCAAAACTTTTTTATTTATATGATAGCTTTTCTTAAGGCAACGTTTATCGCAAACTCGTGTTATCTCATCAGCGCCATTTGTCACATTTGTACATTACCCTGTGTTGCCGTCGAGGAGATGTTTTAAAAAGTTAATAACATAATTAAAATCAATACCCGCAAGGCACGGATCTTTGAGTCGCATTAAGCCAGGACAGTAAAGTTTGTGATGCATGTGAGGATGTCCATGGTGAAATAAAAGATAGATGTCCGTAAATAAATAAACAGCTTGAACAATTAGCTGTCATTTTATTTCCATCTGTCAGAGTAGAGTGCTGCTGACACTTGCCCATCACTTTTTGCGACGACAACTTTTGACAAACTGTAAATCACGATTGTTCTCTGATAAATGATTCTTTCCTATTTTTTCCCCCCCGCGGCTTGGTTCTCGTGGCGATTACTTTCGAGGCCCGCGGCCGTCAACGTTTAATTGCGCTGATTTACGGCTTCCGACGGCCGGCGAGCCTCTCGGTCGGGGGATGGGAAGCCATTAGACGAGCGAGTTGTTTGAAATGAGCTGTGACCCGCTCGAGTGTTCACCATAAACTAGCAATTAGCCACCATAACAAATGTCGAGTTGGAACAGCAGGGACTTGGGTTCTACTAATGCAGCTGAGATACGACACAGTGATGGATCTATGGAGAGCCCAACTATAGGTTCAACTGGGTTCTCTTGAGATTTAGGAGGGTAGATTGCGGGACATTTGAGGAATGCTTGGTGTGAGAAAGCCTATGCTGATATCACCCTGAGAATTGCTTAACCTTTTCCCAAGCACACACACACACACACACACACACACACGATGCGCGTTGAATCTCGTTCGATATATTTATGCGCTTAGAAATGCATAACGGTTAACAAGATACAAAGTAATACAGTTGCTGAGCAACAATTCGGATAACGTCTCAGTACTGAAGCGAAACAAAATTGAGCGGAAGAACAGCACATAAGCATACCCTAGTGTTGTATATGTAGTAGAATCAAGCAGTCGCAGGCAGAGATTGTCAGTAACTTTCTTTACTCAACTTCTTCACGCATGGATCTCTTTTCTCTCCTTCGTACATACGCATGGTATTGATTAACATAGGTAGCATAGCGCCACTAACTGGGCAGGAGGAGTATTGCACTATACCACATATTCCTCTCTTGTAAGAAATAAAACTCTGTACTGTAGCACAAGAATATCAGTACTTCATAAACAATCTATGTAAACTGAAGCATGAAACATGTATTTTCTGTAAGTATTAAAAGTTGTAGAAAATAATAATCCCACTGCAATAAGTAACAAAATCTGTAGAAATGTAAGTCATAATACTCATGACCTAAAGCATGGAAGTAAATAACAGAACTAGACTAGCATGTACACAGAAAGTCTAATCAGTAAGTCACAATTCAAACTTATGGCAAAATAGACTAGTAATGAACTGTAGATACAATCTTAAGGGAACAATCACAGAATAACATGTTCACAATCACATCACATCTTTTTTTTTTTTTTTTTCAAGACACATAGTCTCTGGACCATACAGGGGCATGTCGCATCCTTGGTACTCTTGGAGAGGGGGGAGGGGATTGCACAGTCTCAGGTGGTGCAGAGGTGCTTGGCAGGAAGCAAGCATCATCAGGCTGTGATGTAGGAACACTTGAATTGATGGAGGGTGTAGGTGCAAGGTGGATGGCATTCCACACTTTTCCATCAGACAACAGGTAAGTAGCAGGGCCTTTCTGGGCTACCACTTTGAAAGGTTGGGTGAACTTTGAATGCCCTTTTGCAATGATTCCAGGCTTGCGGACGCGGACAGAAGATCCAACTTGGAAAGTGGGTGGCTTTGCACTACGTTGTTTGTCTGTATACCGTTTCATTTTCTGTTGCTTTATGTGGATGTTCTGTTTCAGGTTTGTGTGCTCAGTAAGAGGCAATGTTGAGTGGAGACCTCTGATATGCAGCTTTGTATTGAGTGGTCTACCATGCAGTAGCTCGGCAGGAGACACTGAGGTCACAGCATGGGGAGTGGCTCTGTATGTGTGCAAAAACTCAGTGACAAAGGCTTTCAAAGGTTTACCTTCGATATTTGCTGTCTTTAAGCAGTCCTTGAATACTCTGTTGAAGCGTTCTATTTCCCCATTAGCTTGTGGGTAGTACACAGAGCTGCGGCAATGCTTGATATCTCTGTCAGCAAGGAAGGATTCAAACTCAGCTGAAACAAACTGAGGGCCATTGTCAGTGACCAGTTCAAGTGGATTTCCTTCCCTACTAAACACAGTGGCAAGAAAGTTCACAACAGTCATTGAGGTAACACCTGAGCAGAAGGCAATCTCAGGCCATCGGCTATAGTAGTCAATGAGAGTTATTGCAAAACGGCAGTCAGGAGGTGCAGTTTGAATAGGTCCCACAATATCCACAGCTAGCTTTTCCCAGGCTGCAGTTGGAGTAGGCACAGGTTGTAGGGGGGCAGCACGGGTGATGGCAGTTTTGTCATGCTGCAGGCAGGTAGAGCATGACTTAATGGCAGACTCAACCTGTGAATCTATGCCAGGCCACCAATACAAGTCTCTCAGTCTTTGTTTAGTGCGAACGATCCCTTGGTGTGTGGCATGAGCTAACTGGATGAGTTTTGATTGTAGAGTTTGAGGTACGATCACACGATGAGTGCCGCGAACTATGTAACTATCCTGCACAGCCAGTTCATTCTGGATACGAAAGTAAGGTGTGGTGACAGGGTCTAGGCCTTTTGCAGTCCCAGGCCAACCTTTAGAAACGTAGTGTCTCACCTTCTGTAGCACAGGGCATGCATCACAGGCTCTGGAGAGCTCTTCAGCAGTGACAGCAGCAAAGTCAACTGACACAACAGCCACCATCTCCAGCTCAGGATCTTGATGTTCTTCTGTAGTGGGAAGAGGCAGACGTGACAAGCAATCGGCTGTAACATTCTCTCGCCCTGGTTTGTATTCAATGTTATAATTAAAGCACAACAGACGAGCAGACCATCGGGCTATTCTCATGCCTGCACGTCCAAGACCCTTGGTTGAGAGTAAGGTAGTCAGAGGGCTGTGGTCTGTTCTTAAAGTAAAGTGACGACCCCACAAGTAAGTGCGCCACTTTTCAGTCGCCCAAACACATGCTAAGGCCTCTTTTTCAATTGTAGAGTACTTGCGTTCACAGTCGGTCAATGTCCTGGAGGCAAATGCAACTGTCTGTTCTGTATGGCCCTGGATCTGTGTCAGCACAGCACCAATGCCGTAATCTGACGCATCCGTTGTGACGAATGTTGGCAAGGAAGGATTGAACAAGGCAAGAGCAGGACTTTTAACTATGATGTCTTTAACTCGGGAGAAGTTTTCTTGAGCCTCCTCAGTCCAATGGAAATCAGTAGCCTTTCGAAGTAGAGCACGAAGAGGTTCTACAATTGTGGCGTAATTGGGAATGAACTTTGAATACCACGCAGTCAAGCCCAGAAAAGAACGTAGTGACTGAGCATCATGAGGAGGGGGAGCTTGAGCCACAGCTTGAACATGGCCAGGGTCTGGTTGTAGGCCAGAGGCAGAAATGAGATGCCCAAGAAAGGACAACTCGGTCTTCCTGAAGTGGCATTTAGCTGCGTTCAGCTTCAACCCACTCTCTTGTAGGCAGTGAAGGACGGCTTTCAGTCTTGTGTCATGAAGTTCAGGCGTCTCTCCGTATACGATGATGTCGTCCAGATAGCATTGAACACCTTTTTGATCTGCCAGGATCTGGGACATCATCCGTTGGAAGGCACTAGGTGCTGAAGCCAATCCGTATGGAACTCTTGTAAAACGAAAAAGTCCATCATGCGTTATAAACGCTGTAAGATCTCTGCTGCTTGGATGTAACTGAACTTGATGATAGGCATTTTGCAAATCAATTGTGGAGAACATAGTTGCACCACGGAGCTCAGTAAAGACTTCTTCGATGTGTGGCAAAGGGTGACTGTCTATCACCACCGCTCTGTTTGGCTCACGTAAATCCACACAAAGACGAATGCCGCCAGTCTTTTTCTTTACGACCACCAGAGGAGACACCCAGGTAGATGAGTCAACTCTCTCTATGATGTCGTCTGCTTCAAGTCTCTTCAACTCCTCTGAAACAGCATCACGAACAGCAAATGGCAGTCTGCGAAGTTTCTGCTGGACTGGGGGCACATCTGAACGCATTTTAACTTTGTGGGTAAATCCAGCAGCAACGCCTACGGCCTCAGTGCTGTTGACAGCTGTGTGACCCGCTGCTGGCGAAGAAGGTGGTTCAATGTGTCCATCTTGAATTTGAAGGCGCAGAGCTGTGAACAGATCCATTCCAAGCAAAGATGTCCCATCACGGACAATGTAGAAGTCTGTTTGTGTGCTATGGTTGCAGTAAGTAACAGTAAGGTGAAGGCATCCTAGAACAGGGATAGGTTTCTTCATGTAGGTCACTAGGCGTACTGTAGGCTTTGTAAGGGGCATGTGCTGGAACGTCTGGCAGTAAACATGCTCTGGAAGAATGGAGACTGCAGAACCAGTGTCTACAAGCAGATCTGTGGTAAGTAACTGTCCATCTTTTACATGAAGAGACACGGTACAGGTAAGACGTTTTGTCTGTGACACATTCGAAATAGGAGTAATATTTAACACTGTAAAATCTGGCAAAGTAACTTCTTGCACATTGCATGTGGGAGCTGCACTGCGACAAACTTTAGCAAAGTGTCCTGTTTTCCCACATTGTTTGCATTTTGCATTTTTAGCAGCACATGTTGGGTTGTTGGCTAAATGTGAATTGGATCCACAACGGTAACAAGTCTTGGTTTGGGCTGTGTTGGTAGCAGAGTAGCTTGGTTTCGTTGTCGTTCTACCACCTCTCGGTTGAACAAGTTTGACTGAAGCTTCAGCCACCGGAGCCATCGCTTTCGCTTCGGCCACTGCAGTTTCAATTTGGGACGCAATTGTAATTGCTTTCGGCAGTGTGAGATCTGTTTCCAAAAGTAGGCGTTCTCTTATGCGATTAGAGGTTGTTTTCTCAATAATCTGATCCCTAATCATGTCATCAGCGAGTGCGCCAAAATCACAGTTCACAAGCAAGTCCCGTAATGCAGCAACATATTGAATAGTAGATTCGCCTTGCCTCTGAGTACGCTGACGAAATTTACTCCTCTCTGCAACCACGTTCACTTTCGGAACAAAAAATGCTTGTAACGCATCACATGCAGACTTGTAAGATGTACCGACATCAGGAAGTGTAAGAAAAATCCGCTGACCTTCTGTGCCCAAACAATGAAGCAGTAACGCGCGCTTTCGTTTGTCTGGCATCTCGTTAGCAGTGAGCGCAAGCAGGTAATTTTCAAACATTTGTATCCAAGACTTATAGAACATTGTCGGCTCACCAGGAGTTTCCAGGAAAGCTGGGGGTTGTGAAATTCCAAGAAAAGCCATTCCTCGTCGCCAATATGTTGTATATGTAGTAGAATCAAGCAGTCGCAGGCAGAGATTGTCAGTAACTTTCTTTACTCAACTTCTTCACGCATGGATCTCTTTTCTCTCCTTCGTACATACGCATGGTATTGATTAACATAGGTAGCATAGCGCCACTAACTGGGCAGGAGGAGTATTGCACTATACCACACCTAGCCAGGCTAGGGCCAGACTAGCCTGGTCATACCAAACCCTCGTACTAATCGTACAGAGGGTCTGGACCTACTCCATTCAGAAATCGAGTTCAATGGGATCAGACCCAGACATAATGGTGAAGGGAAATGAAAATTGAGCGGAAGCTTACGCAGGGCTATGCCAGGCTAGGGCCAGACCACACCTTATGTCATTAATTGCCTCACCCCTGGGCATGAGGTGTAGTAAATGTGAAGCACATGGCGAAAAATGTATCACTTTATCAAGGGTAAGAGAAGAATAAGCCTTGCGTCGCGCTTTCCACCAGGTGGAAAATCGGGCCCAAAGTGTTTCCAACAAGAGAACTGTGAGCTAATTGGGTTTGAGTTGTGGTGACTTGAGTTAATGATGGAATACTAGTATTTTCTAAATGAGACAAGAGTGCAGATAGTGATCGATTAAGAGACATGGGATCAAGAAAATCTGTAATTGAGTTGACTTGTACATAAAAAAATAAAGAAATAAAGGAGTGACCAGTGTGTCCTGTGGTTCTCTGACCAGATGCAACTCCATATCTCACCACTCAGATGGAGCCCTGTAACCTAGAACCTAGAACCTAGAACCGATCCTTTGTCACGCTGAGCATGCTGTGTGCATGGTGAGTTCTCTCAGCCGATGGAATCCATCAACAGGAGATGAAAACTTAGAACAACAGAGGGAAAAAAAATATCAAACCACAGTGTGTGACAAGTCAAGACACACATCTCATTCAAGTCTCATTCCAGTCTCATTTTAGCAGGTAATGGACCAAGAGAAGAGGTAACAGTTTTGTAGTAGGGTTCATTTGACTCAGTACACAGTACAATAGATCCACTCAGCAGCATGGTCCATCCGTACACAAACAATGCTTGCACCCTGTAAGGCTGTGAATCCTAAAAAACGGCACAAATACACTGGGTCTGAAATTGGATTTATCATGGGAATTTGATCTTGCTCACGAACCTAATTTGTAAGTCATAAGTGTCCTGCCTTTGCACAAAAAAACATAGTCACCCTTTCCCCGTTATGAGTTCACTCAATTTGGTCGTGTATGGCTAAGCTTTGCTGTAATAACTACACAATGGGACACGCTGTGTTGTAGTGACTGTTTGCAACCCAACTCATATGAAAAAGTGTGTGTTAGAGAGAGATAAATAGAGAGAGAGAGAGAGAGAGAGAGAGAGAGAGAGAGAGGGGAAGGGATAGAGAGAGCAAACCATGAGCTGAATCACATCTGGTGGAGCCAAGAGCGAAAGCAATTGCATTTTTATGTTAAATCAGCTGCACTGGTAAGTCAGTGATCTATAGGTAATGCCCCTGTGCGTTCCTCCAGCTTTAGCTTCCGGCTGAGTTATCGCCGCGGCGAAAAACCAGGCCATGCTGAAAATGACTTCCAAAGGAAGAAGGGGAGACCATCTGAGGCCAGGTGTTAAGACACATAACGGGAGAACAATCATTAATTATAACTTTTATTTTAATAAGAACGAAGGAGCCCTTCCTCAAGGATAGCGCCTGGGTTAGATTAAAGGGGCGTCGTCAGAGTGATTGATTGACAGGTGGCTATGTCTGTGTCCCCAAACTGTCAGTCATTGTAGCCTTGAGGAATGAGCCAATCACAAGACGTCTCTCTTCTTTTTCTAAAAGGTGAAGGAGAGTGCAAACAACAGGAACAATCAAAGGCCGACTCATCAAAAGAACCGAGTTCATACACTCTCAAGAAAAAAAGAAAAAGAAAAACAGAAAAATAGATGAGAGGACAGGAAGTGAGGGACTTAAAACATGAAAGAATAGACTAGTGAAGTTGACTGTTATGAGTACTGCCATACTTTTTCCCCCCTTGACTGTAATATAAGACCAAAATTTACAGAGTTGAATGCTAACAAGAAACTCATGGCTAAAACACTATCAAAATGGCTTTTCCAGAGATCTATCTATATCAACCAAAGCAAACTCATCCCTTGGTATGACTTAATTGGTAGTATTGGCAAACAAACACCCTGTTAATATGTTTTGTCTCCAACAATAAAGGTTGGTAAACTGTATGTCTTAAGCCAATGTTTCCTGTTCACCAACATTGCTACACTACTACTACTACTACTACTGTTTAGAAATTCTGTGTCAAAATAAATCACACTTTAAAGCCATTGGGAGCAATGGAGCATAGACAGGCGCTGTTCTCTTACTTTATCAGTTCCTAAGTGTGGATTACATCATTCTAGATTCTAAGAAAATAAAAAATGAAAAACATGTTTTAATGATAGGCATCAAACATGGCTGTAGGTAGAACTGACTTGATGATATTATTAGAAAACATGAGCTTAATGATTAGAAAAGGAGGTTTGATGGTGAAGGAGGAACTGTCCTTGAACCCAGCAACAAACACCCTTATGGGGAAGTGCGTGTGTACGTGTGTGTGTGTGTGTGTGTGTGTGTGTGTGTGTGTCTGTCTGTGTGTGTGTGTGTGTGTGTGTGTGTGTGTGTGTGTGTGTGTGTGTGTGCATGTATGTGTGTTAGGTGGGGGGTTATTGTTTTCCTGGAGGGCCTGACCATATTAATTCACCCGTCAATCATTCCCAGGACGGTCGGCCACTTGGACGCCCTGTTTGTCATAATTGGAGAGCCGTCACATTCCGCCGCAGAGTTGGGAGCATCACAAGACAATATCACCAGAGTAATTACCATGGACGCCACATATAGTCCGGCCTTCAAGTAATTACCCAGGGTGATTTGTTCTACGTGCACGCGTGTGTTTGTGTGTGTGTGTGTGTGTGTGTGTGTGTGGCGATACTGGGGTTTATTGAGGGCAATTTGTAAGCCAATGTCATTGACTCACTCTAGTTGTTTCTCAACCTTATGTCCATGAGTCCATTTATACACAGATACAAATTGTCAAATCAGTGAACTACAGTATATACAGTAGTAGACATATAGTTGATACATTCTTGTTTGTTTCTTTTATTTTATGCAAGAAAGACAAGAAGAAATCTTGAGAAAATATATTCACATTGTATAGACACACGTGCTATTTAGACACTTAATTGTTCCCTTATCTTGGCTAGGATAAATATATGTATCAGCAATCGACCACCATCAGTGAGAATCCAGACCCCTCATAGGATGAGTTAAGTCCAATTATGAATCAATGCCTGCCCTCTACAGTATAACAGGCTGGACCTACGTAGTTGATAAAAAGGATTTTCCTATTTAACTGCCTTTTCCAAGTGTGTAGTCTAAATTACTGAAACATTGTGTGAAATAACGTAGGCTACCAGAAACACTAGGAAAATATCTATAGGCCTGTCAGTCATGCAGTTGGCGGTAACACATATACTGTAGGTTAGGGTATTGCAGGGCTGAAAGTAAGGATATTTGTTGCGTCTTAAGTGTTTTTGAGGATCTAATAGTATAAAGGCTAATTGTCTCCTTTCAAATGTCTTTCCAAGCCTGAATTCAGACACAGTGTTGTTGACAGTTGGCCTTGTATTGCTTTGATTTAAGCTTTAGGGCCATTGGGCAAAAAAATAGCCTACAGTATATAGTATTGTGCCACTGGCAATAAATCAATTTGTAAAGGAAATGTCATTTTTAAAAGAATGTTATTAACCATTCTTCTGTAACGTTCTCACCATTTAGAGAGGAAGCCTTGGAGCACTGGAATCGGAACAAAAAAAATATTGTTTTTGTTCAAAACGAACTGAAATGAAAATCATTCTGTTTTCAGTCCCTGCTCTGATTGACGTAAATTTGGTTTGCGCTCCATCAATATCCAAAAATTGACCCATGGTTATTCCTAGACCAGAGATTTCCCCCCCAAAAAAGCATAAATGTATGAAATTGGCATCTCTCCTATTCTGGAGGCCAAATTTATTCATGTGGACACATGAACCCAGCCTCCAGTTGAAAAGTTCCAGGGTGATGTGAAAGACACTGAATGTCATCAGTCACAGATGTTTTCAGCTGTGTGTGTGTGTGGGGTGCAGTGCCCCCCCTTCCCTCTCTTTCCAGTCATGCACCCAGTCTGTGCCCATGTCAGTGCCCATGCCCAGATGAGTGGGTCTTGGCAAGGAAAGTGGGCTGCATTCCTCACGGGTGGTAGCCTGCCCCAGATGATCTTTGAAAATAAAAGTAAAAATAGCGACGGGTCATTCTGCGCTGGGCTGCATCGGGTGTTGCTGGGTCCAGTCTCTGAGGGGAAGGTCACTCTTTTTCCCCGTCTTTTAATATTGAGGAGATTAATTAAAGAAAAAGGAGGATCTTTTTTTCAACTTTCCCTTTTTTTGTCTATAGCAGGTACACACATGGGTGTTAGATTGGTTTGAAAAGTGTTGGGGACAAAGATGGGATATCACTTTGGCCTAATACTGCAGCATACCATAAGGAGTGTAAGGCCACAAAAAATGCACCACATTTTAATTTGAGATTGTGTAGGATGTTGAAAGACGCTGAAAACCAGTAGGATAATTAAGGTGACCATACAGCCACTTTTGTCAAGCCGAGATATCTAAATTGCCTGAAATGTTTAGGAGTCACTTTTCACTTTTCTTCAGTTGCCAATTGATTTAGCTCAGGGTGATATTCCATCAAGTAGGCTATGTTTTATATTTCCCTTACTGTAATTTACCATCATTAGATGGACTATGTCAAAACATTTTGGCCTATCTGCAAATCATTGCTTCTTTAAATTCCCTTGAAATGTGGCAAAGGCTTGGCAACAATATGACATACCAAATTACAGTAATGAAATGAAAACTGTCCATTAGTGAAAATGTATTCTCAGTAAGAGTCACGATAGCAAGATTTAGCAAACCTGATGGGTCTTGGTATACTTATTAGCATTCCCGCCTCTGAACTCTAAGGGTTGCAGGTTCAAGCCCAATGCAGAACTGTGCACACTTATGGGATGACCTTGGATGTCTTGAGTGTGCATTATGCAGATGGAGGGCAGTCGAGTTCTTGGAGTTCCTATGGTGTGATTGTATGCTCTTACCCATGAGAGCGCAGTTAGATCGATCATTTTGTTGTAGTTGTTTTTGTTTTGTCCGTTTGTTTACTTGTTTGTGTAATGAAGCAAGGCAGCCCTTTGGCTGAAATAGCTGCAGCATAAGCAGTAACGGTGGGTCTAAGGGTAAACAGACAAATGAGGTGCAGCTTGAGGCACCCTGTTCTGAAGTCAAAGCAAACAAACTAAAACTAGCTGATGCTGTCGTTGCTGCAAGCTAATCCATGCTGTAGTGGAAGGGATTGAGTCCCGATTAACTCGTTGTGTGTGTGTGTGTGTGTGTGTGTGTGTGTGTGTGTGTGTGTGTGTGTTTTTTTTGGGGGGGGGTGGATGTGTGTTTGTGTGTTGTGTTGTTTTGTATTGTGCTGTGGTGTGCTATGGTGTGTGTGTGTGTGGTGTGGTGTGTGTGTGTGTGTGTGTCTGTGTGTGTGTGTGTGTGTGTTTGTGTGTGTCTGTGTGTCTGTGTGTGTATGGTACACTGGATTTTGTTCATTAATGGAAGTACAAAAACAATATCCAGCAAAGAAATGATCCGAATCCCAATGTTATAGTTCAGAGAAGACAAATAAGTGAGGGAACACCATTCATTTTATTTATTACTTGTAAGTGTGCTGGTTGCTACAAATATATTGGTTCATAATTTCATGTTGGCTGCTCTGAAGACAGTAATTCTACAACGAAAACACACTCACTCTAAATCCTCTCGAATTAGTTTTCTGGAAATAACAAGCCATACCATAGCCAAGCCAGAGGTACACTACACACTAACCAAGAGAGATGGCAGTTGCTGTACATATGCAACCTGTAGCCATTAAGCCATACATCATCGTTCTCCAGCAGGGACGCGGTTAAGTCTGTCTCTGAGCTCCACATAATCAGTCAGCACTCCATGGCTCTGTGACTTTAACCAACATCAACAGGTTGTTTGTTTAAGCCTCTCATCTCTCTGATTTGTTTCTTTATTCCAGGCACTTACCAAGGCTTTTCTGAAAAGATTTTCCAACTCGCTGTCAGTCTCGCCGTCATGTAGATGTTCACAGCACTGCTCTGCGAGAACTGAGGAGCATGGGAAATGTGCTGGGTTGCTATGGACACAAGCAGAGAAGGAAGTTGATGTGGCACGTGTCAAGTCAAACCCAGAGATGTGATCACAGCCTACAGGGGGGAACGGGGGGAGAGGAGGCTTATTTGGTGATGGTGATGATAATGGTAATTGTGGTGATGATGATGATATTGATAATGATGATGATGATGATGGTGGTAATGATGTAAGAATGTTGATCAACCATATCATGCTCCTTGCTTTTGTGTTAATCAATGGAAATCAATCTGACATTAAATACTTTTCTGAAAGTGTATTTCTTTGATTGGGGGTGTGAAACAGGCTTTTAATCTCCTTGGGAACCACAGATAGGGGCGAATAATCTCACCGTGTTTTTTTTCTCCGATCAGAGGGGACTTGATCCTAATCAAAAAGATTCTCTGGGATTAGCGGCATAATGAATGAGATTAGATAGTGGCTCACGGTGTCCCCATAACCCAATCCCCCCACATGTACACCCACACACACACATACAATTTAACTGACAGGCACTCACAGAGTCAACACAAAAACCCAGACAAACAGATACAAAAACTTACAGACAGACACTTGGGTAACACTTTACATTACGGCTCGCTAATAAGGTGGTAATTGTATGGTAATTTCTATGCAATTTTATGGTAACAATCCCTTGTTACCACTTGTTACCACTTATTACCAGTAATTTCTATGCAGTTTCTAGTGCAATTACTCTGCTGTTTCTAGGTAATAGCAATGCAAACAGCATTAATTAAGGTGGTAATGTCTATGTTATTTTGATATCATTTTATGAATAATCCTTTGTAGCCACTTATTACAAGTTATTTCCATGCAGTTTCCAGTGCAATAACTCTGCAGTTTTTAGGTAATAGCGATGCAAACAGCTTTCATTTTGAGTGTAATAAAATGGTAATTATTTGAAACTTTACGTATTGGTTTTGTTTAATTACATGACAAACAAGGAGGTAATTTCCAGGAAAATACACAGCATCAGGGCCGTAAAATACATTATCACTTATTTCCACCCAATTACTTAGTTATTAGCCTACTAAGAAAGAGACAAACCAAGTCATTGTCGTTTTAAGCTGGTAAAGAAGACATTATGTGCCTGTAACTAAACTGGAACAAGTGAAGTAATTTTATGGAAACTATATGGTATCAGAGCTGTAAAATGCACTAAAGCCTCTTCCTATTTAATTACCTAGCTGTGTTGATAAACCCAACAATTATCCTTATGACATTTTTAGTGTTGTTTTTGTTTAATTACCTGAAAAACAAGGAGGTAATTACCAGGAAAATACACAGTATCAGGGCCGTAAAATACATTATCACCTATTTCCACTCAATTACTTGGTTATCACCATCTGGCTAGGCTATTTTGTAGCCTACTGACATTCAACACACAAACACATGTTGAGTACGACCTTTATTACTTTGTTCTGCAAAAAAAGAAAGTTAACATTTAACATACAACATTTAAAGTAGCCTATAAGTCCGCCGAAAATTTAACTAAGCCATGGAAGAAGTATTTTTCGTTGATCAGCAGTAGGCTAGCCTGCAGAGCTAGCATGAGCTACAGCCCAAAATCGCTAACAGTGGCTACGCTTTCCAAATTAAACCACTAACATTGCTCAAAACAGCGCAAAACCTCGTCAGCAGCTAACTCGAGGTGTCTACACTTAAAACAAAGCACCAGTTAGTCTGTAAACTTTGGAATAGTCTGTACACACTTAGAAATCGTTCGAGACTGCAACTCAGCACAGAAATGTCACACAAGTGTTCACACGGAAGCACGCACGGGAGCTATTGCCGGAAGAGACTACGGGTAGTCCAGTGCTCAAATTACAGTGAGATCAGAGCCCGTCTTTTCTCTGGTGAGATCTATTTTTTACAGTCTATGGGTGAGATATGCTACAGACAGAAGAAAGAGGACAAGGAAGACAGAGTGGTTCGTGTCTGTTCCTTTCCCGGCAGCGAAACAAAAATTAAAAGTTTACAATCCAGCAAGTTTTTCATCAGCTGTAATTGCGATACGGTCGGTCTCCAGTGGCTTATTGTTTTGAATGTGGACATTGACACCTCAATGGCTCAATCGAAACGCTAAAGTAATGGATTACCGTGTCTGCTGTCATAATTTTGAGAAGGACGACTTCATTATTCCGAGAGGAGCTTCTGACCCAAAGAAGTCAACGAAATATTATAATATTTTCATCTGTAACAAACACGTCACCTCTGTACCTGTATGAATGTTTTGGTAGGTTTAGGGTGCACTGCAAATAAAATATTTAGCCTACTGTTTCAGAATTTTATTATGTTGTTTTATTATTGCAGAACATGTTAAATGTGTGAAAACAATGTTTTTTTGCAGAACGAAGTTAAGGTTGTGCTCAACATGTGGTTGTGTGTTGAATGTCAGTACACGGTAACCTATTTCAGATCAGAGATGGTAATAACTAAGTAACTGAGTGGAAATAAGTGATAGTGTATTTTACGGCCCTGATGCTGTGTATTTTCCTGGAAATTACCTCCTTGTTTTTCAGGTAATTAAACAAAAACAATAAGTAAATCCTGGACTATCATTTCAAGAACTAGATTAATTTTAAATCATTACCATTTTATTAAACTTAAAATGAAAGCTGTTTGCATCACTATTACTTAGAAACTGCAGAGTAATTGCACTGGAAATTGCATAGAAATTACATAGTAATAAGGGGCTACAAAATATTATTACCATGGAATTACATAAAAAATACCATAGAAATTACCACCTTAATTAATGCTGTTTGCATTGCTATTACCTAGAAACTGCGGAGTAATTGCACTAGAAACTACATGGAAATTACTTGTAATAAGTGGTAACAAGGGATTGTTACCATGAAATTACATAGAAATTACCATACAATTACCACCTTATTAGCGAGCCGTAATGTAAAGTGTTACCGACACTTGCATAGTTGCGCACACACACACACCACACACACACACACACACACACACACACACACACACACATACACACACAAATGTACTTGAATAACTCTAGAACAATCTGATTTGTATGTGGTACTACGCTTCCATTCTTATATTTTGAGGTAGAACATGTCTGTCTGAGTGCCCAGGACGTCTGGATTCCTTCCCCAGGCATGTATTTTGGGTGCCATATAGCACTGTAGTAGACATTGATTTGCATGAGACACAGATAAGCTTCTCCTTCATTAGGGGCTATTTCACAGCTCTGCAGAGAAATATACTGGCTGCCCTGTAGATGATAGGGTTTTTTTTTTGGAGAGTTTTTTTTACAGGAAGGCTGCTTTGTTGGTGATTTTGATTTTGGTGATCTTTTGGTTGGTCATCCAGGCTGCTGGCAGTGCATGTGGTAGCCTATCAGAGGAGGGCCTTTACAGATCCTGGGTAAAGCATGCGGTGCTCTTGCAACTGCTGCCAGCCGAGGGTGCATTGTTGTTGTTGTTGTGTCCCGCTGCTAGCCTGACGAGCCAGACCCACATCAAGATGTAGGGTCTGGACACTCACCGTAGACAGAGCTCAATCGGAGGGGTGGGATAAACAGTTGTCTTTCAAATTCCCTCCCCGCAATAGGATAACGCTAAACGAATCATCTTCTTGTTTTCAAGTAGCAGGATGCGTAACCTTCCCTCTCCACGCAATAGGATAACGCTAAACGAATCATCTTCTTGTTTTCAAATAACAGGATGCGTTACCGTCGCAACTTCTGGTCGCATGTCAGTCACCATTATGTTAAGCCCACCCACTGACTCTATACACGCTGTGATTGGCCCGCTTTTATTTTCCATTTCTCTGCTCCTTAGCTCTACGGAGCGTTGCTAGACTGCCCCGCCAGCCAAATTACATTTGCTGCCGCTAGGGGCGTCTAGATTTCTAGGCTATCCCGCTGCATCACGGGGTGTGAAATGTAAAGTAGGGTTGGTTGTTGATTGGCCACGGTGGGAAACCCCCATACCTACGGCGCAATGATTTTGAAACTTCTGTTAACTGTGTATACTGTTTCTGAAATGAAATGAATATGGACTAGTATTACATATATTTTTACTGAACAGACGGCAAAAACGGAACAAGTAAAAGTGTTTTTAACACATGTTTTCGTATTGCTTTAAAGCAGCATTTCCAGCTCTCCACAGTGTCAAGATCTGTCAGGGACAAACTGTCTTTGTGGAAGAGAAACACTGAACAGGCCTTGTAATCTGTACACACACACACACACACACACACACACACAGAGAGACACATACATACTGTACACTAGACACGTACACACACACACACACACACACTGACAACAGCCAAGGTTCGAAGGTCCTCAAGAGAGATCTGGATTTGTCAGTTTGTGCTCTCATGTTCTGGAAGAGCATCTCTGACGTCAGAGCAGAGGACTAAAGACTACAGACTTCACACGTGGAGAGGCATCTGTACCAGAGCAGGGCCAGATCCAACCAAGATGGCCACAATATCGGCCCCAGCCATTACTGAAGTGGGAAGCTGCATGAGTCACAGTGAAAGATGAATAACTGGATGTTACTGTATCAGAGATCAACGAGGGGTTGGTGGGTCTGTCGAGAGATAGGGGGGGAAAACAAATATGGCCGCTCTTTTCCTCTAAATCTGGTTTAATCCACCCTAAAGAAAAGTATGGTGTGGCTGGCTTTCTGAAACTCAGATGCCATTAAAGCAGATAAAGCATCTCGGATTAGCAAATGTTTAGTGGTTAATTTCCTCGTCGAGCTGGATGTTGTTTCTTTTTTCCCCACACATCTCCTATGGTGAACAGACTGCAATTTTATTCCTAATGGGACAGCTACCCCAGGAGAATACCAGGGGCCATATTGTCCGCCTGCAATAAAATGTAACTGTAATTGTCAATTAATCTCGCCCGCGTTAGAGTTGATTATGCTGCACTTAGGACGAGGAGCCGAAGTAATCGCCAGGCGTCGCGTAACAAGCCAGAATGGCTTCATTGGCGGCACGAGTCACCGAGCACTGGTATGCTATTATTCTCCGTTATTATCTGTTTGGCTAACGCAATCAACTCAACACTATAACAGGGGACCTCCCTGCACCGCCTGCTAACATATCCCTCCCTTGGGACAGCAGCGCTACGTGTCAGATAGTAATACTCCATCAACATTCCCCAACAGCAATACAGGTATGTGGAAGATCAATAATATAAATATATGGGGGTGAAGAGGCTGTTTTTTTATGTGATCTAAGCTCAATTCGCTGCAAATGTTTGAAATCAGATAAGGGTGTGATTCGGACACGTCAAAGCCAATTTGCAAATGGATATTCAGATTGTTTCCCAGATGTTCAAATCAGTTACAGTAAACAGGGAGTGAAAGACAGATACAGACAGACAGGTCCTCTGCTGCAGTTTGTCTCGAGCATCAGTCACACCACGCTAGGAAACAGCAGCCGGGTTGCTAGGCAACACCTTAAGGCTAGTTCCCCCAGCATCTGACCTGATTAGTTAAGTGCGACGAGAGTAAACAAAGTGATGTGAAGAAGAAATGCTAAACATCAAAAACGCCGTCTGTTCATAATGGTGTCCTGCAGAAGGCTGACCAGTGAAGTTTACACAGAAGTTGGTCTATTTTTCTTTTCTTTTTTTCCCCTTTTTTTCCCTTTGTAGCTTAGCTCTTGTCAAGACGTCTCAAAAATGTTATTGATTTGTCTGTAAATCTATAGTTGTTGTATTAACTGTAAATAAATAGGATCCACTTCACTTTCGGACATTCTGGCAAGCAACAAAGCTCCACAAATAAGCCAATTATGACATTTATCTGATAATAATAAATAATAATAACATGTTTATTTTACATAACGCCTACTAAGAGATCAGAACTGATGTGTGCTTCAACTGCACCTCATACTCTTGGTAAAAAAATAAAAACATAAACTACAAAGACAAACCGATATTAATGACATAAATCCCACAGAATCAACATAACAAGAAATAATGACCAGTCCGCTCTGTGATCATGCAAGTTTCTAAGCTTTCGTGCTTTCCTTGGTGCATAAAGAAAACTTCAGAACTTCAGAAAATGAGCCAGACGGGGTGCCAAAAAAGAGATGGAGTATCGCGCTGAGAGACATCCACCAAAACATCCTGTTATTTTTTTCCCCCTTTCTCCTAAAACTGCTCCAGTAACAATGCGATAATAGCTAATGAATAGCAGATGGCTCACTGGTGCTTGTAACACAGCTTAATTCCCATCATGTTGATCGACTCTCTCTCTCTCACTTCTCTGAAATCACGAAATGCCCGAAAGACCCATCATTAAAACGTGAGACAGTCACGCACAACAGACTGGCTCCTGCATTGGGCGGTTCACTTCTCTGGATCCAAAGCAGACAATAATTTATGATGGATCATGTTACTACACAAATGAGAGATTATTTTCTGTGTTGGTTGGCTGCTGAGGCTTACTGTTGGTGGCCAGTGGTATCAGTACAAGGACTGATGCTGCAGTTAGGTTCATCGACTGTTTAAGCCAATTATCATGGTGTCCTTCAATGACAGCTTTGCTGAGAAAGCGTAAAAAAGTGTTTTGTAAATGTTTATCCCTCTCAGAGTTGGCCTAAACCCAGATATAATCTTGAGTTCACTGAGGCTGTGTATATAGTCAACTCAATCGGGACAACACACACACATACAGACACACAAACACACACTCAAACATACACACCGATTTCAAATACAAATAGGTGAGACTTTGTCTTTAGCCATTTCATGACCTTTTGGATAGAGAGGAAGGGGGTGAGGGGGGACGATGAAGAGAATCATTGGTAAGTTAATTAAAAGGAAATGTCAAACAGGTAATTATGGCTTACAATCATCCCATGGCCTCTACTCAGATTGCTGGATCAGTGACTCGATGAGATCTTCTCTTCTGAGTTCGGGGTCAGGGTGTGGAACTTCTTTGGGCCTTTTATCTTTTTACTGACCCACACTCTTTAAAGAGAAAAGTTCTTTGGGTCTCTGGGGTCAAAAGCAAATATTCTGGACTTCCATCTCCAGTTCCCTTTCACCCTCAAAGAACTAGTTTTATAGCTGACATTTTGGGTCATTTGGGTCAAAAGCAAACATTCTAGAGTTCCATTTCAGTTCACCCTCAAATAACTATTTTTATATCAGGCAGTTTCATATATACAAAGTTCCTGGAAGGCAAGGTGTTCATAGTTTGCCACTCAGTGAAGTTGCTTAAAAGGTTCTGCACAAGGTTCATGTTGAAACCCACCTTTAGAATGTGAAGTAGCTAGCTATCTCCTACAGACACAAATACTCCCAGGCAAGCAAGCTGTTTTTTGGGAGAGTCTGGAGAAAGTGGTGGTCACATTTCCATTCAGACTGCCGTTGGAGATAATGATGATAGAGGAATCTTGAGAGATATGAGATTGCATAATGTTCCCCTCATCTGTTTTTTTTCTCTATGTCTGCCCCAAATGTAGGTTTTTATGGCAACTACTGTAATATGCATTCAGTGCACATGAATCCTAAGTCCAATAAAAAGGTTGGTAGGTGAGTAGCTTTTTATATCTATTCATGCTAACTAGTACAGCCAAGTATTTATGCTAACTAGTTCAGCTAAGCACCGGAATTGTTCAGTTTTCCACGGAGAGCATGAAACTTTGCAGGCATAACACTACACCTTCTGACCTTACTACAAATGTAAGGATATCCAAGATCTAAGGTCTAAGGCCTGAACCCCTGCTGACTTGACAGATGTAACGACTCAGAATAATAGAAGTTGGAATTTAAACAATATTTGCCAATTATTGCATTTTTTTGATGTTATGTGGCTTGTCTGATACCTCTGTGTTTTCATCTCCTGTGCAATGGGGTCACATCACAACTGATGAAATGTGGGATAGAGCTCAGAAAGTCTATGAGAGAGCCCAAATGCACAATACAATTTCACAGTGGGACAGCCCTAAACCCCAATATACTTTGCAGAAAAGTGCTTCAAAGTCTGTGAGTCCATGATTGTGGACATTGAGATCCAATCAATGTCTAAAACAGTGGATGGCCACAGCAACAGCAGTTGGATTGTGTTGTGCTTGCATTCTGCTCTCTTGAATTTTTGGTTGTAGTAGGCTATTCAACTCTCGACTTCTAGAAATTACTAGATGATGGCTTGAGGGTAAATGGTTGGTCGGAGGTGATGGAAGCGCTGAATAAGGCATTCGAAAACTGATTGTGGAGGTAACAGTTGCCAGAGACGAACCTACCATAGCAAGACACTAGCAACATTAACACCCTAACATGTCTCAAGCTGCATGGGACCAGCAAGCCACCCTGTTGAAGTTGTAGTTGAAGTTGTCTATCCACAAGAAACCACAATGACTGAGTATCCTGACAAACAATAAGTAGCACTTCAATGCCTCTATCAGGATTGTAGATGTCATACACATCAGGTGTATTTTTTTGTCAGTGATAGAGATTCTTGCCAGAATTGTCTTTTGCACTTTGGGATACGTATGCATTAAATACACTGTGAAAAACAGCACTGTTGTCAAACGTAAATGGTTGTTAATCTGTTTTAGAATTGTTGAGTTAAAATAAAAACCTTGGATGAAGACTTAATTCATGGAACCCAGACTGAACTATGTATTCTTTTTAATCCCATTCATTAGAATGCATGTATTTCTTATGATCAAAATGTTCCTTATACACTGTACACATCGTATATGTATACAGTACATATATTTACATATGATCATCCCATATGTATATTTTTGCATGAATGTAATACTTTGGAAGACTCAGTTCGGTGTAATTTGAGAGCATCATCTGAAGCACAAGGCAAGGCTTCACATGTAATGTACTGTACTGTATGCATATCATCAGATGTAGGCTAGTTGTACAATCTCATGTGCCTCATGCACACACACAAGACACCAAACGTGGTGCCATTCTTTGAGCACTGCGGCCCACTGGGACAAATAAATAAATAAGCATTTCAACGCACAGATGGCCACACTCGTGGCGTTCTCCACAGAGGCAGATGGGCAGCCTCGGCTTCACAGCAGTGGGGCCTACCTTTATTTTGCCTCTCCGTTCCAAGTTGTAGGCTATGTCTGCTTCTGATATTTATTCCCTCCCCTCATCTGACTGTTCAATAGTCACTAGGCTGGGCAAGCTCACATAAATTTAGAAAAAAATCAATATCCTTAAATACTTCAAAACTACTGGCATATACATCCTGTTATTGCTCATACTATATTATATAGTGAGAGTTGTATGTCAGAGTAGGAGCAATGGTAGAGTGCTCGGTTTGGCTCAGTTATTAATTATATGAGTTTATCCATTGATTTTCCACTGATTTTCCAGTCTTTTTTCTGAGGTGTGTTTTGTTCATTGAGTCTGTGTTCTTTCTACAGTGGCATATTTTTTCAGTAATATGCTACACAGATCCCAAAAAGATATGCCACACATATATGTATTAACAAAGTAGTTCAATCTGTTGGCAAATGACAGGTGTCAACATTTAAACTGTGAATAAGCAAAATGAGCCAGTCAAATGAGCCAATCAATTTTGAAGAATGAGATGCATCAATTTTCAACAATGCTATAACTGTATAATAACTATATCGTAATATAATGCAGATGAATGTGTTTGCTCAAAATGAGTTAATGAGTCTTAATCTATCTGTAGTAAGTTATTTATCTAGTCACATCCTAAAAAAATCTCTCCTGCATTTATCTGAATCAATTGATTTTAAAAGCCCCCGTGTCAACACCCAGCAGTCATTCATGCTCAATTCTGAGACTCTCTGAAGCTAACATGAACTTGACAGGAGTAAACTTGTTCTCATTCAGTCTGCTTCCCCCTCTCCTATTCCCCAGGAGCATGTCCAAAGCAAAGTTTTCTGAAGAAGGTATCAGTCAAAAGCCTGTGGAGCTCTATAGGGACAGTCTCGGATGCTATGCTAAGCTAAGCGCTAAAGCAGACAACCTACCCCATTACTGTCTACTCCTCGCTCACGGCACACCAGGGAACCATTTCCAAGTTTTCACCTCAGAAAATGCTACTATATTTGACCTTAGAAATGTTAGTGCATTTTCTCCCGCTCTCTTACGGATTATCTAGTCCATTATAAAGTGAGATTGAGCATTAAAACATACAGACTCATCTCTTTCATGTATCGCCGCTATCTATAATTAGTTTTTTTTCTTTCTCTGGTATATCACCAGGACATGGGAGTCCATCTATGGTAAATGTTATGAGTGCCAGATTCTCAAACTGGAACAAAAGAAACAATTTTATGCAGGAGACTTTTTTTCTGCTAATTTTCATTTTCTTATTTTAGAACTAGATATGATTTCTGGAATCATCTTTATCTTTGTCTTAATTTGTCTTAATGTGACATCTTCCTCTCTCGACTCGCTTTTGCAGTCCCCAAGAGCCACATTCATATAAAGCTGAACGTTTTTTTTGCTGTTTGAGTGTTTGGGAATAGTTTTAGCTTTCACTCTACTGATATCTCGAGTCTCACGATGTATCAACTAAAAAGTCAAAAGTATTCCTGCTGTTGTCTGTAAAATGCCGAATAAAAAAAGAATCATCTTGGTTTTCTATTTTCTATTTGTTTTTCCCCTCTTTAAATGCCAAATAAACGCAGCTGGAGGGCTTTATACAATACCCATGATGCCGCAGGCTTCCACTGAGTGACAGATGCTGTAATGTTGGCTGAAGTTCAGCGCAAAGGATTAGAGTTAAGGACATTTGAAGCCTCTCTTCCTCCCTCTCGCCCCATCTCTCTTGCTTTCTCGTTTTCTCCCTCTCTCTCCTCTCTCTCTCTCTCACTTGCTCACTAACTCTCTGTTTTAATTAACAGATACCTCTGATAAATATTTAAACCCGCGGCAATGACATTGCCATGGAAAAGGAGACACTGAGAGGGCCGATTAATCCAGCCCTGAGCCATGGTTTCATACTCCCTTAAACCTCCGCTGTGCACAGTAAGACATGAGAGAGATGTCTCTCTCTCTCTCTCTCTCTCTCTCTCTCTCTCTCTCTCTCTCTCTCTCTCTCTCTCTCTCTCTCTCCCTCCCTCTCTTTCGCTCGCTCTCTCTCTCTCTCTCTTTTGCTTTTTCTCTCTTTCTCTCATTTCTTTTCTGTCTTTTTCTCTTTCTCTGTATGCTGCTGCAGTGACACAGACTTCTTGGCAAACAAAGGTTAGGACCTTGAGCTCGCGGCAGTTAGTGTGCATTGCTTATGTGTACTTTGCTGACACTAGAACAGACATCAACACAGCCAAGGCCATAGATACGTAGATGTGGATTAGGAATGCATTAGGAATGCACTAATGTGCCGCATGGAGTTGTTTGCACCAAAGACATGTCCTTCATGACTGCCAAAATAGCAATGTTTTGGACACATTATGACTATTATGAAATGAACTAAATGAATCACTGTGAGTCCAATTACTATGACTTGAGGTGATTTTGATGGGCACTTTTTGTTAATACACCAGGCTATTGGGGACGTTTGCTATTATATATCATTACGAGCAAAACTTCATTAAACTACTTCACAAGGACACAGTCCTTCATAGCAGGCCTACCAAATGCTGTGCGTTTCAACGTCTATATTTGAAGCTAATTAACTGATTAGTCTGCTTTGTGTGAGAAAGAGAGAGAGAGAGAGAGAGAGAGAAAGAAATGAGCGTGCGCTCAGCTCTGCTTCATCCTCTGCCAACTGTCGTCTTCTCTCTTCTCACAGCGTGACTGAACGAACACCACCACACTTCACTGGCGCTCTGAGCTGCTCCTGGAGTTTTAGTTCAGTTTGCCCCCGCAGGCTGTGTCAAAATAAATGCATATGTTGTTACTGTGATGCAATTAAGACAGATACACAGATCTAGTTTATTTTCCTTTATATCCCACTGCTCCAGTAATAAATACCTCAGGCTGTGGCTGGAGATGGAGAAAAAACGCTGTTATAGCACAGGACGTGTTGCTTTCGCTACAATTAAGGACAGTGTGACGAGCTAATTATCTGCATGTAAAAGCACTTTGACAAAGTGTCTACTTGTAACCCCAGCTGTTAGTCAGACACAAAATGCCAAAGATTTTTACAGCACTTTTGGATTGCTTCACATTGTCACACCAAGTTAACTTAATCTGAATTCCCCTGTCAGTGTGTGTATTCCGTATACTGTACGTTTACAAAGAGCATCACAATGTTGCTGAGAGACACAATTTGTTGACACCTTACCTGTATACTGTTACAGTAAGTCCAAACAATCGTAGATCATGTGTGATGGTGTGATTGTGTGTGGCCCATATGGAACCACGTATATGGAATGGTAATGTCTTAATATACAGAGAGAAAGAAATTGCCTTCTAAACTCTGATGTTGTTTTTGCTTTTTTTTCTGTTAACTACAAGACACCAGAATGTATAGCATCTTTTTGAATAGCTGAGCAAGTGTATAATTCATGAAATGTAACTCTTTCTATGCTCTAGAAATGTCACAAAGATAAAGATTAATTAGTGCTGAAATCACTTGGACCTTGTGGCTATTTCAGGCTGTGAAATAAATCTCGTCGCTACTTCAACTAAAAACTCACAATGGTAATTCGCTGCCTAGCCCATCAGATATACCATCGGAGGCAACCATTACAAATCGTCTCAGCCGCTATGGGTTTCTAAGTAAAGCCATTCTCATTCATGTCCATGCGGTTTCATAATCTATCAATGGAATTAAACAATGTTTACTTTCTCTTAAAACACATAGAGTTGTTCTCAGGCACCACTTTTTGTAATCTTGGCAATTTCCTCAGCGGAGGGGAGAAATGAAGGACTTGATTGAATTTCAAATTTTAAGCAAATGAAAGGCTTGCCTCTGGAAGTTTCTGGAAATGAGTAGCAACACTCTAAAAAATGCTGGGTTATTTTTTCAACCAAACCGCTGGGTTGAGGCTGCTGGGTCATTTTATTGGGTTGTTTTAACTCGTATTGGGTCATTTCTGTAACCCAGCTTGTTGGGTTGATAGTACAGCGCTGCTGGGTTGACCATTTAGGACTGTGCCCCTCCTCTCCCCCACCTGATGTGGAGCACACTGCCCAGCACCTGGGTGAATTTAACACAGCTGCATAGTTATTTGAGAGGTTGAAGAAAAAAATCGGTAGACATATTCTTTCAACCGTCCAGTCCAGCAGCTGCTACCAACAAATGCAATGGAAATCAGGCGATTTCGGAAGGTATGTATCTGTTTTTAACTTCTGCATTTTAAAAAGAAATCCAGACGGATTTTAAAAGTCCACCCAGAGACATACCCTTTGTGATATGAATGAATATTCTGCCTGACGATTTAATTCAGCCTCAAGCATGACAGCTATATTAGCTAGCAGTTAAGCTAAGTTAACATTAACTTACAATATCTGTTCATGTTAAATCTACACAAAGACAGACTCATAAAAAACACAGTTCTGTGTTCACTGGGTATAAGAACCGCTGAACAGAAACAAAACGAACTTTTACAACGAACTAAAATTAGCATAACAGCTGTAGGTAATGTTAGCAGACAAGTAACAAAATTATGCTTTGTGGTGCAGCTGAGGTTTATCAGCTAATGTTAGCTAGGCTACAGCGAAGTAGTCTCTGCCCAACACACGTAACTGTCGGTAATAATCATGGCAAACAACATCTTATTAACTAATTTAGGGTAGCTTCATATTATAGCCATGTTACTTGGGTGTATTTTGGTAGTAGCGTTACAAACACCTTGGATCCACTGACTGAATAACGTGCTAACATTGGCTAGCTAACGTTAGCATCGCCACTACTGAAATTACGTTTATTAGCCTGCTTATCCAGCTCATCTCCAAACGCACGTTTTGTATTACCTGTATTAGGATTAAAACAACGCCATAATATTAGGTCTCCTGGTGGATTTTTAATGTTTGTCAACATCATTCATTGATAATGGTTCATGGAAGTCTTGATATAAAGCTCTGTAAATAACTTCTTCTTTTTTTTTTTCTTTGATTGACAGGGCTGACCCCCGAAAAGGACCGTGGAATCTGCCTGCCTTCATGGAAGTAGCCTATCACAGACTGTTCAAAAATAAAGAAAAGTATAAAATAAATAATCATGTCTGTTTTATTTCATTGCATGGCTATTCTTGCCCATTTCTCATATAATATATTGTCTGTATCCAAGCTGTCAACAAAATGTGTGACTTTAAGTTTGGCTATTTAAGTGAAGTGTTTTAAAAATGAACCAGTGGATTTTTTTGGGATTTGGTTTCAAATATAACCCAAACATTATGTAAATTTAACTAAACATTCGTGTCAAAATAACCCAACACATTGGTTAAAATATCAACCCATCCGCTGGGTTACATTTAATAACCCAATTTGCTGGGTTGAGATAACCCAATGCTGTGTTGGACCCCATTTTACTCAGCAGTTGGGTTGAAAATAACTAAATTTGGGTTGTTTTTAACCCAGCATTTTTTTTGGAGAAGGCAGGAGAGTGTCACACACACACACACACACACACACACACACACACACACACACACACACCGTGCTTTGGGGACCTACTCTTTTTGTGATTATATCATGAATACATAGCCTATGTAACTTACATAATCCACAGTACAGTGCCATGTTGGAATATAACATTCTATTATTCAAATATTGGTTTAAAGGTCAGCAGCATGCATCCAAACACATTCCATTGAGAGTCAGCAGCTATGTCTTCTGTCATCCTCTCACTTTTGATTTTTTTGATTTTGATGGTTAAGTTCAGAGAAATGAGCATTTATATAAAAACTGAATGCATTTCCACATCAACATTCAACATCAGCAGTGCCCAAGGGCCGGAGATCAGAATGTTTGGATAGTTTGTAAAAGACATGGCCTTCAACTGCCCACAGATTCCTTTCACTTGGTTTGAAGGAACTCGCTTATAGATGGAATAGATATTTCTAATAACGTCTACAGTCCTCATTTCCAATTTCGACTGCCAAGACCCGAATGCCATGGGCATATACTACTGTATACAGTGCTCTTCTAAGGGTGCATATTCACGTACCACCACCACCAGCACTGCCCCAGTACATGGAGCTGATTACGCATAATATTTCATCCAACATCATACTCACGCCAACCTTGTCGTTTAGCCGCATGTGTCATGACAAATGCCTTTGTGTAGTGGTGGCATTTGCATTAAAAAGGCGGCGGTGATTTCAAGGTAGGATTGGATGTGCAACAATTACTTGTCAGCGTCCATTTCTGTGTATCTGTCTCTTTTTCTCTCTCTCTGTGTGTGTGTGTGTGTGTGTGTGTGTGTGTGTGTGTGTGCGTGCGTGTGTGTGTGTGGGGGCGAGGTATTGCTGGAGAATTATGACAGATTGGTCATTTCCCCTCTTCTCGGCAGCACCTACACGGTGACATTTACCGCCGTGCTCATATTCGCCGACGTGTGTCACTGTGTGACAAGGGTATTTCCAGCGCAAAGGGGAGTCATTTGCTGCTGCTCGGCTTTGGTCCGCCGCCCCAACTGAATTTATGCGGGGAGGAAATTATTCTTTCCTGGGATTTTCAACTCGATGACATCATCACAATCAGGATTCTTTGTACCACACAAATCAGATTCTCTCTCTCTCTCTCTTCTCTCTCTCTCTCTCTCTCTCTCTGCATGTCTCACACACACACACACACACACACACTTTAATACTCACTTTGTAAGTCTCTGTCTCTCTTGGAAGTTCATGAAAGACAAATGTGGAAGGTTTTTTCTTTTGGAGCTGTCATCATAGCCCTGCTAATACAGTGAGGCTAATTAGCTGTGCTAGAAACCCCTATGATTTAAGAAACTTTGATAGAGCAAGAGAAATTCAAACTGGTTCAAAACTCCACTCACTGAACAGCTCTGTGACAGTCCCTTAAGCCATGAATAAATATTTGAGTGAGGATTCTGAACCTGCCCGTGTGCTGCCATCGATTTGCAGCAAGTGTGGCGGTATGCTGTGCAGTAGCTTGTCTGTAACACTGTCCGAGTTAGCGCTAGGCTAATTGGAGTCAGTGTGGCAAGGTCATGTCCTACACTAAGAGGAGATGCTAAAAGCATTTAGCTTTAAACCCAGACAGCCCCAGCGTTCCATCCCTGGACAAGTAGAAATTTAACACCACTTACAGCACCTCTCCACCTCCAGGCCACTGGAGCTTTTAGCCTCGATGTGGTCAGATCTGCCCGACCGCATCTGGCTATCATACTTATACTACACACACACAATTGTAACACAATGAAAGTTGGGCTATTATGTATTTAACAATGCAGTGGGAATTCTCATTGTGATCGTGTGTGTGTGTGTGTGTGTGTGTGTGTGTGTGTGTGTGTGTGTGTGTGTGTGTGTGTGTGTGTGTGTGTGTGTGTGTGTGTGTGTGTTATGTAAGAATAAGATCATGCTATACGTAAGACTATTTTATTAGTCAATCAAGACAGAAACAAGCAATGGGCAGTGTAACAACAGGTTAAATCAGTCTGCTTTGTATCAACATACTGCCCATTTATGGATTATTTACTCTAGCTTTCTATATATTATTCAGCAGGTAGAGCCGAGCTGCACTTCAAAACATAGCAGACTATCTCAAGTCATGTGAATTTACTCCATTCAGAGAGCACCTAGAATTTAATTTCCATACATTTGAAAAACACACTAGCCTACCGTATGTGTGTGGCATGTCACACATGTATATCACATGGGAGAGGAGCCAACACCATACTCAATGACTGGTTCTCCCCTTACGCTCGGAGGAATTCTGGGCTGTTGTTGTTGTTGTTGTTGTTGTTGTTGTTGTTTTTCACACTTTCCAAATTGGTAAGCAGAGGTTCCCTCCAGTATTGCATTAAAACGTGCCTTGTGCCGGAACTGCTGAAAAGGTGCACATTCATCACGTTGGGTCCCGGGCAGTTATTGAGGCAGGCGGCACGATTAACCCCCACAGGGAGAGAGGTGGATGCAGGGAAGAGGCTTAGTGGTGTGTGGTGTGGTGGCTAATTTTTTAGAGCTCTCATGGGGCTCATATTAAACAATGACTAGAGGGCACATACAGTATTCACCCACACATGTGCACACATAAGCACTCTCCCTCTCTCTCTCTCTCTCTCTCACACACACACACAGATGTACACACCTATTATTCATAACCAGTGTGACCCACACAAGTACAACAGACACATCAACACACACAAACACACACACACACACAAACACACACACACACACACACACACACACACACACACACACACACACACACACACACACTCCTTTAGACATACAGTATCATGCCACTTTCCGAGTTCAAGTATAGCTACAGCCAGCCATCCTGAAAACCCTCTTTCTCTCACTCTCTGCAAAAACAACCTCACAAACAAGCCACAAACGACCCACAAAAAAGAAAGCACACAAACACGCCCGCTGTTGCCACAACACTTAATTCTAGACATGTGCAGCCGTCGCTCAGAGACTCATCACCTGTGGCGTGGTGGCTTTGATGGTGGCGTTTCATTTTGCTTAAATGATTTTAATTAGCTTTGCAGCCGCTCGGTTAATTGGCAGAGGATTGTGTGTATCCAATGTGGCGCCGGGGGCAAGGCTTTGGACTCGGCGGGATAAAATGATGGACACTAACGCTTTACAAATGCGATTTAAGTAATAAGTAAGTCGAAAAGGGCACCTGGCAATCAGCGGGAGTTTCTCGGCGGGCGCCTGACCTTTTTGCGGATGGCGAATGCGGTAACGCGGGGGAAACATGCATGAGCCTAAACATCGGCGAAATAGCAACCAACAGTTACATGTGCGAGGAGTCGTTATTTTATTTTTTATTCTCTCTCTTTCTCTGGCTTTTCCTCATTCCCCATGCATCAACGTCATCTAGGATTATTGTGTGTGTGTGTGTGTGTGTGTGTGGCAGACGGGAGGGGGGAAAAATGCAATCAGATCTTTGCTGGTGACAGCTTCAGGGAGACAGGTTATTTGTGAGTGGTTTTATCGTGGGGCTGTCACCTGTGATGCACAGCGCACTCCGTCTGTGTCACGAGCCCCACGATCACACACACACACACACACACACACACACACACACACAGACACACAGATGGTGGTGGATTTCGCAGAGCAGGCCCAGATCTGGCCCAGTGTTGGCTGTGCCATACTCTCACGGTGAGGCAGGTGTTGCTGACAGTGGAGGGACCCGCGGCAGACAGGAAATGGGGGGGTGGGGGGGGGTGGGGGCATGGCAGCATTAAACACCACGGACCACCTTTAGAGGAACATCAGACTTTCATCCTCCGTCACACAGCCAAACACCCTCCATCACAGAGCCACACACAGCCATATGTCTCCCGACGCACGGCTGGAAGGATTTAAGAGCACGGGATTGTACATACTGAAAGCAATAATGCATGGCTAGACTGACCAGAGCCATCAGCAAAATTTGCAAATTTGACACAGTGCAGCGAAAATTGGATAGCGCAGCACTGGGAAACAAAAAAAGAGTGAGAGAATTAAAAAAAGGGGGGGGGGAAATACAACAATAAAAGCCTGAATGGAAAATAATTAGTTGCAGGCCTGGTGTCTGGCCTGTCCAGGAAAGATAGCAGCACATTCCCTTTCATGCGGCGAATGCGGTAACCATGACAATACGCATTAATGTCACTGGAGTGCATTCGATATGCTGTCAGATCTCCAAGGTTTTATTAATCCCATTTGTTTCCACATTAGGTATCGTGGTGGTGTTCCACTATGTACAGCCCCTAGGCTCCAGTATTCCTTCTTTTCCACATGAATTGATTATTGTATGTACATACATATGTCCGTAGTGCAACAGGTAGAGCAATGTACTAAACCACACATGTTTAGTTTCACACATATCACACACATTGGAGAAATGTATGGCCATCTTGTGCTGTAAGTCAGTTTCTAGTCAGTCAGGTCTTATACTGGAACATATAACTACACCTGTGCTTAATGTCAAGCATTGTGAGTGTGACTGATATGTATAACTGATTGAGGAATAGGGATTCTAAGGGATGTTTTGGCAGTAATTTGGACTTGGTCCTTTCAATGCACGCAATTGACTATGTATGAGGCCCTGTGCTGTAGAGTGGACAGGCAATTCAATAGAGGGCTCCTGCATGGACATTGTTCAGCTGCCATGTTAATGATACTCACAGGCAGCCGCTCGTACGTGGCACGCTCGGTGACGCGCGAGAAAGAATGCGCGGGGGCGTTGACCTCTGCCGACACAACCCCCTGTTTTCATCTGGAGAAGGGGACAGGAGAAATGGCATCGCAATGAAATTGGAATGATCTTCATTGATTAACAATGTCTGCAGGGTTCGAGAGCGAGCGCACGAGAGAGAGAGAGAGAGAGAGAGAGAAACAATAGAGAGAGAGGAGAGAGAGAGAGAAAGCGAAGGAGATTGGAATAATAGAGAAGAGGTCATCCTGTTTTATCTGTAATCACATGGCGGGGGCCCGTTGGTAGCCTGCAGCAGGGCCTGTAATTACACGGATCCAAGAGAGACGAGCCGCAGAGAGCACAGGACGCAACCCGGGGAAGAGCCACATGGGCACGGCACAGAATGATACGGAGAATTAGAAGAAGAGAGAATAATAAGACAAAATTGGAGAATTAGAAGAGGAAAGAGTTCCTCGTGCATACTAAACACACAAACCATGATGGTTCTGGCTGTCATTTTTTCTGAAAAGAATGGAGGGCATAGGTTATGACTCGGGTGCAACAGAATGAACGTGATGGGAAACACATTGAATATGTTAAATGAAGCACACAAAGACAGAAAGAAATTCAAAAAGAGAAAGAGAGAGAGGTAGTCCAAAGTGATCGATCTTTCACTATGTCTGTTGTATCACCACAGGAGAAAAAAAAACAGAAAGGCAGGTGAGGTGACTGAGAAGAAAAATGAGTTGAAGAACATTTTCGATCATGGCTGAGACTTCTCATCTCTGAACAGTGTTGGGTCTTGAAATTCAGTGTAGCAGCAGTGTAATGGGGGTGAATTTTCGCTTTCCTTTTTTTTTTTTTGGTTCTGGGCTGTTTTGACCAGGAAGAAAGGCTCTCGGAGCTTAACGCAAGCCTGATTGGATGGTTTCCGCTCAGGGTCGCGGATCTGTCGTCACAGTGCATTTCGGCCGCTAACCCCCGTCGCTTCTCGCCAAGTGGGCACGTCGTGCACCGAATGCGGAATGGAGCAGGCGGTTTTAGGCGGGGCGGATCAATAATCCATGGTTCTTATTAGGGGGAATCAGGTCCTGAACAAGCCTGCTTCATTAAAACGAATTTCTGCCAGGATGTACGGTTGGAATACTGACCTCGTTTGGAGCGCTGTGGTGTTCCACTTCATTTGCAGTCTATAGAAGGGCCGAGACCCTGAAGGGCTTAAAGGGGACCAGCTAGCAGTAATCCATTAGGAAATTCAAGTTAAAGTTGAAATAATTTTGTTAAACTATTAAACTTTCAATTATTTTAATGTGTGCCAGTGCCACACAGTCATACTGTATGGCCGCCGCAGAGCCCAAACTGCTTATCCTTCAGTAGGAAATGATAATAGTATTAGCGACATTATCATATTACATTAGAATTATACAGCATGTTTTAGAAATATGAAGGGCTTAGCCATTGGTCTGTAGTGACAGTCTGCTATTATTAGGAGCACCAGTTGTTCATCTCCCATTTCTGCTGGAGGATTTTTGATGTTGTACTTTTTTTTTTTTTTTTTACTGCACATCCAACAGGAAGTTTCATGGCCACCTACCCAGTCTGTGCAGACTGAGAATATATGGTGAAGAAGAGCTATGGGCTGGATAGAGTTTTATAAGCCAAACTGTAATGGCAATAGCAATATCCCTGGGATAGCCAAGAGGAACTTAGACAGTAACTCAGCTACATTGTTGTTTGATGACAACAAACATGGCACTGGTGCTGGTGTATCCTAAGGCATGTCACTTCTTTTGAGAGATTCTGTAATAAAAGCAGCTATGGCTTTTATAGAAGGTACTGTACATCAACTTCTCTTGAGTACCACAGTGTGCTATATATTGTGGTTAAATACCAAACAGAGCAACTATGGACATGATATAAAATTTTGTGCAATTGCATGCACAGTGATCAATTGCATAGGCAGCACATGGTACAAGGCACATTGGACTTTCTGAGAAAACAGGAAATGGGCATTGCTTCATGGTGCATGGAAGTCATTGGATAGAGGCATACTCCTTTGTGGTCCTCCATATTGTTGTGCTTTGATGTATATTCTATCATAATCTGTGACCTGATCTGGCAAAATGAGTCACAGTGACTCATAACAATGGACAGAGGACACGATGAGCTTTAAAATGATATCCTGGTCAAAGTCATATCTTGAATTGTTGTCCGGATTTTGAATTGAAGCTGTTGTCAAGCATTTTGAATTGAAAAACTGAGAAATTGCATTTGAAGGTATAGGTTATAGACAGGTTCAGGTATGATTTTCCCACTTGAATAATATGTTTTGTAACTTTATATTGTTTTCCTGACTATGAAACTTTGGGAAATTCATTTTGAGTGCCTTTTCTTTTCTATAATACCAAAAAAGAATAATCAATATTTTCAATGGTTTCTGAAGTATGTATCTCAAAACTAGACTGTGTGACTCATTTTGTCAAATCAGATCATATCTATCTATGGATATAGTAAGTTATGTTTTATTTTCATAATCTTTGTTCAGTTAATACATATATTGTATACAATCGTCAGTTTGTTAGTTAACAACAATCTCATGATCATGACTATCAAGTCTACAAAATCTAAATTTGCCTGCAAACTCTCATCAGTTTGAGGAAGCAGGTAGTTAAGTGGTTAGTGTAATGGTTTGATAAGCAGGAATCGATTCCTGTATAATGCATTTTGGCAGAGAGAAGTGTAAGTAGAAATGTAAGTGTATGAACATATCTGATATGAAAGTGTCTGCTAAATAAAATGATGCAAATGTAACCTTTAGAACTCATTTGTAAAGGTGTAGCATATCAGTCCTCACTTTAGATTGGCTCACAAATATCATTAACTGACCCACTTGTAACTCCTGAGATAATCATGAATTAACATAGGAGTAATACTTTAAAAATGGTGATCAAAGCATTTACTAATTGTTTGTAACTGGTTGTTTCAGTATTTATGAGGTATAAATCATGTATTTACAAACATTATTTTACTTACTATGAACAAACCATATAACATTGTGAACAAATGCTTTACTGATGATAAATTATGCATGAACAATACATTACTAATGATGAACAAACCATTAACTAATAGGTAACAAATGCTTAATAAATTATTAATTGTGTGTAGTTATTATAAAGTGTTACCCATTTCTCAAAACAATTAGTGCAAACTGCAAAATCTAGTGGATAACCTAGAAAAGCGTGTCACTTCCTCAAAATGGATAGTCCATTCCTCAAACAGCAAGTATTTATGTCTTTAGTCTTAGTCGTAGAAGTCTTGGCACCATCTTTATGAATAAGATAGTTAAATGGCTTTGTCATGTTTTCATTAATAATAATAATAATAATAATAATAATAATAAATTTTATTTGTATTGCACTTTACACCAAATCAATGACCTCAAAGTGCTACAATGCACACACACACCCAAAAAACAGGATAAAATTAACAGAAGAATTAAAACAAGCAGATAAAATTAAGCTAAGACCAGCATATAATAACAAGCTAAAAACGATCATATAAAATTAAACTAAAAACCAGCATATAAAAGCAGATGAGAGTATTTTAGTTAAAAGCTTTTCTAAAAAGATGCGTCTTCAGGCCTTTTTTAAAAGAGTCCACAGTCTGTGGTGCCCTTAGATGGTCAGGGAGGGCATTCCACAGACTGGGTCCAGCAGAGCTGAAAGCTCGGTCACCCATAGTTTTTAGCTTTGTTCTTTTTTGTTGGATGAGGTTTGACTGTCCAGACCGGAGATGACGTGAGGAGGAGTGGGGGGGGATGAGTTCTTTGAGGTAAAGGGGGGCAGAGCCATGGAGACACTGGTGTGACAGAAGGGAAATTTTGTATTCAATCCTGAGCTGAACCGGAAGCCAATGGAGGGATTTGAGGATGGGTGTAATGTGCTGGAATTTCCGCACCCTCATCAGGATCCTGGCAGCGCAGTTTTGGATATATTGTTTTCCAATGCAGAAAAACTGTAAACAGTTCAAATTAAATAGAGTACAGAAAAAGTGGTACGTTGAATCATAAGAGATAAGAACCCTAGGAATACCAGTAGAGTACATTAATGCACTGTAATACATTTTGAGTCCAGGTGAGCTGTGGTAGGGATCACAGACTGGCAGTGGTTCCTCACTCAGACCTGGGATTCTGCTGTATCGGTGGTGGTCTGCATTTTCAATGGCTTTCTGCACTTCTGGAACTGACGGGAGCAGGGGAAAGCGCAGAGGATGTCCTTAGCATCCCTCCGCATGAAGACATAAAATATGGGGTCCAGCATTGGGTTCAGGGACAGAAGGACCTCAGAGAAAAGGTAAAAAACTCCAGCCTGTTTTGTCATATGCAGGTGGAAATAGAGAAAAGATAAGATAGCGAAAGGAAAGAAAAGGAGTGTGTAGATGCAGAGCACGAGGATCTGGGTGCGCATGACCTGGTGACGCTTTTCGGAAGAAAAAGAGCGGGACTTTGAGAGGACCCTCCGCGATCCCAGGAGAAACCCGATCAACAAGGGAAAAGGCAGCAGTAAAACCACTCCTCGGTAGTCGGCAACATCCTCAACCACGTCAAAGATTATTTGTACAATGATAGCCCCTACCCACACAATGGCTGACACCAGGATGGCTCTCTTGATTGTTCGTATGTTTCTATAGAACACTGGGTAGGCAATCATGATGTATCTCTCGGCAGCAATGCACACCATGAACCAAACGCTTACCATGAGACTGAGATAATAAAGTGAGTACACTTCCAATTCCAACAAGCTAAGCGGGTTTGCCCATATCTGAATAAGATCAGAGATGAGGAGGTTGATGACATACACGGGGGCCACATGATCAGCCCTGATGAAAAAATACAGTCCGTTAATGGCCAGTAATATGATGGGTAAGGCGACAGCTAGTATCACCCAACTGACCACTGGAATGACCATATCCATGAAGGTGTCGTCCAGGGCTGTTTGGTTGATTGTTCGGTTGATCGCTTCCATTTCACACACTCTTTTGTTTCACTTTCCTCTCCGGACAGATCCGACACTGTATCAGACATATAAAACCTATGGTTAGACTTATGTTTGTTTACACTGTAAGACTGTTGCAGTACTTATTTGTTAAAAAATGAATGAATTTGCATTGCACCTACTAGTGATGCGCGGGTCGGTATTTTTTAAACCCGCGGGTCCCGCTTTTACGAAATTATTTGGCCCGACCCAGCCCGCCCCGCACCACTGTATCTATTTTGACAACCCGCCCCGCCCCGCACCCGCGACTATTACATACTGGGCATTGTAAGTGCTTGGAAACATCGCCTGTAAACTGGCAACAACAAAGGCTATGATTATGAATATGAACGATAATCAGGTCATTATAACAAGATGGTAGGCTACACATTTAAAAAATCTAGAAATACACAGCAAAAACCTACAAAGCAGCGTTTGTAATCTAGGCTAAACATTATAGCCTACGAAATACGTCCGAAATAAAACAAGGATTTGTATAGGAGATTGAGGCGGCTGAAAACGGAGAAGAATTTGAAGACAGTCAGTGTTGTTAATTTGATCCTGGACAGATAAAGATGGCAGAGACTATTTGCACCCGGGTGTAAATAATGAACATTACTATTTACACCCGGGTGCAAATAATCAACATTACTATTTACACCCGGGTGTAAATAGTGTAATAATCAACATTACTATTTACACCCGGGTGTAAATAGTGTAATAATCAACATTACTATTTACACCCGGGTGTAAATAGTGTAATAATCAACAATACTATTTACACCCGATGTCTAACATCCATGTTCTCTGTCAATAGGCCTGTGTATTTACCAGCTCTACAGTAGGCTAGGCCTAATAGTTTTGAACAGTTTTTAGCTGTTTTGCCATGTCTGGGTTACTTGGAAGTGATTATACAAATATTAGGGTAATGAGTGGTCATGTGGTAGGCTAGCTTCATCAAAGACAAGCTACTTTAAAGAGTTGTTTTCTGAGTTGTCTTCCAGGCAGCGCTGCCACTGTTGACTTAAAAACACTTAATCCTACTCCTAACCTTAACCCTAACCTTAACCTAACCTTAACCCTAACCTTAACCTAACCTTAACCCTAACCTTAACCTTAACCCACGCCTAAGCGCCTTCCAGGCAGCGTTGGGGGCTCAAAGTCAAAACACAACCTTTCAAACAACTACTGAAGCCTACTTCTACTTAACTCTACTCATAACTGAAATAAAACCAGTAAATCTTTGACAGGTTCAAAAAGCACAAACTCTTATTTGCCGCGAGGTAACGTCATCTAAGAAAAAAGAAGTCATGGTGCGTACTTTGGCAGGAAAAAAAAAAAAAAAATTCATCTGATGTTCGAACCTAGCACCTCGAGGAAGGTAACGCAGTCATTTTACCGCTGTACTACGCCCCGTTGAAGGATAAGGGGAGAATACTAATTATTGGCTCACTTGTTGGGGTTGCTAGGTAACGGTAAACAAAACAAAAAGATCGTGTTTCTTGATTGTGCTTGCAAACGGACGGCTTTACCCGTTCACTGAATAAAGTTTGTGGAAATTTAGCACCACTTTCCCATCTCAAATATAGTTTTAATAATCCTAACTTGTTAGATTTAGGTAGGCCATCTCCTGCCAAGATGGTCCCGCTATGTTGGATAGCACGCATTTCCGGTTTGGGTGCAAATAAGAAAATGCCTCCATTCCACTATTTACACCCGGGTGCAAATAATCACTCCGGATAAAGATTCATCAGTTTGGCTAACTTAGCCTACTTGTAAGCTGCTTAGTGTAAATTGACATTTCAAATAGCCTATGACAGTTGAACAAACAAGTTATGCATGTTTGTGCAAAGTAACGTTATGTGGAGCCATATGGAGGAGGTGGATCAATGAATTGAAAAGGTAGGTTAAGGAATTGTTCGAGAAATAATAACGGCTAGTCATTGCTGACGTTAGCAATGCATTATCAGAGTTCGTTTCTCTGTCATTATGCTGAGGAAAACAACATTAGCACTTGCCATTGAAAGCTAGCAGCCTGTTGCTGTTCCTGTTGGATCCTGCAGCAAGCTGGCAACAGCCACTCAGAGGGGAGGGAGAGGTGATACGCCGCGCAACAGTATTTTGAAAGTAATTGCAGTGGGCTAGCCTACTCGTTTTGGCCACAATCCTTCCTACATACGGTTCTTTTAATATAGACTATAGGGAATTGCACGCAACATACATGGACTTTAAAATGTAATTTTGTTTTTAATGACCCGCCCCAACCCGCCCCGCAAATCAAGTGATAATTTCTTTACCCGCCCCAACCCGACCCGCGGGTTACCCGCGGGGTCCGCGGGTTACGGGCCGACCCGCGCATCACTAGCACCTACAGTATATGCATCATTAGACTTTTTTACTATGTCCCCTATTCACGATATTCCATAGCCAACAATGAGAGTCGCCATGACACCTGAGCATCAGAAAACGGTTATCTATTTCCGGCGAAGCTGCGTTGTATCTATTTTAACGTGACGGTTGACAGTGCTTAACATATCATAGCGCATATCAAAGTGAACTTTATCGGTTTTTTATTATGTAGTATATCCATGCTGAGGGCAGAATTGTCAACATTTCGAAAGAAATCTAAGTTGAAGCATATTCTAGTTAGCATACTGTGAACGCATGTAAACAGAATGAACGGAAGTTGAAAACAGTGCAGATTTCCGGGTTAAGGAATAAGGTGAATAGCACAATGCAAAATACTTTCAGATACACATGGGTCAATGGCATGCCATTGCACATCGTCAGGCGGTGCAACCAGGTAAAATACTAATTTAAATCAAGACATAGGCTAGCCAATTAAAGTCAATGGCTGAAAAATTTGTTGTACCTAGTTTTGTAATACTTTTGTATTATTTTTAAAGCATGTATTTTACATTTTGATACAATTTAAATAAATAAAGTACTCAATTTATTAAGTTACTTGTAATACTAAGGTCAACTAAAAAATAATAATGTACTGTATTAAGCACTGTAGATACTCTACCACCCCCCGCCCCGCGAAAGAAGGTTCTAGCTTTACCAATGGGGGATGCCCAGCTCCGTCTGGTCACAAGTCAATCTTCTAATGCTGTAAAGGTTCTTTGCCGGTAGACACTCAGTGTTTGATCACCAAGGTCAGTCCAAAACAGTACAATGCTGGTCTCATATGGAGAAATGGCACAATAACATTAGTAAAACGACATTGATTACACGTCTCTTGTGTTGCTGCAGAGGTGGCGAAACAGCCCCTAAGCTTGTGCCCTCTGCTTTAGCGCCCAGTGCACACACAAGTGCAAACAATGTGTGGGTGTGTCAGGTGCATTGTCAACGCGCTGTTATCTTGAGATACTAAGAAACGATAGCACCACTGACCAATCAGAAGCTGGTCTGAAGTCGGCGATGTGGTAATCCACCAGTATTTTGAAGGCACGTTATCAAGAAAGCTATTTTATGAACTGCCCAGTCTGCCCAAGTCAAGTCCTGTCCAAAGACTTCTAATGTGCTAAATGTCCTTAAGGATTTCATTCACTCTGATGTTCTCAGGGTGAACGTACTGTATGTTTTCAATTGTAACTCACTATTTAGTCAGTAGCCTATTGTGAAAGTAAATGACTAAACTTGTTATTGTTGTTGGCTGTGGCTCAATATGCCTGCTTATGGAGAATGCATGTATAGCCTATTCTGTCTGTCACACATTCATCTGTTTCAGTAAAGCTAGATTTGGTGGTGGTGGGGAATGCTGGGGGGGGGGGGGGGGGGGGGGGTCATTACCATATTTGGGTCCAAGTGCCCACGGGGACCCAGGTATGAGTCCGACCTAAGTCATTTCCTGATCCCACCCCATCTCTCTCTATCCCACTTGCTTCCTGTCACTCTCTGTCTCTGTCACCTCACTGTTCTGTGAGATGAAAGGCATATATAAAAAACTAGTTTTGGTGGAACCATGCTGATGCATGACCAAGATATAGCAAAAATACAATGGAATGGAACTGGGCTACACACAAGTTGTCATGGATTTGCCTAATGGACCCAATCTGGCGTCCAAACGCACATTGGTCCAAAATTGGTCTAGATCCGATTCGCTGCCAATCAGGGCTGCTGGTCCACCTGCATAATGATACTCTGTGTTACAGATGCAAAATGAATCTGCTTATCATATGCAATAGACCTCTGAAGTTCGCCTACAAATAGGATCCAAAGCTGTCATCTTTGCCCATATAAGGAGTTCCGGGTGTTCATTGAAGCTACAGTAACTGCCTATGGCAAGTTGCATTGTAAGTTAGCTCTGGGGTAGCAAAGATCAAATTGTGCCATCTTCACCTATCGAAGATCACAGTATCCACTTGAAGGCAGAGGACAAAACTTTGAAGTGCAAAACGTCTGCATCCCCAATTTCTTCGTCCCTGTGAGAGTTTAACAGGTGCGAAAATTCAAAATCTCCATGTTAATTTCCCATAGAAAATATCTCAAGATACCGAATCTCCTTATTTGGGCAAAGATGGTGGCTTCAGAGGTCTATTAGCCTGGGTGTCGACCGAACTTGAGCCCCGCCCACAACATTCGGGAGATCGGGAAAGTCGGCCTGGCATTTCACCGTTGTGGCGCTATTATGCTAGATACAGATCTGCTCGGGCCAATCAAATTGTCAGGGCGGGCTTTATATGATGGTGGACAGATGAGCAACAGTCATCTCTAACGTCATCTGAGAGCACGCTACCTTTCTTTTTCTGGAAACCTTAACACAGCGGACTGCTATTAACTTCAATCCAACAGAGGGCTACAGTATGTCTATAATTCAAATCGTTTAGGACCTATAAACATGACTCTTCAAAAACGTAAAATAACGACTCATAGTAATGAGCGAGAAAATGAGGCAAGACAGTATTTTTTTCACTTGCTTATCACTAAAAAAAAACACTTTTGTGCTGTACAGTATGGCTTATCCATGTGAGGTGAAACAAACCCAACAAACCCAAAAATACCCATGCCCTTTTGATATCCTGGGCAGGTTTTGGCCTTAACACACCAGTGTTCTGCTCAGGAATGGTCAATATGTAAGGCCCACAGGCTTCCATTCATTCTAAGCTCGCTTGCGAGTGCCATAGGTGAACTGCAGCCAGTTTTGGAAACCGAATGTGTTCTGAGAGTGAAAGTTCTCCCTCTTGAAATCTATTTGAATTATTCAAACAATAAGCTTGGAGAGATTTGGATACAACTTATGCATTATGAAGTTACAAAGTTATGCCACAAATATTATTTTCATGCACAAGAGAGGAAAATGGCAAGGTACAGGGTTGACATTGCATTTGAGGTGATTGTTTGAGGTGAGTAGACGTTTGTTTGGCATAAAGCTGGCAAGCTTCTCAAGCTGGTGCATGGGAAATGACGTCAAACATAGCAACAGAGCTCTTATCTTATCTTAGAAGTTGCTCAGCAGCCTTTATTTGTGAAGTGGTCTTAAGAAAAAACTCTCAGTTAAAAACTTTTAGTATGATTTAGAAGTACTCTTAGCGATAAGAGAAAATGCTTTGTGAATTTGGGCCTTGATGTCTGTGGAATCGCATACAGACATCCTCCTCAGAGCGTAGCTGCTCCAACTGGTAAAAGTTTTCAGAGCTCTAGGAGATCAAATGTAGAAGTCAAATTCCTCTACGTAGCCAAAGAGGGTTTCATTCATTTATTCATTCATTCATTCATTCATTCATTCAGTCATTCAACTATTCACAGTTTATTATGATAGTATGAACATGATAAATGAATGGTGTGAATTCATACATTGAAAATGGCATGAACTTCATAAACACACTTTGCCTTCATCATAAAATACTGTATAATATACTGTAACATTACAATACACATTTTCATATAGGGTCACAGATATTTCATATGAATCTGACTGTAGGCCTTCATGACTTAAGTGTAAGAACTGCCCTTGACCATGACTAATGTCCCACACACACACACACACACTGCCAATATTCATTTTAATGCTCACTCACTATTGTCCAAAACAATCACTTGTAATCACAAACTGGAAAATGGCATGAAAAATGGTTAAATAACTGACAGAGGAAGGGAGTGCAATAGTAAGATGATCTCAGTTATGTGGAAAAAAAACTTGATTACAGAAAATTGCCAGAAAAATACTAGCTTGCTTTTGTGAACTGGAGTGGAAAAATGAACCATGGAAAGTCTAACAGTATGCAAAAAAGAGTGTTAATCATCTAAACTGCTTAAATCCAGCTTGCTCTGAAACAAGTATAAATGTGTGAATGCTGCAATAATAGATTATATGTATTGTTTAGCTTTGATAATTGTGTGATTTAGATTAAAAAAAATAAAAAAAGAACAAGTTTTTAAAAAGGGTTTAGTTTAAACTACAAAAAAATGCATGTAAGTGTGAGGTCATTGAGAAAAGCAAGGCCACACAAACTGTAAAAAACTGTAACACAAGTCAGAGGTCAGTAAGAAGTCGATCCGGTGCGTAGCCACGTTGTGTCTGGGCGGGCCAGTGGCGCACAAATTGACAGCTCTCCCAGCCAATCAGAAGTGCAGAGTTTCGCATTAACTCGAAACTCAGGGAACAAAATAATGCTGATAAAATTGACCCGCAAAAAAATCCAACTCTGATTAAATGAAATGACCTGAGATGAGGTGTGTTTGCCTTGAGGTCTTCTGAAATCAATTCTGAACTCAGAGCCAGTGAGTGCACGCATTGAAACGTGAGAGGTATGTATCAACTCGTCTTAGTTAAGGGAATAACGTAGTTTAATGAAAAAACTGTGAAGTGTTCCTTTAAGTCTTCCTTCACATCGACACATACACTGAAAAATGCTTCCCCTTTCTTGAGCTGTTAGAGCCTCAAAGCCTTAGGCAGTAAGCACACACACACACACACACACACACACACACACACACACACACACACACACACACACACACACACACACACACACACACACACACACACACACACACACAATACAGGAGTAGAGATCTCAACTGTACCATATAGAAGCGACAAGGTCACCATGAGTAGACACAAAATGCAACACTTTCACAGCCATCCTCTCGTTCCATATGGCTTACTGTGAGTATAAAAGTCATCGAATACCATGGAAGCATGAAATATCAACTGATAAAATCATTGTGAAATCACGCACTGCCTTCTTTCTCCACCTTTCATCTGTAGCAGTTGATTAGTGCTTTACCGGTTAATTGGCCGCACATTTTACCAAACAGTGTACTCATTTTTACTAAAGTGAGCTCTCATTTTAAAGGTGAACTAAGATTTTTTTTCTTTTAGCTTAATTTGCCTTAACTAGTCAGCTTTGGAGTCATTGGAATGGTTATTTGACTTATTTCGGGTTGAATGACGGCTGTTTCGCTTCCCCCTAGCGCCCCTGAGCGCCCCCTGGAAAAAATCACGCATGCAAGTTTTGTGCCACCGGGACGGTACTTCCTAAAAGAAAGTCTCCAGCCTCGCGATCATGCTCATGAAAAGGCAGACTGACCGATTGAGGAGTTTTGTTTACACGCAAAAGCTGTAGGGGAAGCTCTGCAGAGAAATCTACAAGCATAAAACGAGCGAAAAAGAAAAGCGAAAGCGAAACCGGTGACGAAGTCGCCAATCCTGCATAGTTTCCCTTTAAAACGTGCGCACAATTTAATCAAATGTGCGTACGGTTTACCACATTTAGTGCACAATATAATAGCATGAGACTACAATTTAGTATAGCAAAAGCACATTGTAGTTAATCAAGCACACAATATAGTAAACTGTGCACACAATCTTGTAAAATTACGCCACAATTTAGTAAAAATGACCGCACATTCTCTCGATACACAAATACTTTTACCAATGCCACAAGTCATTGCTAGTCAAAGGGGCAAAGTCAAGTATCCAGTCCTCCATAGCATGGAAGTCTCTCTCAAGTCGAGCCATTTCCAAGTCATTTCTAATTTTGTCAAGTCGAGTCTGAAGTCATGACTCAAGTCTGACTCAAGTCATGACTCAAGTCTGACTCGAGTCTGACTCGAGTCCAAGTCATGTGACTGGAATCCACACCTCTGGTTACACCCCTATCTTATTCCATAATCCTAAAGTATACAATAGTACGTCTGTCTTGCGCTCAAACATTAGACAAACTTATTATTCAAGAGTTGTTATCAGTTTAATAAAACACAAGATTTTTTTTCACAAGATGGGGGATATAAATGGTAATGTGAACATGCTTTTAATCTGAGGAGAAGGGCCCTGGAGATGTCTCCTCTATCTGCCAAGCTTTATTTGATCAGCTCACAATCTCTTAAACACGTCAACTCCGTCTTATTAGATGGGACAATCACATTACAGCCAAAGCAATAAGAATAGACTCGCTCGACTCAATAAATATACAGTGTAACAGAGAGATCTCTGGGGATGATTGTGCCTTTTCAAAGGAGGAGTGTCTGTGTGTTTGTGTGTGTGTGTGTGTGTGTCTATGTGTGTGTGTGTTTGTGTCTAACGCAGTCAGACGAGTGGGCTTAATGCTTGCGTCTGCACACAGAACATCTGAAGTGTGTTTGTGAGAGACTCATGTTTAAAACAGAGCTTCATGACGTCGACGCGCGCCTGTTCTCGCACCGGTGCACAAATGTGCACGCACACACACACACACACACACACACACAAACAGACACAGACACAGACAAATGACAAATACACACACATTACCGCCGAAAATGAAGGTCGTTGAGATTGTGGAGCGGGGGGAAAAGACGCAATGTCCTGGTCCCGGAGTTTGACGCGGCCTTTTGATACTGTCAGCGGCATGCAGGCGCTCGGGAGACTCTGTGAAGACAGAACTCCAGACGGGGAACAATCCCACCTGTTATCGCCCCTTTTGTCTTGACAGTGCTGCTGCTGCTGACTGTGCTGTGCGGTGCAGTGAGTGTCTGAGGCGT
>NC_085010.1:23941974-23949474 GCF_963854185.1 Sardina pilchardus
TACACCATCCCACAAGGGGAGGGAGTCTGGCATTATGATGCAGGGGTGTTTGCTTCGTCTGTTTGTCCTTTTCGTTATCATTATGTATGTGGAGATATTTTGCACTTGTAATTATTATGTATTTAGATTGTAATATGCACTATGATCACTTTGTATGTTTTTGCTTTATGTATTTGTTTTCTTGATGTTAATATTAGAGACAGTAATTCCCTATTTGGGTAGTTTGACCCAATCTTTCACTTTGGGCCAATTTGAGGTTATTGGTGGGGTTATTTAAGAGGGGTAGCTCAGTTCCTCTGGAGAAGAACTAGAGAGAGCAGTAATCCTGTTGTGAGGTAGAGCTCTATGTTCTAAGTGAGTACTTTGCGTGGCTGATTGCCTTACTTATTTTGTTTTCTTTTGTTAAAAGTGTTTTGTTTAATAAGTAATAGCCTATTGCTATTCTTGCACATTTTCATTATTTAATAAATCGTTTGACACCATTGGTTGAAACTGGAACTACCTCTCCTGGACATTATTTTCCACCAACATCTCCAGGCTCACATCCCAACTTGTGAGCTGGCCGTTGTGGTCTCTCACATTTGGTGGCAGCGGTGGGATAGTGACGCCGTCGGAGAAACTGGATAAAAGAGGGGGAAAACGAGGACGAGGTGGAAAACGTGGACGTGGTGTCAAGCAGAGCCAAACTTGGCAGAGGATGGCGTTTCGGCGTTTGGTGCGTGATGAGCAGGAGGAAGAGGTGGAGGAAGAGACTCTAGGGTCGGAAGTAGGAGCAACAGTGGCAGCAGAGCTGAAGCCTGGTGGAGAGCCGCCAGCAGGAGCTGACATAGCCGGGGTGTATGATCTGCTGCAGAAAACCCTGAAGACACACGAGCGGGAATCTTTCAAGCAGGAGCAGCGCTGGCGAAGCGTGCAGATCCAGCTAAACCAGCTCCGCGATGACTTCGACGACAGCCGTCAACCACAAGCACCGCCGCTCCAGCCACAAGCGCCGCCGCCCCAGCCACAAGCGCCGCCGCCGCAGCTCCAGCCACAAGCGCCGCCGCCGCCGCCGCTGCCGCTCCAGCCACAAGCGCCGCTCCAGCCACAAGCGCCGCCGCCCCAGCCACAAGCGCCGCCGCCCCAGCCACAAGCGCCGCCGCCGCAGCTCCAGCCACAAGCGCCGCCGCCGCCGCTCCAGCCACAAGCGCCGCTACAGCCACAAGCGCCGCCGCCGCCGCTACAGCCACAAGCACCGCCAGCGAATCCAGCCGCTCCAGTGTCATGGTCACGTGCTGCAGTTCCCAAGTTTGTAGAGGGGGAAGATATAGAGCAGTATCTGACTGCATTTGAACGCCTTGCTACAGCTTACCGGTGGCCAAGGGGGGACTGGGCTGTGTATTTAGTGCCATACCTGCGGGGCAAAGCCCGCAATGCGTATGTATCCATGGACATGAATCAGTCAATGGATTACGACAAGGTAAAAGAAGCAATCCTTGAAAAATATGAAATAAATGAGGAAGTCTACCGTCGGAGGTTTCGGGAGCCAGACAACCGGACTGGAGAGTCCCCCAAAGAGCTATACCAGCGTCTGAAGGATTTATTTCGCAAATGGATTAGACCGGAGGACAAGACGGTTGAAGAGGTCGAAGAAGTCATCATCTTGGAGCAGTTTTTTCGTACTCTGTCACCTGATATCAGAGTGTGGGTGAAAGAGCACAATCCTCGGACTGGCCAGCAGGCTGCAGAGCTGGTGGAGAACTTCCTTGCTGCACGCCGAGGGCCAAAGAACTTCCGTGAGGCTGGTTTCAGGCCCCAGTCCCAGGGTAGGACAAGTGGATATGGTAGTGGGGGTGGTCCTAGACCTAATGAGCGAGGTAGGATTAGTGACAAGGGTCCCTACATGCCCCCTAGGTATGCCACTTTTCCCAAAGAGCGCCCACCAGAGCGCCCACCAGAGCGCCCACGTGTCATATGTCACCATTGTGGCCAAGAAGGTCACATCAAGCCCAACTGCCCTGCAAGAAAGCCCGTAGGTAGTAGCCACTGTTGTCTCCCAGGGTGCGAGGAGCAAGAGCAGGGGGTTATGGGTATGTTGCAGACTGTCCCAGTGTTAGTGGGTGGGAAGAGGACTAGGGCTCTCATTGATACAGGGAGTTCCCAAACTTTAGTTCAGCCCCACCTAGTGGACAAAAAGGACTGCATATCTGGTAGGACCTTAAGAGTGATTTGTGTCAATGGGGATGAACACGAATACCCTGTTGCCAAAGTATATGTTGAAGTGCATGGTCAGACCTATAGACTCACTGTCGGAATTGTGGAGAGACTTAGTCATCCAGTCGTCTTAGGTCAGGATATTTTGGTACTGCCAGAGTTGGTGCAAGCCAATAAGCCAGTCAATGTGGTCGTCACTAGGTCTCAGAAAAAAGCCCAGGCAGAAGAGCCCCTAGAGCCAGGTTCCCTGAGAGAAATGCCCTTCTTTGAAAGTGAGCTGTTACCCCCTCCTAAGCTAAAGCCAAGAAAAACTCACCAAGAAAAGAGAAGGGAGAAATTAGGGGGGACGCTGCAGAACGAGCAGGATGGGGAGGACCTAGGGGGCGGAGCTTGGGAAGACATCACTGAGGGCCTGGAACAGCTACAGAACCAGGACCCTACATTGCAGGAGGCCTATGGCAAGGTTAGCAGTGTGGATGGTGTTTCAACTGGTGTTTCAGCTAGCCTGTCTGGAGAAAGCTATTTGTTACGAGATGGCTTGTTGTACCACCAGTCAGAGGGGAAAATACCAGAGCAGCTAGTAGTGCCCACTGTGTTGAGAGAACGTGTGCTTTCCCTTGGTCATAGCATCCCCTGGGCAGGACATCTCAGTACTGCCAAAACTTTTGAAAGAGTTGCTGCCAGGTTCTATTGGCCAGGGATGTATAGGGAAATCCAAACCGTATGCAAGTCCTGCCCTGTGTGCCAGCTAACTAGCAAGCGAAAAACCAACCCATTTCCCCTTCAGCCACTTCCCATTATTGAGGTCCCTTTTTTACGGATAGGAATGGATATTGTTGGGCCACTAGAAAGAACCCAGAGAGGACATAGGTACATTCTAGTGGTCTGTGATTATGCTACCCGCTATCCAGAAGCCTTTCCCCTCCGTAAAGTGACTGCTACCACTATCTCCCAGGCTATCCTACAGCTGTTTTCTCGGGTAGGGATACCCCAAGAGATTATCACGGACCAGGGAACAGCCTTTTTAGCCAAGAAGATGAAGCAGGTTTATAGCCTACTGGGGATTAAGGGGATCAGGACCACACCCTATCATCCCCAAACCGACGGCCTGGTTGAGCGATACAACCAGACACTTAAGGGCATGCTCCGAAAGTATGTGTCAGCCAATGGAAAAGACTGGGACCGCTGGCTGCCATACTTGATGTTTGCGTACCGTGAGGTGCCTCAAGCTTCCACTGGCTTCTCACCATTTGAACTGCTGTATGGAAGACCAGTGAGAGGCCCCTTGGATCTACTGAAAGAAGCCTGGGAAGGCCCAACAGCACCTCAGACCAACAGTATTCTCTCCCATGTCCTTCAAATGCGGGAGAAAATGGAGGAGATGACAGAGCTGGTCCGGGACAACATGGAGCAGGTTCAGCATCGCCAGAAGGTCTGGTATGACAGGACAGCCAGACAACGCACTTTCCAGCCGGGGCAGAAGGTCCTTTTGCTCCTTCCCACGTCAGAGAACAAGTTGCTGGCCCAGTGGCAGGGACCATTTGCGGTTACCCGCAAGATGGGGCCTGCCACCTATGAAATCAACATGCCAGGCCGGAGGAAGACAAAGCAGGTGTTCCACGTCAACCTGTTGAAGGAGTGGCGAGAGCGGGACACCCAAGGCAGCCTGCAGCTCCTGGTGCAAGCTGTTGGAGAAGAGGAAGGTGACAGTCCAGAGCAGTTTTTTCCAGCTACTCAACCACCCACTGCTCTTGATCTGGCGCACCTCCCTCCACGACAGCAGAGGGAGCTAGAGGCCATCATTCCATCAGGTCTGTGCCAAAACAAACCTGGTTTCACCACTGTGGTGGAGCACTCCATCCCACTGAAGGACACCACCCCGGTCCGGCAAAGGATGTATCGAATCCCCGAGCGTCTGCTGCCTCTACTCAAGGAGGAAGTGGAGGAGATGCTGTCCCTAGGGGTCATCGAGAGGTCCTACAGTGAGTGGAGCAATCCAGTGGTCCTGGTTCCTAAAAAGGATGGAACCATCAGATTCTGCATTGATTTCCGCAAAGTCAACTCCCAGTCCCATTTTGACGCCTACCCTATGCCACGACTGGAGGACCTGATTGAACGGCTGGGTAAGGCAAGCTTCATTACCACTCTTGATTTGTGCAAGGGCTACTGGCAGGTGCCCCTCGCCAAGCGGGACAGGCCCTACACGGCATTCAGAACTCCCCAAGGGTTGTTCCACTTCCTGGTTATGCCGTTTGGCCTGCAGGGGGCGCCAGCTACTTTCCAGAGACTCATGGACTGTGTTCTTGAAGGAACTGACTCCTTCGCTGCAGCATACTTAGATGACATAGTGATTCACAGTACCAGCTGGGCGGACCACCTACGTCATCTTTCAGATGTGCTGCAGCGCATCCAAAGAGCTGGACTTACAGTGAATCCAAAGAAATGTGACTTTGCCAAATCAGAGGTCCGTTACCTGGGCCATGTGCTGGGTAGGGGGCTGATTAGACCCCAGACCGACAAAGTCCAAGCCATACGGGACTGTCCCCAGCCACAGACTAGAAAGGAGGTACGGTCCTTCTTGGGTCTGGCGGGCTGGTACCGCCGGTTTGTGCCAGATTTTGCCTCTCGTGCTGCACCCCTTTCAGACTTAACCCGGAAGTCTGGGTCTGGTTGCCTGCAGTGGGGTGCGGAACAGGAGAGGGCCTTTAAGGACCTGAAAGAGGCCCTGTGTCAGGACCCGGTCTTGCAGAGCCCAGACTTCGACCAGCCATTCACCGTCCAAACTGATGCCTCTGGCATTGGATTGGGGGCGGTTTTGCTTCAAGGGGAAGGCTCTGACCAGCGGCCAGTGGCTTACATTAGCCGCAAATTGTTCCCCCGCGAAACGCGGTACGCCGCTATCGAACTGGAATGTTTGGCCATAAAATGGGCCCTTGACTCTTTAAAGTATTACTTGCTTGGAAGGGACTTTGTACTACAAACTGACCACCGGGCTCTTCAGTGGCTCGGCCGAATGAAAGACTCCAACGCCAGAATCACCAGGTGGTTCCTGGCTCTGCAGCCATATAGATTCCGGGTGGAGTATCGGCCTGGAAAGCAAAATGTGGTTGCGGATTTCTTGTCTCGCCACCCTGGTGGTGAGACTTCAGAGGGGGAAGGTAATGTGAGAAACTGAACTATCCCGTTCTCACTATACCGGACTGTACAGACTTTACGCTGCAAGCGCAGGAGAGGGAGAGAGAGACTCCGTTCATTTGAACACACGCATACACGAACCCATTCGCACCCAGTCACCCGCCACAACTCCCTGGCTTATAAACTGTGTTGTTTGTTTGTTTAGAGTATTGTTTATTGTTGTGTAACGTCTGTTTGGTGTACGGTGAATTTAATTGTTGGTGTCGGGAGTTTGCCGCCTGTTTGGCGCTCATTTACGCGTCAGACCGATTGTTTGGTCTTCCGCGATTTATCTTAAGTTTGGCCATAGCGCTAATAACTAAGGACATGTTTTCTTTCTCCACGGCAATGCTAACTAACAGTGTGGTACCCACAATCATTCCCATTTACCATTTGCATTCTCTGTATATCGCTAGTAAACTGGTTAACATTCAGCTCACCTACAACACTTCCTGGTCCTCTGCCTTTCCGTCTGCTGTCCCATTGCGGAAGCGCGCTTCGCGTTGGGACAGCGCTTTTACACCATCCCACAAGGGGAGGGAGTCTGGCATTATGATGCAGGGGTGTTTGCTTCGTCTGTTTGTCCTTTTCGTTATCATTATGTATGTGGAGATATTTTGCACTTGTAATTATTATGTATTTAGATTGTAATATGCACTATGATCACTTTGTATGTTTTTGCTTTATGTATTTGTTTTCTTGATGTTAATATTAGAGACAGTAATTCCCTATTTGGGTAGTTTGACCCAATCTTTCACTTTGGGCCAATTTGAGGTTATTGGTGGGGTTATTTAAGAGGGGTAGCTCAGTTCCTCTGGAGAAGAACTAGAGAGAGCAGTAATCCTGTTGTGAGGTAGAGCTCTATGTTCTAAGTGAGTACTTTGCGTGGCTGATTGCCTTACTTATTTTGTTTTCTTTTGTTAAAAGTGTTTTGTTTAATAAGTAATAGCCTATTGCTATTCTTGCACATTTTCATTATTTAATAAATCGTTTGACACCATTGGTTGAAACTGGAACTACCTCTCCTGGACATTATTTTCCACCAACATCTCCAGGCTCACATCCCAACTTGTGAGCTGGCCGTTGTGGTCTCTCACAATGCCATATGGTCATAGTCAATTGGTTCTATTGTCTGACACAGGCCATCCTGCGAAAATGTAAGTAAGCCTTTTACTGCATAATAATAATAAGCCCCAACCATGCATGTGTGAGGGGCACTGCGGCAATGGCAGACCGACTGTGAGAAGTGACCTAGAAGCTGAGCTGAATAAAGCATGGCTACTGAATACACAAATCTGACATGATCGGCATTAGCACACTTAATGAGCTCACTCAGGAGTGGGAGAGAGCGTCTTTTGCAGCCATTTATCATAATCCACAAGTGGTTGTGATAATTTTGAGCTCAAAACTGTCAGTTGTCAGTGATTTATTGTTATTTAAGTCCATTCAGCTGTCCTTGCATGCTGCTAGCTAGCTAGACTAGCAAAGGTAATACATTGAATGAAGAAGTGCTGTTTGTTTCTATAGCTAGCCAACATGATGGTTGTTTGTTTGTAAAAGTAGACATTTGCGACTCATGGTTACTTATAAAAATTAAAGTCACCTGCTAGTTTACAGTTAACTGATGTTCGGATGTTTCAGATGTCGTAGCGTCTCACAATAGCAATGTGCCTCCTTAGATAACATGCATTTGTCTTAATGACCTCTCTCTCTCTCTCTCTCTCTCTCTCTCTCTCTCTCTCTCTCTCTCTCTCTCTCTCTCTCTCTCTCCTGCGATTATTGCAGACTGTGCATCAAAAAGGCTCAAAGCTCCTACTGTTGCCCAACCCTTGAACTGGACTGGAACCTGCCTCAGTGCCCTGTGCCAGTGTGGTCGGTTGCCTCTTGACGTCCAAGCGTACCCCAGGAGGCTATTTTCTACTCCCACCACTCAGATCACCTGGGAGGCACTTAGAGGGAAATGGTATGCAAATTCACTCTAATTAGAATTACAGCAACATGGTGCGGGCCCAAGGTGTATGTGTGTGTGTGTGTGTGTGTGTGTGTGTGTGTGTGTGTGTGTGTGTGTGTGTGTGTGTGTGTGTGTGTGTGTGTGTGCCTGTTTGTATTTGTGGCTGAAATGAGGGCTGTTTC
>NC_085010.1:23954474-23959474 GCF_963854185.1 Sardina pilchardus
GTAGCGATTCCTGAAACAACTGAGCTTTCAGCATAGTCAGAGAGAGCAAGTGGGAAACAGTATGAGATGGAGAGAGAGAGAAATAGAGTGAGAGAGAAACAGAGAGAGAGAGAGCGAGAGAGGCAGAGAGATGGTAATAGAGAGTGGGAGAGCATTGTTAGGCATAGTTGGGTGTCTTTGCTCTGTGAAGGAGTCGTGTGGTGTTTCTTTAATGCCTGGCAGGGACTCGGGGATCAGTGCATGGCTGCCGTTTAATGTGTGTGCCCCCCTTGTAAATAAACAGGCTTTTACAGCCCAGGGAGACAGGGGTCGTAAACCAGTGCATTGCTTCCTCCTCAGCACGCTGTCTTACAGCAGGAGGAGGACGTGGCAATCTCAAACCTGGGTTTGGGTTCTCTCTGTGTGATTGCGTGTGTGTGTGTGTGAGTGTGTGCGTGTGTGTGTGTGTGTGTGTGTGCGTGCGTGCGTGTGTGTGTGTGTGTGTGTAGGGGGGGGGGGGGGTTGTGGTGTATTCATGTACCTGTATATGAGGGTGTAAGGTACGGAAGTGTTCTTAACCCTCTGTGGAAACAAATGTGTGTACTGGTGTGTGTGTGTGTGTCTGTGCACATGTGTGTTTGTGTGTGTGTGTGTACGAGTGTGTTTGCTGGTTTATGAGTTTATGTGTGTATTTATGCCCACGTGTGTATTTAAGTGTCTGTATGTGTGTGTGTGTGTGTGTGTGTGTGTGTGTGTGTGTACTCACTGGTGCGACAGGAACAACTCTTTTATCGCGACCTTGACCCGGCAGCCAGCGAGCGCCACCTGTGCCACAAATCACGCGCCCCTACAACAGTCCCATCTGCCCACACCTACCCCCCCTCCCCCCTCCCCCCACACTGCCTCCGGGTGGAGAGAGACAGCTATGCCAGCTCCACGGGCATGAAACACGGTCCTCGCTGGCACTCTGCGCCATTCCGTTTATCACTGTCCTTGTCTAACGAGGCTCTGTCACTTTTCCATCATGAGACCAGTTCAATGTCACCAGCCAGTTCAGGCGAGAGGACGCCAACAGAGGCGCCTGTCTAAAAATGCAGAGAATGTCTGCTTTTAGTAATGCGTCCCCGGCCGCAGTTTTATGTCGCAATGCCCTCATTACAGAGGACATGAAGGAGTACAATGAAAGCGAGCGGTTGTGTACGACCGCAGGATATTACTTTTTTAATAGCAAGCATTCAGTATATTTGTTTAGGATTGTAGCGAGAGAAGTACACAGTATCAGTGTGATATTTATACTTTTTTAAGTAGTGTGTGTGCTTTGTGCTATTCTAAATTAACAAAAGCACTGTGATATTAAATGTCATTCTGTTCCACTTTTTTTTTGAAAAGGAACAATGAGATTTCTGGCGCGTTGCATCACATTGAAATCGGAGTTAACTTCACTACGGCAGCAGACGACTATTATGTTCTCATTAAAGGAGACATAGAATGGAAACCATTTTTGTCTTGGTTTTGAGAAATTAGGAGAGGTTATGCATAACCAAAGAGCTATGAACATGAGGCATGTAATTTGCCCTCCTTCATATGGAAATCTTGAGCTTAGAAATAGACACTTATGTCAGATATCGTAAAGCCATTGAAGTTAAATTGTGGTTGCCAAAGAGGGCGCCATTTAGTCAAAAGGGCCATTTCAATACCCAGTCTAAATATAAGGTTTAAATTGGGCTTGTAAAATTCCAATTGAGTTTATTTTTTATAAATCAAGGTTGTATTATATATGCTATTTTAACATCAGAGAACACAGTACAATACTCAATTCATCCACTCTATGTCCTCTTTAATCATCACACAATATGGATGCAGTGTGAACACGAATGTATTCATTCAGTCACCTAATAGTCTTTCATACGCTGGGCTGAATCAGGCTTTGGTTATGATCTTGCAGTGGCCTCTGTCTAAAGGCCAGTGTCTGTCCCCTGTAATCACAGAAAGAACACAGCTGGACGGGTCAGCGTGAAAGGTTACTGGCGAGAACTCCCGCTGTCTAATGTCACGCAGGTGAAGTGAGAACGGCGACATGGAGACGAGCTCCACAGGGACATTTTAAAGGCCCCCCCAACGCCGGGGGTCAGGAGGGACAAGTGTGATTCTGTAAATATAGGGCAGAATGGAGGGGAATCGTGGAAAATTGTGAGGGATCAAAATGGAGATCGTGGGGGTGGCATGGCATGAGATGAGGTAGGGGGGATGGGTCTGCATTGGTCCCAATGAGGCTCGTAAATGGATGTCACATTTGAGACCAGAACAGATTTCACCCCAGCCTAATAGAGAGGCACAAAACAGCTATAAGAAGACCATTTTTTTTGTCATTCGTTTGAGAGCTTTGGTCTGATGGCGCACGTCCAGGGGTCTCATTCACTTGTGCCCTGAGATGAATCCATCCGCTGGGGCATGAAGGTCAAGACTGAAGGTGTTTTTTTGGCACTATCTGTCTCTGTCTGTCTCAATCCTTTATCCTTTATCTGTGCCTCCCTCATGTGTCTGAGGATACCCCTCCCAGACATACTTTCTCCTCTCTTCTCTCTCTCTCTCTCTCTCTCTCTCTCTCTCTCTCTCTCTCTCTCTCTCTCTCTCTCTCTCTCTCTTCCACCTCTTTCACCTTTCCTCTGACATATTTTCTCCTTTCTTCTGTCTCTCTCTCCCGCTCTCTCTCTCTCCTCTCTCTTCCACCTTTTTCACCTTTCCTCTGTCCCTCTCTCCCTCCTTCACCCTTTCTTTGTATCTTTCTCTCTTTGTGTCTGTCTTTATCTCCATCACTCTCCGTCTTGCTCTTTCACCGTCTCCCTATCCTCCTCCTCCTCCTCCTCCTCCTCCTCCTCCCCCTCCTCCTCTCTCTATCCTCTCTCCTGCTCTCATTTCCCTCTCTCTCTCCCTCTTCTCACCCTCTCTCTCCACCTCTTTCTCCTTCTCTCTCTCTCTCCTGTCCCTCTTTCTCCCTCTCTCCTTTCTCTCTCTATCCCTCTTCCTCACTCTCTTTCTCTCCTGCCCCCTCTCTCTATCCTCTCTCCTGCTCTCCTTTCCCTCTCTCTCTCTCCCTCCCTCTTTTCCCCCTTTCTCTCTACCTCTCTCTCCTTCTCTCCCTCGCTCCTGTCCCTCTCTCTCCCTTTCTCTGTCTCTCTCTCTTTCTCTCCTGACCCCCCCCCCCCACACACACACACACACACACACACACACACACACACTCCCCCACCCCCATCCCTCTCTCTCTGAGTGACTCACCCACATTGTCCTTGTTTCCCCTGTTCTCTGCGGAGCCTGTAATGGGGGCTTAGGCCTGGAGGGGGACGAGAGGTATCGGGAGGTGTGGACCAGGGGTGACAGGTCACCGTCTGGGGCCTCGAGGATGCCCCCCTAATTGTCTCCATTACCCTTACACTTCTCTCAGCGTACTCGGCTGGGTCTGGGACTGCAGGCTTGACCCTTTAATACCGAGCACCGTCGAAGGAAATAAATAATTTAAAACGCCGGCCGACCACAAAAAAAAAAAAAAAAAAAGAAGCACTGCTTTACATGACAATATCTGAAGCCCAGGCTCAACACTTGGTGTTATTTTCAAATAGTAAAATAGTTCCATAGTGAAATGTCAGTTCATGTGGTTATTGCTAGTTTACATTTTAAATAAGACTTAATTACATCTACATGGCCCTTCCATTGCTTGCAAAAGGAGCATGCAGGTTGTGGTTGGTGGTCGTCATATACTTTTCATTGGCCCACTGAAAATAATTCTTTGATAGGTTATAGGAATGGGGAGTAAAGGGGCAAATACAGAACTGTACACGGTTGTACTCGATCTAAAAGTACACAGTTGAACAGGTACACAATAACTTAGTCTCAGGCTGATGTGTTCAATTTTCTCTGTAAGTGTACTAAAAAGATAACTTCAATTTGTTTTTGGATCATTTTGAGAGAAGTGTACCTATTCATGTGGTATCGCAAAATGAGAGGCAGTTGTTTATTATTTTATACACACAGTCTGGACTCTTTGAAGGAGTATATTTTTACACTGTCATCTCGTTCACAACACATTAAAATGCCTAATATGAAGCGTAATATAAACATTTCATACTGTATCAATAATTAAGTCGTGAATGCATAAGAAATTACACCAGTGAATAGAAAATGTTTCCCATAAGACCACATTTGCCTCATAAGGGAATTTTAGATGCATATGCATTCATAAGCAGTCCTAACAAGCTCGGTGAAAGTGTCCAACTAGGTTATCTAATGTATAATGGAATATTAGTACTTGCAACTTTTTTATGCCGTCTATGACTTTCACCAAATGATAGAACTCAACAATCTACATGGAAAGGGGGTGGGGAGGAAAGGGGGTTTATTGGGGGTTTGCTTGTATTTTATTCGCTTCTCAATGTGATTTTCTGTGTCCAGGTTGTAACTGCCACTGCCACTGCATGAGCCTAGTTTCTGTATCAGTTGATGTGAACAAAATACATCATTTGTATTATCAATTTTATTTTGTATTTCATTGTATGTTATTGAGCATTTTACATCAGTAGTAGTACAAATGCATTTTGTTGCATTGTGATTCCATTGTGTGCAAATTATTTCAGCTCTTTCCATTCATTGTACAAGTTCCTTCATTCCTGTTTAGCAGGCCCGCAATGGCCTTATTTTTTCTCTCAGAGCATAATTTTCGCAGTAGTGACACGACAGGCCTTTGTAGATAATTTGCCCATTACTGCCTGTTTTAGAGGCTGGCCCTGTCATAAGGCAACATCAAGGTCACTGGCTTGTCTGTCATGAGCCTCTGCAGTTTGCAAAAACAAATGCACATATTTGCTGTGGGCCGTGCAGTTCTATTGTGAGAGTCTGAATGTGTATGGATAGCAATGATAATCCCAGGTATTGAGTGTGTGCTCGGTTCACCTTCGGCATGCTTTGTGTGATGTGCAGATATGACAACACTGTGGACTATTGACCAGGCATGTCTGGGCTTCTGT
>NC_085010.1:23961974-23989474 GCF_963854185.1 Sardina pilchardus
TGTTTTATTATTTTCAAGCAAGTCTAGACAGAGACAGCTAGTCTTTTATCTGTTTTTCTGATGTTTCCTTTGACAGTTGCAACAATGAGGACAGACCTCAACCAAGCTCAGGCATCAACAAATGACAAATAAACTATTTCTTTCACATGTTCTGTTGTGTATTTTCATTGGGTTCTTCATGTTCTTACGCAAGAACGTACCCTTGAGGTGCTCAATAGATGATTATAACAAAATGATAATGTGAAACTCATTTCAAATGAGTAAACTTTTATGTATTTCTCATTTGAAATGGCATATTTATTTACTCTCTTGTAAGCTTGTCGGGAAAATTCAATATTTCTGTCCCCAAAGAAAATGGCATACTCAAATGCTCAAAAAACCCTTTTCTTAACTTTTCTTAACAGTTTTCTTAACTGATACGTGTGTGAATGTTTCTGTGTGTATTTGTTGTCTTTCTAACCCTTAATAAGTCCCTGTGCATCAGCAGCATTTAAAATCAATTCATATTTGTGAAGCCTCTTTTGTGTGTTGGCCAATGTCCCTCACTCACCCACCCAACCCAAGACGGACTGTATAATTATTCTGTTGACTGTGGCAGTGCTTTATCTGTTGGACACACTGAAAGCTATTGATTAGAAAACAACACTATTTTTTCTTCTTCTTTTACTCGGGTCGTGATCTTACTTGTTGGCATTTTATTGACAAGTAATAGCATGACAAATTATAGCCATTAGGCAGTCATTTAACCAACATAAGCATCTTTACATTATATATATATATAAAAAAAAACACTACACAAGATAGCTTGCAAATTTGCAAATTCATCTCCTTAATTGGCCCTGAAACACGTTTGCACTGAGAAGGCTTGGTGGGTCCAGCAGATGGGCTTGCAGTCACAGCGATGTCTTTGTGATAGCAAAGTAAAAATTTCACTTTTTAATGTCCTTCCCCCATCTCCCCCATCTCCAGAAAAAGCCCAAGTACTCAGCCACCCGCCGGCTTCTGTTAAAGGTACTTAATGCTCTTTAATTCCCTCTTCTCGCATTAATTGTTCAAGTGTTTTCATAAGGCACTTCATCTTTTAGAAAATGAACGTTAAAGATGGATGTAAAGCTGAAAGCTATGAAATTACAGTATATGTTATTTGGTGATTGTAGGTTCATATGTAAAACAGGTGTTGTGTTTGTTATGTGTAACAGTCGAGAGTGTTTACTTTTTTCCTCTGTTTATTTTGTTTTGATGCTGAGATGTGATGTTTAGAGGTTGAAATTAAATGAATAAAGTGTCTGCATGTTCCCATCTTTGTTCGCTTTTTCGAGATACATTGACAACTAAATGACAAGACATTTTTGCATATTTCATTCGCTTGGAGACTTATTTATCTTAGAATAATAAAAGAACAAATGTACATTTTGATTAAAACTGAAACAAAGTGATCGTTTTTTCTTCTCAACTCTGAGGGTCAGTCTTCTCTCTTCAGTCATTTCCATTAATGTCTCCTGTCTCTGCCCCACACCACCCCAACCCTCCTACCCCTGACCCCAACCCTCCTACCCCCAACCCCAGTGCAAAATCCTCAAAAAGGGGGAGAAGCTATTGCTGCAAGAGGAGGAAGACAAGGTTGTGGAGAGAGAGAACGCGCTGAAACAAAATGCCCCGCCACTCAAGCTCCCAGGCCTCTCTGTACAGGAGCTACAGGTAATGGATTGGGGGGGGGGGGATACTATGCAAAGAGCATAGTATTCTTTAATCAAGACTGCTGGAGTTTATTTCTATTTATTTATCTATTTATTTATTTTTTAAAAAGAAGGTTCACAGAAACAGAGAGAGAGAGAGAGAGAGAGAGAGAGCAACCTGATGAAGGCCCAGAATAGCTCAAATGTGAGGGTGTGTTTTAAGATATGTCCAAGCCCTTTGGAATAAAGGCTTTTTAATCACTTGAGCGGCTTGGTCTTTTCCCTATTGTTTTTCTGTTTTTTTGTTGTTTTTTTAATGAGAAATAACCACCATTGCCAAAAAACACCTGTGATTTCACCGTGCAAGATGCCACTGCAACTCTGCAAGACACAAGGTTTTGTTCCTCTATGTCCTATGAAACCTTTCCCATGCCAAGGAATGTTATAGTTCTAGGTGTTCCCATCAGCAGAATATAAAGCCAAGATCCAAAGAAATGTACTAGAAATGTACTAAAAAAAAACTAAATCTTTGACAGTTGGCAAAGACTAGAGCTAAAGAACTCCTGAGGTTTCTCGATTGCATTCTCCTTATTGCATTCTCCTTGTGAGAGTGCATTTGCCTCTGTTAGGCTGTTATCTGAGAGGAAGGCTGCCATTAGAAGGCTGAACACTGCATTAATTCTCCAGATTGCATGAATCATCTCTTCTCAGGAGCTGTGCAAAGACTTGCACCGGAAGATTGACGTCGTGGATGAGACGCGATATGATCTGGAAATAAAGGTGTCACGAAATGAGACAGAGGTACTTGCCTGACTTATCACTGCATTGGGGGGGGGATCAGGAAAGTCTTTTGTGTGCTCTTGTTACACTAAACTGAATCAGTATGGATAATAAGGCTTTATTGTTATTTGAAAAGTTATACTTGTGGTTTCGGTGCTGCAGCAAAACAATGTAATTCTTCCATCCTTAAGGGACCGGAAAACAAGTTACCATATCCTATAACTTGCAAATGCAATAAATAGTACACATAATGGTTTTACTACATCACTAGCTTGGAACCATAAAATGAGAATATAGTTGCTGAATAATGAACCTTAGGAGTTCGAAGGAACTTTTTGGTCCCATAATATAAGAGACCTTTTTACAGATTATTTTAATAGGAAAAGTCACATATATTTCATGTTCGTTTAGAGTAGCACACATTAAAACGAAATATGTAGGGTTAGAATGTGTACTCAGTAGGCTACTAAGAAGCTCGATGGTGTTTTGAGCCCCCAACGTCGTCTTCCAGGCAGCGCTGCCACTGTTGACTTAAAGGCACTTAATCCTACCCCTACCCCTAACCCTAACCCTCCAGCCAAGGCCTCCTCCACGTCCCACGGTCCCGGCTAAAGCAAAAAGGTGACAGAGCCTTTTCTGTTGCTGGCCCCCAGCTGTGGAACCAACTGCCACTTGACATCAGAAATGCCCCCTCAATAACCCTCTTCAAATCCAGGCTTAAAACACACCTTTTTACATTGGCCTTCCCTGTGCGTTAATTGTCTACCCTGTTATGTCTGTAATTAAGTATTGTCTGTTGATGTCATCTTAGCCTAAATCACTGTTCTGTATATGTATTTATTTGCTTATCTATTTTATCCTGTTTTATTATTTGTTAGTTTATGCGCTTTGTACAGCTCACACAGACAGTGTGAGCTGTGGTTAAATGTGCTCTATAAATAAACCTTACTTACTTACTTACTTACTAGCCCTAACCTTAACCCATGCCTAACCCTAGCACCTATCAGGCAGCGCTGCCTTGAAGACAACGTTGGGGGCTCAAAACACCAAGAAACTACTAAGAAGATCTTAGTACTACGTAGAAAAAAACAACAAGTCTGTAGTAAAGAAAGAGGGGTTAACCGGAGCAACTCAGATGTGAAGTTTTTTTTTTTTTTTTTTTTTTACATTGTGGGACTAACGTTTCGACGTTACACCGTCTTCATCAGAGTCTTAGTACTGTTGTGTACTAATGTAACCTTCATTGTCATGAACTCAAGGCAACAGGCTTGCTAGCAGCACATGTGTTTTAGCATCTGTCACCAGCAAGGTGTTGGGAGGGAGGTTTACTCATGGCTCAAGTTACTCTACAATGCATGGGCTACAATTACCCTTGACATGAGCTGTCTAACTTAGTGGTCAATCAACGCTACATGTGGACATGACATTAAGAGAGGCTGGCTGTTTCTAATGAATGGCCTAATAAGTATTAATGGCTTTCTTTGTGTGTGTGTGTGTGTGTCGCTCAGATCGCCTCCCTGAATCAGAAGGTCATCAGCCTGAAGGGGAAGATGAAGAGACCTAACCTGAAGCGGGTGAAGAAGACCACGGACGACATGTTCGGAGCCATCAGCGATCCATCCAAACTCATGAAATCAGATTTCAAGGCCAACCTCAAGACTGTCAAAAAGGAGGAGGAGAAGGTGAGGCAATAGGCCTAAGATGACTGCATAACTTGATTATTTCGGATACGTTTTCAACCATGACGTGTGCACAATTCCAGTTTGAAAATGTATCAGAATCTCAGGGAAAATCACATTGTGCAGTCAGCTTAAGACGGCTGCAGGCAGCTACATCAAGTCGAAACCCCCATATTGTCAACTGAACTTTGACCTTTGACCGAGGGTTAGGGTTCAGATAAGAAAGGTCATTTAAACTTGACTAGGGCTGTGTCTGAATCATAAGTACACACACTGGGCAGCGTGCATTTTCCACTTTTTGGCCTCAGATATCCCATAATCCATCCCAAGCTCCACACGTCATGCAACACACCCCCCTCCCCGAGTCAGGTGACGCCAACTAGTTTGTGCTGTGCTGAAAGAACAGTACTATCCAGCGTGCACCCTTGACAATTGGACATGGCCTATACTATAGGAAACATCAGTTGCATTCTTAACAATGGTCAATAGGGGTTATAACAGGCAGAGGTGAGGCAAGAATGTGAATATATCTGGAGAAAATAGGAATGCATTCCATTTGTTTGTGTTTGGGGAAACAGTAATCAATAAGACACAGTGAGAATATATCTGAAAACATTGGAAGCCAGCCCAAATATATATATCGGTGCAAACAAATTATTTAGGTGGATTCAATGGAAAAGGATGTTTTTGCTTTTCAACTTAAAAGATTTACAGATTTCAATGCTTTGCTTGCTTAAGTCCAAATGGTGTAAGAATTACAGTAGACTCTGGCTATGCCCAGGCTACTAATAGTTACTTAAATATAGGAAAATTTGTAGCTAACATGTAGCTCTTTTCTTTAAACTGTGTGTATGTGTGTGTGTGTGTGTGTGTGTGTGTGTGTGTGTGTGTGCGTGTGTGCGTGTGCGTGTGCGTGTGTGCGTGCGTGCGTGCGTGCGTGCGTGCGTGCGTGCGTGCGTGCGTGCGTGCGTGTGTGCGTGCGTGTGTGTGTGTGTCCCCCTGCAGAAGGAGGAGGTGACAGACTGGCGTAAGAACGTGGAGGCCATGTCAGGCATGGAGGGCAGAAAGAAACTGTTCAACGCGAATCAGTGAGCAGTCAACCAAAGAGCACAGGGGGTCTGGGCATCGTGTTCTTTCAGCTCTATCTTATAAGCCATGCTGTAGTATTGCAAGCACATTTTCGTTGAGATTACTGCATTCCTTATTGGGAAGCAAGCAGGTAAGCATCTCTGGATAATGAGAGATTATATATACTAAGTTTTGATGTAAGGATGATGACAGACTGAATGACAATAGCAGTACGGAGCAAATCACCCAGATTGTGTGGTTTATTTGCCAACAGTGTATGTGTCATTTTATGCACATTTAGTAAAAGCCATTAAATGACTGTACTTGGACAATGATTACCTGTCTTGGGATAATTCTGACCACTCAAGGACCCTTCAACAGTAGATGGCGCTACACCTCCAGCTTTGGAAGAAAAGCTGACTGCTCTTCTGTCATCTTTAAAAAAAAAAAATACAGGCTGCAATTCCACCCAACAGAGGGTGCTAGAACTCTGCATCACATCAAGACATAATAGTGCCTGGGCTGTATGCAAATCTTTTTTAGACCCTTGCATTTACTGTACATTTAAGTGTAAATAGCTTGTTTAGGGCCCATGTATGAGCTACATAACTTTAGCACTAGCATAAGCACTTTACAAACAGTTAGAAATCCAATTTAAAATGACACATATCCGCATGTTTGGTAATACGCCCAGTTTCTGATATTGTTCAGTGGCCATCCACTTGCCAGGTTCCTCGCAATCAAACATGCCCAGCTGTTGGTCTCTCATTCTATGTGTCAGACAGTTAATCACATACTGCATGAATGTTCAATCTCTCTCCTCTTGTATGAGAGACACTTCGGTCAGAAACAGAGCCATGCAGAAGGCCAGACCTCTCAAAACTCTACTCACAAAAACCCAAAATTGCTCTCATAAAATGCCTCAAATCTCTGGCAAAATGACACATGTCATAAACACATCTTTAAAGCAAACATTCGCCTCACATTACAAACACTGTTGTCATAATATGACATTCTGGATATGTCATGTACAGTACACACTGTTGCTCAAAACCTACTGTACAGCTTCTCTGTCTTTCATGCGCTTTATGTGTATATTTCCATACAAGAGTGAAAGTCATCTATTGAGAGAAGTTGAAATACACAGTAAAATCTAATTCCCCAAATAATTTGCTGTTGTGAATACAGTATTTTACAGCCAATAAAAAGAAGCAGAGAAAAATACAATGACCCCCCAGATGTACATGGAATTTTGAAAAAGCTGATTTTGCCTAAGACAGAAATTACTGTATTAACATAGAAAGAATTTACCGATATACCAAATTACTTTGCATGTTTACTTTACGTGTGTGTGTGTGTGTGTGTGTGTGTGTGTGTGTGTGTGTGTGTGTGTGTGTGTGTGTGTGTGTGTGTGTGTGTGGTGTGTGGGGGGGGTGTCATATTTATTTATAGGTCTCTATAGGCTCTCTACTACTAATGGTATATACAACAAGTTTTACATCATGTCGACTTTTTGTAGAACATTATGCTAAAGTCCGATTCATTTTAAGATTCATTTTAATTTCAAAGTATCTGTGTTGATTCTCAACATTTCAACCATAAATCCTCCAGGAGCAGATTGAAAGGGTCTAGACTCTATACCTATATAAAGTATATCGTAGGCCTATACCAAGATAATGATTGGATGGTGTTCAGTAAAGCAATGAGTGTTTACACGTGTGAGGAGAGAGAGTGAAGCACTGGTGGATAAGTCTGTCATTTTGATAGGTTGTGTTGGAAAAGCGATACTTTGATATTTGAAATACTTCCTGTTAGATGTTTGTGTGTTAGGTAGAAATCAGTTTGTGGTGTTTTGCTAATTATGTTTAAGAAATTGTGTCAAACACTGAAAACTGTGTCAAGCACTGAGAATTAACGTATGGTTTTGCAGATTTAGTGTGGCGTGTTACGATGTTTGTTTACACACGTTTAGAAAAATTGTGTGACAAGCAACGATTTAGTGTGCAAACAGTTGAAAAACAAAAAAAACTGTAAGTAGGCCATGGTTAATGAGCACACAGTGGTCCAGGTGTGTGAAGCCCTGTCAGGTCATCTGAACAGGAAGAAGGGAGGATCAGGCCGATTGCACATCAACACTTCACACATACGCATGCAAAACACTACACGCAAGGCTACACACCCATTTGCACGCACACAGATAGATAGTAGAAAGCACACAGTGGACATTCACGCAGACACACATGCATACCCATACTCTGCAGGCCACACACAAACTCACAGAGAAAAGGGGTAAGTTGGTAACACACACAGAACTATAAAGTACATACCTACTCATTGCAGTAAATAAACTCTGCCCGTTAATATTTAAGTACACACGTTGTCCTGAACAGGCACACACACGCACGCACACACGCACACACACACACACACACACACACACACACACGGGTCACACAGATGGCCTGGCCTACAGGCTTGCAGCTGGGCATGACATCCTGTTCTGCTGTAGAGGGAGGAAGAAGACCATGTTACCCTGGCAGTGACTCAACAAACTCAACATCACTCGGCAAGTGTGTGTGTGTGTGTGTGTGGGGGGGGGTGTGTGTGTGTGTGTGTGTGTGTGTGTGTGCACGCGTGTGTGTGTGTGTGTGTGTGTGTGTGTGTGTGTGTGTGCATGTGTGTGTGTGTGTGTGTGTGTGTGCGTGTGTGTGTGTGTGTGTGAGCAAGTGTGCATGTACACATTTGTGTGTACTGTACATGTGTCATCTTCATATTCTCAAGAATGTAGTACAAACCACATGGATGCATTTATAAAACTGAAGGCAAAACTATTAATTATAGCAATATATCAACATATCATTTATATATATATATATATATATATATATATATATATATATATATTACCTTTGTGGTCACTGATCTCAGATTTCTCCTCCATGTTTCCTCTTCACTACTTTAACAAGGGAGCCACCCGCACAATCTAAATCTAATCTAGTTGTAGGCTATAAAACGGCTTACAGAGACTCTCTTCATCTACTTCCTAGCTCTCTAAAGAAGTGTCCGGTTAATGCAGGCTTTGCATTTTATGATCAGCAGATGGACCTTCTCGGATCGGACGCAGATGTTGCCTCAAATCTCGACGGTGATATTAACCATCCTACTCCACGTTATAAGTGACCCTTTTTTCCTCTAAAAATGAATTCCAAAGGTTTACTGTCTGCCACAGCATTGTGCTATATGTCAGAGCTGTTTACAGTGAAAAGCTCAAGAGACGCTCTTGGATAACGTTCTCGGATCGCTCGCAGCAGACTTAAAAATACACACCACCCGAGAACCCGATGTCCTCCGAAACGGTTCTATCGGCTTACAAGAGCCAGGCCACGGGGATGATTGTGTGGACGTTAGGGTGGATAAATCAACCCCGTTATTGGCCCGTACGAACAGCCTTTTAGGTGTACAACCCGAGGCCTATACGCATTACGAATCGAGTCGAGTCGTTGCTCCACGTCGCCTTTGCAGCGTTCAGTCCTCAGAGGCTCGTCAAAGTCGAAGCTCATCTGTCGAACATTCCGCTGTTCCTGTTCTGTCATCTTTGTTTCATTCTGTTGCTGTGGCCTGGCCTGGCCTGGTCTGAGTATTATGGTCTGCATCGAGCCTTTAGCCGAGCATGTCCCACGCGAGTAAGTTATGAGCGACTCTAAGGCTGGTGGTGACAGGGTTGTTTTGGGACGTACCCGGAGGGGTCATCTCTGATGTGAGTCAGTTCACTGAGTCAGAGTTTGCCCCCCCCCCCTTCCTCCACCCCCCTCCACCCCTCTCCAGTTCACAGCTCGGATAAAGTGCTGTGTCAGCGCTTCGCCCCTTGGATCACTCGGTGGGCTCTCTGTTGTTAGTGGGACCTCGCCCTCCACAGGCATCTGATCCCAAGAGCTCTGAGACTGCGAGTGACGGAGTCAAGGGCTCTCCACCCACTAAATGCTAACAGACACTAGCCCTGTTGCTGTTCTCGACAGGCCTTTCACTGGATGGGCTGGAGAGATGGAGGTTTGATCCAGCGCTCTGATTGCCAATCGCTGTTCCGCAGCTGTACCACATTTTACTGGATGTTTGATTGGCTATTACTATTCAACAACGGTGGACTGATTGATCACTATTTCACACATGTGGACTCAAGTGTTGTTTTATTGGTGGTTGTTTGATTGACTATCACTTTTTCACAGCTGCGTCTGATTGGCTCCCACGGTTCTAAAATCATAGATATAGAAACCTAGATTCTGCATTGTAAATAGTTCTATTTAATCAGGGGCCCATGCATCCGCCATATTGGTAGGGGCCAAACTTGCCCACAAATGATGCAGGTCATTGAGTCAATGCAGGTGTTTTGGGTAAAAACTTAAACATTTCTCAGAAGATGGTCATCAATGTAATTTTAGATTAATCACATTTAAAATGGAGTATGCACTACTACTTACATAGAGGGCGATACATTCTTTTCTAGAGAATTAACTGAAAATAACCTGCAAACTCTGACTGTTTGGTTCATTTCTGATTTAGTTCCATCGCTGTGTAAAAAGGTCTCAGCTTTGGCGGTTTTGACGGTTAGATGAAAACTTTGAACATTAACATAGGCAAAGTTTCTGACAATCAAAATTCAAATGACCTTATTTGAATACAACTTGTAGGAGACAGATAGTACGGATATTATCAGAAAAGTCAAAAAGCCAAAAGCATTTCAGCAACTCAATTCCTGTGGTGCTTTGCATGTGTCCCATTAATCAACGTTAGGCTATGGCAGGAACAAAGTAGGCCTACCAGGTAATGCTACCATAGTCTGGTTTTCACCATACTGTGGTCAATGGGCATCGTTCAAATGACTCCGTACGCAATTGGATAGTCCTTCAACCAATCAGACCAACTATCCGGTGTGTACACAACTGCTGCTTCGCAGAGAGTATGGCCATTTCTGATTGGAGCCAAACGTTCTGGCAGTAAACAGAGGAGATAGATCTGTTGGTTTCCAGCCTGAGCTGCCGGGCGAAATTCTAATTCCCCGGAAGTTCAGGCAGGGTTCACCCAGCCTACTACCATTAGGCTATTACACTGAATCCAGCATTAGACACTGGTAGGTACTGTACCACCATACTGATAAAGTGACTGAATAATGTTAAGTTACATCATTACAAATTAGAGCTAGTCCTACCTTAAAAGGAATAGAATACACAACCACCGTGACTACTGTCTACAGCTAGTTCTCCTCAAGCCTATATTAGCCTACCAAATACAACAAACAAAAAAGTGTGCTATTTGTTAAAGCCCATACTATTTGTTTTCCATCAATTTCCGTCCAGAGACTCCTTTTTAAATTGACTTCCAATCATCTGCTGCTTGGTCTTCTCGAAATGTGTGCTGTACACATACAGTATGTGCTTTATCTCTGGACAAGCATGTCATTGGTTATTTGACCGACTATCTCTCTTTCACAACTATATCTAATTCTTTGTTAGTATTTCACAACTGTACAACAACACATTGGCTAACTTTGTTCCAAAACTGTCTGACTATCATTGTTCCTCAACACTAAATTACTGTAACAATGTTACTGGTTCTTTGATGGACCATCTGTATAGTGTACTGAGGCAAAAAAATGAGAAAGTGGTGTAAACAATGACTTCAAGGGAATCTGAGGTCAAAGGTCAAGGATAGGCGTACAGTAATCCCGGGGTAATTCCAAAAGAAGGATCCTGCATTTGCAGGTCAGATGGGGATTTGGGGGGTCTCTAAGATGCAGGTCAGATGCACATCACAATGAATGAGCCACATGTCACAGTGCTATTGTCACGGATACGCTCTGTTGACACTGTACAGTACACTCGGAGTAGAGGGGATTTGTCCACGTTTTGATGTCTCATCTAACGTTGCATGATTAATGTCCATCAACTGTGCTGACTGGAAGAACACACTGCAACACACATTGGACTTGGAAACGCCCTCAGAATGTGTATCCATCATGTGCTATATGTTTACAGTTTTTTCCAATTGCTAACACACTAAAATGACCTTCATAGCACAATTATTCAAACTGACACACAGAGAGCAACACATCCTCTCAAGTCTCCAAATGTCTAAACACATTTTCAGCTTTACACACATTTTGCAATGCAAAATGGCACTTTTTGCATGCACTGAACACGGTTTTCTGCATAAGACACAAAAATCTGACATAAAGTCACATGTTTGCAGTTTCCAAACAATGCCATCCAAGATAACACACATGAGCTAATTGACCAATACATGTGCCACCTAGTCAAACACCTCAATGCTTAATTTATACCACTTCCATCAGGAAGTAAGCACTATGAAAAGACCACAGGTAAGGTAAGGCAAGGCAACTTTATTTATATAGCACATTTTGTCCAGCAGGGCAACCCAATGTGCTTTACAAAGATAAAAACAATACAGAAAAACCATTGAATGAGCACCTTTTTTACAACAAAAATAGAAGACATTGCAGGGAGAGAGAAGAGGGAGAGGGAGAGGGAGAATGAGAATGAGAGGGGAAGGGAGAGTCCAATAAATATACTTGCTGTGCATATGTTGCACTGACTTGTTTGGTGAAAAGAAAGTTTGAACAGTATGCATCTGTAACTGCAAATATTTATGTGAACGTAAAGAACTTTCTACAATTTATACTATTATAGTATTATGGCAAAGCATTCTAAAGATAAGAGTGTTTTCCATTATGACCAACAGTGTGTATTTGCTGAGACAAAAATCTTGTGAAAGAATTAAGTGTGTGCCATGTGGTGCAAAAGTTTGATTTTGGTAATGTTATATGCAGTTTTGGTAGCAGTGCTTCATTTTGCTAGGTAGATTGAGGTATTTTGCAATTTGGGGTGTGGTTTTGTGAATTGTGTGTGAATTTTCAAAATTGTGTGCGAGTTTTCAAAATTGTGTTTTAGCAATTGGAAAAAACTGTAAACAGAGCCCAGGTCACCAAAACAAAACGCACAGTTATGGGAGCCCCTCCTATGGAATTGTGGGTGGACATGTCCATGAGAGATGAGAGTGTGTGTGTGTGTGTGTGTGTGTGTGTGTGTGTGTGTGTGTGTGTGTGTGTGTGTGTGTGTGTGTGTGTGTGTGTGTGTGTGTGTGTGTGTGTGTGTGTGTGTGTGTGTGTGTGTGTGTGTGTGTAGGTGTGTGTGTGTTCATCTTTATGTTCGCTCTCCATCTAGCAAACATTGTTCCCAGTCAACCAAAAACCAAACCCTTTCAGCGTTATCCCATGGAAGTACTGTAAAGTATATCCTGGTTTCCAATGTGTTTGTGTGTGTTCACAGAGTCCGGGGAGATGCAGATGTCAGCCTGACAGACAACAGCTGACTGAGGCCCCCAGCAGAGGTGGGCAACCCCATCCTCAAAAAGTAAAAGTAAAAATCCTACCATATAGGCCTAGAGTAGCCTGGTCATACCAAACCCTTGTACTAATATCGTACAGAGGGTCTGGACCTACTCCATTCAGAATCGATTTCAAGCAGGAGGCGTGAATTCTGTTGAAGTTTAAAACGATTGGACCTTTACCCAATCGCTAACGTTTGGTCATGACAGCAAACACGCATATGCTCGACGTCATCGTTAACACCCGCCTCCCCTTCGCTGATTGGTCCGGACGGAATGCCTCTTGAGAAATCGAGTTCAATGGGATCAGACCCAGACGTAATGGTGAAGGGAAATGAAAATTGAGCAGAAGCTTACGGAGGGCTATGCCAGGCTATGCCTAGAGTATAGGTCTACCTGTTCCCTTAATCCAGGTGATTTATCAGGTGATCAGAGGTGATCAGTTCATCTTTACCTATAACTCGACTCATCTATTCCTGCCTGTTCTGCTAATTAGAATCAGCTCATGGACCCAACATGTGGTAGGACTTCTATAATACTGTCTGAAGCTGGGTTACCCACCTCTGGACTTCAGATGGGCCAGGCATTACTGCTCTGCAGACTACAAGGAGTGCCAAAGACTCTCTCCCTTGCCTGCTCACCATAGGCCATCTATCTGAGCAGGCAGAGTCTCACCAAGCAGAGTGAGGAGAAAGTGGCTTACTTTAATCCAGGCTACTCTTTGATGTCTGCAGAGATGTTTGAACACGTTAGGCTGCGGCAACCGCCGCGAGGGTCAGAGAACGGACCCAGAGAAAGGCTTTCTGGGAACGCTCTACTCGGAATTATCTGCAAGTGACTATGTGTGACCATGTGTGTGTCTGTGTGTGTGTGTGTGTGTGTGTGTGTGTGTGTGTGTGTGTGTGTGTGTGTGTGTGTGTGTGTGTGTGTGTGTGTGTGTGTGTGTTTATGTGTGTGTTTATGTGTGTGTGTGTGTGTGTGTGTGTGTGTGTGTGTGTGTGTGTGTGTGTGTTATGATTTTGTGTAAAACATGTGCATGCCTGTACATGAATCCTCACAAGCGGGTCTGTGTTTGTGTGTGTGTTTGTGTGTGTGTGTGCGTGTGTGTGTGCGTGTATGTGTATGTGTGTGTGTGTGTGTGCGTGCGTGTGTGTGTGTGTGTGTGTGTGTGTGTGTGTGTGTGTGTGTGTGTGTGTGTGTGTGTGTGTGTGTGTGCGTGCGTGTGTGTGTGTGTTGGGAAAGCGGAGAGTACAGAACGGAAATTCTGTGTGAGGATGAATCCATGAGAATCCATGGGCGTGAAGCTGAATCTCTACAAATGAACCAGACCATGACACTGACAGACCCCCATGACAGATAGCTTTCTCATACTCACTAAACCTTTGTCATACTCAGTCTACATAGTACACACACTATACCCTTCAGCGTGATTTCATCATAGGTGAACACATCACCTTCCATCTAAAAACAATCATCGTCATACACTGAAGCAGCGTCTCTGAATCGTAGCCAGTAACCAAATATGCCCAAAAGCTTTCATTGATAATTGAGCTGTTATGAGGTCATTCTTTACTGTTGCTATAAACTGAGGCTTATGTCTTAGACAAACATCTGACCTCATGATACAAGTATAGACCGGACAACAGTCTCCTGGGGAGCTCTTGTTTGACCATTTTGTAAGTAAACATGCTGAGTTCAGAGCCATTACGTTACGAAAGAAGCAGGTACAAAAAAAAAAAAAAAGTTTGTGCCATTGTGTCTCGTAGCTTGCATCAGGGTTTTAGAGTTCGACGCATTTTTGCCTTAAAAAAAAAAAAAAAAAAAAAAATTTCAGGGACGGCAAAGATAAAAGAAAGACCAATAACCAAAGACCTAGACCCCCCACCTTGCGCGCACACACACTTACATACCAAAGTTAACAGACACCACATTCTATCTGTTTTCTTAGATTTACAAACTTTTTGTGAAATTTTCTCCTGCTTACATGATCATTAATAGCAACATACACTCTCTCACACACACTCACAGAGAGAGAGGGAGAGAGAGAGAACACATACACACACAGTTCTGAAGCACAAAGGTCCATAACCTCATTGGCCAACATACTGATATGACAGTGATAGGGAGAGTAAAATGTCTACTGTAGGCTTCTGCTTGACTGATTTGATTTATTGAAGTGCTGTCTTTTGTGGCAATTGTCATCCAAATGATCATTGTTTTAAGTGGTAGACAGAGAACAACAGTGTCCTGTACTGTTTCATAATGTGGGACACTGGCTCTATTGTTTTGGCATGCACAAGATCCGAATCCTTCCCAAATCCACCAAGACACAACAATATCCTACAGAAATGCAAAGCAGAATCTGGAAGTTGGAATTACTCGCAGTCGCATACAATAGACATGACAATTAAATGTACCCGTGGGAGTTGATATTTGCACTGAGGCTGAACACTTTCAGACACATTCTTCCTTGGGACATTTTATGAATAGAAACGGTTTCATTGTAACTTGAATACTCCGAGGAAAGTTTGCCATTGCTTGTTGAATTGGGTTACTTTGTACACCTTGTGGAGGTTAAATCCCGTTATGAATCGCTTAGTGGAGGTACTCTCGTTTCTCATAAGGTATTACGCCTGCCTTTAAGCGTTTGAACAGACAGCGCCCCTTTTCGCCAAGATTAACATTTCATATGATCGCTTCTGACAGCGGAGTTTCTTGCTGAGGCCTCGAGAAGGATAACCAAAAAAGGGCATTTCTGCAAGTGAGTTTTGGCCGGTCTCTCGACTTTTCAAAGCTTATAATGTGTTGGTATTTGTAGTCCCTCTTTTTTTGCAATCTGATGGATGGTTACTTTAATTGGTCGGAGAAATTCCAGACATGCTTTTTCTGTGTGTGTTGGGTTGGGTGGAGGGGGGAGTAGAAGGTTGATGATGGGGAGGGAGAAAGCCGAGCCCACCGTCGTTTTTTGAAGCAACCATTGGCTGATGCTGGGAATAGACAACGGACAATGTGGAGAGCCAGCCAGCTGTATACACCAAGGAGATGTACTCGATCGTTTTTAAAAAGGGAGGAGCCTATGATATTGTGTGCTGTTATTGAATAGCCTACTGTAGTATTTCAACCTCTGACTCCGGGCTGGTTAGCAACTCATTTGGCTCATCTGTTGATTCTCGACCTCGCCCAAAACAACCCTTAATAACGGTCATCTTTGCAGGTAAGGATTTCGCTGAAGTACTTGTCTATTTGCACTTAAGATAACAACTTTGATGAAAGCGGTGGACTCCCATAAAGTCTCGCCTGCTCTCGTCTACACTTACAAACTGTTGCTTAGCCTAGTGGTAGGCTACTGGTTTTTGGAAGATAGACGAAGGAGAAGTCCCATCATGACCATTGGACAAAGAAAATAGAACCATAGGCTATTTTGGATCCGGATGCGTAACTTATACGAAACAAAGCATTTTTAAAAAATACGGTTTATGTTGGCTAAAAAAAAGTTAGGCTATTTACTCAAGATGGTGATGTGAGCTGGGTTGTTTTTTTTTGCGAACCAAATCATCCCGAACCAAAATATCTGTCCGTCCTGGAATTTCTTGTCCTGAGGAGTGTACTCCAGTCTCTGCAGATCCTTATCGAACAACTCCAAGCAGGGGCGTGCACTCCCTGCTCCCGTCCTGCAGGCATTGGATTTAAGCAAAACTCTCCACAGCCTCTTAGTATCATCTCGGGGATTTAATATTTGCATTATTTACTGATATTATATTCATTCGAGTCGTGTATTTACTGTTGTAGTGTGCGATGCAGGTGTACTGAGTTGTTGGACGAATATTTTAATTCAATGCAGGTTCATGAAGTTTTTTGAAGATGCTTGTCCTGTATGCTATGTGTTTGAGAAGTTAACTCTAAAGCAACATGCTGATGTGAACATAAACCATTTCATCACAAACTTGGCAACGTCGTGACATTTAAATAAGGCGCTTCAGTAGCATCCTATAACAACTAGATCTACTGTTTGTTCTGGCTCGGGTCTCTCACTCCTCGCTCAGTTCCCAAAATATTTGCGGTGAGAGGTCGCCAGCCAGTGACATACTTTACACGGTTTAATCGCTCTCTGTTGTTGGACTCACTCGTGAAGGAAGGATTGGTGTGAAGCGGCTTTGGTCAATGTGGTGGTGGTGCGCTGTATCGCTCGCGCTGCAGAATTCGGTAAAGGTGGCCAACGGGTTGGCCCGCGTCAGCTCTGAACCCACCGGCCAAGGCTCCGCGGCACCAGCCTCACAGGGTCTGTAAGCCACCGCGAGGTATTATAACAGAAACAGTCAGTGATATTATTAATCACCATGCGAAGGCCCCAGTCTGGTTTTCTTTGGCTGCTGTAAGAGGCTTTCAGTGACCAAATAAATGTACTCTCGCTCTCGCTCTCTCTCTCTCTCTCTCTCTCTCTCTCTCTCTCTCTCTCTCTCTCTCCCTCCCTCCCTCTCTCCTCTCTCTCGCTGTCAATCTTTCCCTCTGCCTGCCCCCCCTCCCATATCCCCATCATCTAGTCTCCCTCAGAGCATGTCTCATAAAACTAACCAACAAAATCAAACCAAAGCCCTAACAGTTTCACCCCATGACCAAACTTAAAAAAAAAAAACACAGTCATGGCATGTAACAGTAGATCAAAGACAGCATGATGAACTGTCCCCTGTTCTGGCATGGCACCTCGAGGGCATGTGGTTCCAGCGCCGATGCACAGCTTGCGCGGCGGCCCGTTCTGGTATTAGATGACAAAGCAGGTATTGAATAAAGGCCTGTGTGGACAGTGGGAGAGGGAGCTGAGCGAGACAGCCCCAGTAATTGGCCATGAAACCGTATCTGATAGTGTCTCAGTGTTGTGAAAATATGAAGGGAATGCCCCGACCTTATAAGGAACGGATTGAACTTAGTGACTGATGATTGGAATAGCCTTTGGAATGCATAACAGGGTAGTTTTTTTTTTAACTCCCCCTACTTTCCCCCTTTTTTTTCTTCTCCCTCTCTCCTCTTCTTTCTTTCCCCCTTTTCGTCAGTGTTTAACCACAAGGGCACCATGTAGAAGTGGGAGAATATGGAGGTAGGCTGCTCAGCACACACTGGTAATGAAAATGGTTTGGGAGTCTCTCTCTTTGTCTCTCTGTGTGCATGTACACGTGTGTATGTGTGTGTGTATGTGTGTGTGTGTGTGTGTGTGTGTGTGTGTGTGTGTGTGTGTGTGTGTGTGTGTGTGTGTGTGTGTGTGTGTGTGTGTGTGCGTGTGTGTGTGTGTGTGTGCGTGTGCATGTGCATGTTTGAGAAGGCCGCGGCAGGATGTAGGAAACACTGCCCTCTGCTTCCGGACTCTGATGGCCTTCTCGACGAGGCCCGGTGGTTGTCGGATCAGGGTGGGGGTGGCAGCTGCAGTGGGGGTGGTTGAGGCTTTTCAGACCGAACCTCCCGCTCCAAATGACTGTAAAGAACATGAGGGATCCTGGGTGGGATTGGATGTAGTAGAAGCTGGACCATGACCATCACCCTAATAGTTACAGCAATACAGCAAGCTGGTTCAAACATAGTAGGCCTACATGTAGAGCTAGATTCCAGTGTTATTCACTCCAGACAAGCACCATTAGCTAAGGACTGTGCTGAAATGGATACAGTGTAGCATATTTGTGTGCTACGGATTGCTTGTGGTGTTGCAGTTTTGTACATGTGTTTCAGGCCAAAAAGCCACATATGCATGCAGCTCAGAAAGCTATAATGAGGCTAATAGTTAAATAAAGATCCTGGACCGGGTCAGAGGCACAGAGAGGCCTATGCACAGAGACATGCCCTCTTTTGATATCAGCTGAAGCAGTTAGGTAGTAGATTCAGGTGAGGACCACATCTAGATCAGATCTGCTCTAATGTCAGATGATAACAGTGTTACTGCTGCAGACACAGACACAGACACACACACACACACACACACACACACACACAGACACACACACACATACAGAGAGAGAGAGAGAGAGAGAGAGAGAGAGAGAGAGAGAGAGAGAGAGAGAGAGAGAGAGAGACCACAATCACCACCGTCACTACCAAGAACCAATACTTGAGTGGAATTTCCGTGGGTAGAAGAGCCCTTGGAAATACCCGCGTTGCCAAAGACGACATCTTTGAACCAAGCCCTGGGAGCACCAGAGCAAACTCATTCACACACACACACACACACACACACACACACACACACACACACACACACACACACCTCCCCTGTCGGCTTTTTCAGCAAGGGGTCTGGAGGTTGGCAGGATGGTGGTCATGGAGGAAGGAAGAAAAAGAGCGTCTTGTTTATTCTGAGGGTCGTGTTATGAAATGTTCAATTAGCTTCAAGTTAGAGTGATTGACAGGGGAGTGGAGGCGAGGCTAACCTCAAAGGAGGCTTTCCCCAGAGAGAGAGAAAGAGAGAGAGAAAGAGAGCCTTCAGCCAGCTATACTCCTCTCCTTTCCTCTCTTCCTCTCCCCCTCTTCTCTTCTCCTCTACTCACTCTCTCTCCTCTCCACTTCTCTCCTCTCTCTCTCTCTCTCTTCTCTCTCCCTTCTGCTTTGAATTTGATAGCATGTAATTTGAATGTGCTGGGTTCAGAACCACACGGTCCGGCTCGGTTGTGTAACTCAGCAAGTCCAGAGCACCAGGAGCTCTCTCTCTCTCTCTCTCTCTCTCTCTCTCTCTCTCTCTCTCTCTCTCTCTCTCTCTCTCTCTCTCTCTCTCTCTCTCTGCGGAGCTCGTTGTTGCCGGTGACTACTGAGCCTAAATGGCAAAATCTGGCGTGCCTTAGCCATGAAGTAAGGACGGCACGAAACTGGAGATTCTGTTTATTTAGGTCCCCACAAATATGCAATAAGTGGCATACAGATGTTTTGTTAGCAATGTATAAATCTTGAATTCCAAGCTACCCCCCCCCCCCCACACACACACACACACACACACACACACACACACATTTTTTTTCACTCTTGCTCTCACAGAAAGGAAACACTCCAATGGCAGGAACCCATTTTGTAATCTGACTTCATATTCCTGTTTGTTGTTCTACGTTATTTTTTTTTATTTTATTTTTTTTTTCCGTTCGTTTTAAACCAGGCGGGATTTTTTTTTTTTTTTTTTCAGCAGTGGAAAAGTCAGACGCTAGAACACTAAAGCCAGAGCAGAGCTCATGTTCCGTTGATCTGATCTCGGGTTCCGCTGCCGCATTCCCTGCTAGGCCCTTGTGCTGCACCACACTATACTGCAGAGGCCTGTGATTATTTTGTTTTGTTATTTTTTTTATTATTATTATTATTTTTTTGTTGTTTTCTTTCGTTTTTTGTTCCTCAGGAGTGATGAAAAATCCTCTCACTTGGAAGTGGTTGTTGGGTGGTGGTGGCGTGGTGGTTAAGCTCTGGTGGCCTGACAGATTGACGGGCACATGTTATTCCTCTTAATCTCACACAGGCTCGGGGCCCCCCTGTTTGAAGTCAGGTTGGGCGGGTGGGCGCTTTGGCCTGGCGCGGTAATTGGGTGATCACCTCCTCCTCACACGTGCTCCAGTATAGCCCACTTGGAGAGTGTGTGTGAGGGTGTGTGTGTGTGTGGGGGGGGGGGGGGGGGGCAATAGAGTAATGAGGAAAATTGTCAATTGAAACTTGTGACTTCTATTAAGTCAAGGTATCAAGTCAAGCCCCTCCCAGTTCTCTTGGGTATATTTTTTTCCTCAAGAGAGCATATATATCTGTGTGTGTGTGTGTGTGTGTGTGTGTGTGTGTGTGTGTGTGTAGGTGTGTGCGCACATGCGTGCGTGTATGTCTCTCAAACCTTTCAGTTCCAGCGTCACCAAGCAGGGTTGCTGTCATTACTCAGGTTTTTTTTTCTTTCCCCAAGATGACATGCTTTTGTTTTGTGTGTGTGTGTGCGTGCGTGCGTGTGTCTTTCAAACCGTTACAGTTTTTTACAATCGCTTTGCAACTATTTTCAGAACCTTGATGTCATTTTTCACAACTCTAGATACAAAACCAATTCACAACCAATGATCAAAATGCACATTTTTCAAAACTCTAGCCCTTTTCTCAATTGCTTGGATACAATATGCATACAACTTGGATCATTTGTTCATTCAACAAAACGCACCTGTTCAATATGATACAACTTAACATCAAAGTACTACTATTTCAAAAAGCAATTCACACATTACATTTCGAATGAGTGTCTATTCATTTCCTTACAATGATCTAACTATCAATTGATACAACTGCCCAAAATGATAAGTAACTGTTGCATTACTCTAGTCTTAATGCATAGTTGTATGGAAACAGACACACAATCTTCCATGTTTACTGCAAATCATGAAAGTTTCAAGACACTGTAACGAGATTCACTGTTGTGCATGAACGTGGAGCATGAACGAATTAGACTACAATATCCATGGATGTAGCCTAATATTTTACAGTATATCTTTATATACGTAAAATAAAACATATATTTTTTACAGTATATTTTATTTTTTCATCAGGCTGTCTTTTCTTTTCTATTTCATAGCTAATTCAAATAAACCTATGTTGTGATTGTACAGTAGTGTTTTGCATCAATATATTACAAACTTTGTTCGATGATTCCACTTTGTCAGTAGTATTCTGTCTACTACTGCAGTAGTTTTACAGAGATGTGTTTACTGTACTGTACATGTAGTCCCATAATGAAACCTGTATCACCTATTTTGTTCTACAATATCTAATGATTGTACGAACAATGACACAATGAAACTATGGGTTGCTTGTGTGCGGGTGATCTATAGTTATGTTTCAGTGGTATTTCACAGTAAATTTGTTTTTTGAACCAATGATTGTGCAAGTGCAAGATGTCTTTGAAGATGTGAATGCACAATCCAATGTTTTGAACATTAGACAGCCTGTGTTACAAGTAATAACCGTTGTGAGTTTTGTGTCTAGAGTTGTGAAAAATGACATCAAGGTTCTAAAAATAGTAGCAAAGCGATTGTAAAAAACTGTATGTTCCAGCGTCACCAAGCAGGGTTGCTGTCATTACTCAGGTTGTGTGTGTGTGTGTGTGTGTGTGTGTGTGTGTCTGTGTGTGTGTGTGTGTGTGTGTGTGTGTGGCCGTTTGGGGGTGTGTGGCGCTGGGAGAGAGGACCCTTCTCATGGCCGCCAGGCTTCGCCTCATCTGATAAAACAAGCACAGGAAATGTCTCTGTGAGCCCATTTGCTCTGTGTTTTCTCCCAGGGGGATCACATGCTTCGAGCCTCCACTGAGGAGAGGAGGAGGAGGAAGAGAGAGAGAGAGAGAAAGAGAGGAAAGAGAGGGAGACAGAGAAAGAGAGAGAGACAGGGAGCGCTACATTCCTTCTCCTCTCCGACACTCTCTGTTGCTCCACAGTATACAAACAACAAGACTGAGTAATCAACAGAACTAAGAGAAAGTCAGGCTGCTTAGTTTATAACCAGCTTTGTGATTTGCATTTTGTTTTTAAGACAGCAGAGGCTAAGATGAACACTGACAGATGGAAAGATAAATACATGGACAGATATGTAGACAAATCCTACGTCAGTCCTGGAAGAAAAAAGTAGGAACTCTGTGACGGGGGCGATGGTGTTGAGGTTTATGTTGTCGTTTGGTGATGTTTGAGGTGACCGTCTGGCTGAACTTCTCACAATTGCGAGTTGTGCTCGGGTCAGTAGTGCAGGAGGTCAAAGGGCAACCTCGTCCAGCAGGTCATGTGTATGTGTGTATTCACTGTGACGACTGCCTGTGAGTTTCCGACGGTGTGTGTGTTTTCACAGAGACGAGTGGAGGGCCTCTGAGTGTGTGGTGTGGTGTAGAACTATTCACTGATACAACTGTCTGTAAGTTCCAGAGTGTGTGTAATCGTCGAGACAACTCTTTCTGAGAGTCGTAAGATGAGGAAATAGGAAGGGCAACATAGGGTGACTAGATAGATAGTCACACACACTTCTGTATTTCTATGCAATATGAATGGAGGTGAATCATGATTATTCTCCTAATGAATCACTTCTTCATTAAGCAAGGGAGAGTGTTTGGACTTGAACAGTTGGACTGAGTCAGTCTAAAGTGTGGAGAAGTGCATTATGGGATTCCCATTACTGGGCGATATGAGACGGTTAGCTTGACACGTACTTCTGCTTCTGAAGGCCTGCTCTGTCAGAGTTGGTTATCTAAATGTCCTTCACAAATTTCTCCCTCTCTCTCTCTCCCTCTCTCTCTCACTCGCTCTTGGTGTATTAGAGTGTGTGTTAGTCTTTCAGTGTATGAGTGATGTGAGTCTGATAGCCACACTGATTGCTTTAAAGTAGCATACTCAGGCAGTCACACTGATTTAAGCCCTGTCTTTGGCGATGCAAATCATCCCTCTCTATTGGCATATACAGTGCACAGCATTAGTCAATGCATGATTGGTGAAGTAGCGTTGGCACGAACACCTCTTCACTTTCTGTTTTTTGCACTTCGTAATGCTACTGCCTGGTTCAGCTGGGCAAGTGGTCAGTTGGTCAGTTGGGATAGGTGTGTGGGTTATAAATTGAGACCACCTTCACACGGAGATCACCTAACTGACATTGCAAGAGACCTGAACACACTACTGAAATATTTACTAAAACCCTTTCAACTGCATAAACAAACAAGTGCGTTCCGAAGGCATTTCCCTTGGCACAGGAAACAACATTGAGGTAATGATAGCTTGGGGGGAAAAGAACAAGTTAGTTTCAAAGTATCTGCGTTGGTTTTGATTGTTTGATCCGGAACCCCTGTAGAAACAGATTGAAAGGGTCTACACAGCTTAGCATAATGGGATTTTAAGAACAGTAAATTCAGTCAGAAGTGTTAGTGGTGGTGGTGGTGGTGGTGGTGGGAGTCATAGATTTGGAGACATAGATTTCAAGAATTCAGTTTCTTACATTTCATTTCATTTGTTTGTTCTAAGACAACACACATTAATCAATATTTCTGTGAATGTGTCAATATTTGCCGTAAATGTTCTTGCCCAGTGTTTGGGGTTGAAGAGTTTAGCTCAGCCTCACGGTTTAACAGCTTAGAGATGGACGGCTATGGGATTTAGCCTGCAGGGATGGGCAGTGGCTTATTACTCCATTTGACTCTCAAATCTGGACGGGGTCAACACCCCACTGTGGTCGCTTCTGCCAGTTGCATTAGAGCAGTTAGGTGGCTCTGCCTCACACACACACACACACACACACACACACACATGAATGTATTCATATTGTCGTGATGTTTCCTCCTTCACTCCCTCCTTCATCACACACAGCCACTCTCTCTCTCGCTCACACATACACACACACACACACACACACACACACACACACACACACACACACACACACACACACACACACACACACACTGGTAGATTATCTTCCTCAGGCTCTCCCAAAAACGGCCTGGCATATGGAGATCAGTGTCACTGGCACAAGACACTAGGCGTGCCAGCGGCAGTATAATGCCCGTCTGTCACACCCCAGACGCCGTCAGGCCCCTCAGTAATGACAGGACCAGCTTGGGTGCCAACCGGCTTGTTTGTCCCGCCAACAGCTCGCTAGTTAGCTGTGTTAGCAGCTCATTAAAGGCTGTTAGTAGGCTTTAATGACTGCCGGTGTTTGCTGCTAGCTCATATAGCCACATGAACACACTATAAAGCAGGACGTGAGGTGAGAGGAGAATGGAGCTGCCGTGATGTATTGAAGCCTGTGTGTGTGTGTGTGTGTGTGTGTGTTATGGCATGCATGAAACCATCAAAAATTTGTCAGGGTTTCTCTGTGAATTATTGTGTGTGTGTGTGTGTGTGTGTGTGTGTGTGTGTGTGTGTGTGTGTGTGTGTGTGTGTGTGTGTGTGTGTGTGTGTGTGTGCATGTGTGCTTGTGCGTGTGTGCTTGTGCGTGTGTGTTTTCCAACTTGTGACGCATGTGTGTGGCGCTGTACAGTACATACTGGCTTTAAAGTGGCAGCCACAGTCGTAAACTAGCCTAGCCTGTTAGCCTAATTATATCCCCTTGCTTAAATGTCCAGAGGCAAGCATCAGCTGCATTAGACCCTGAACAACGGCTGCCTGTCCTGGCCGTGTCAGCCTGGCAGCGATGGCTTGTGTGGGGCAGAGGGTGCCTGTTCACCGGGACACTCCACTCCTCTCCCCTGCCTCTCCTACCCCCCCTTTACCCCCCCTACCCCTGCCCCAGCCAGACCACCTGGGTTATAATGATCCCCAATTAGTTCAGGTTAGATTTAATGGGCAGTAATGGTATACCCCCCAACCACACACACAAGCGCGCACACACACACTGACACACACTGACACACACACACACTCACACACACACTCACACACATGAACACACCCACCTCTGAAACACACAGATGTACAGGCACACACAGACACTGGCACACAGACACGCACACACACCGACACACACGCGTACTCACACACACACACACACACACACACACACACACACACACACACACTACTTAAAGGAGTTCAAGCCCTTTTGGAAATCAAACCCCAGTCAGTCAGGCCCAGTGTAAACAGCACGGTCCGGTGAAAGGCCGCTTGTGTGCGGCAGAGGTGAGATGTCACAGGTGGAACGGCCGCGCCTGAAAAGGTAGATGCCTGCCGTCTTCTGGGTACCTCTCTTAGGGGGGCAGTCTAGGCTCCCTCTCTCTCTCTCTCTCCCTCTCTCTCTCTCCTCTCTCTTTATTTTTGGAACAGCGTACGTAGTGCAGGGGCTTTTGTGGGTTAATCTAGTTTCCACTTTAGCCATTAGCTAAAAACAGGAGAAAGAGAGAAAGGCCCCTCAGGGCAACCTGAGATCTCTTACATAGCACACACACTCTTCAATTATGTACAATTTCACGCTTGGCTGAGGTTCTTGTGGCCAATAAATGTCTGTATTATGCCATAAAAATACCACATATTAGTCGTAAAGCTGTTATTAATTAAGACTTCGGCACTAAAAATATGCATTAAAACCATTACATAACAACAATCAGGAATGGGAAGGCAAAGAAGTCATAGAATTCATTTTACATTACGTTACGTTTGCAGCTCTGTAAAATGAACATTGCAACTGAAATGTGTAAATGGTCATCATAATATGTAACAAGAGTAGACAGAAAGAAAGAGAGAGAAAAAGAAAGAGAAAGAAAACAAGGAGCTGCCATATAGCTGTCGAACTCATCCATTTCTCAGTATATGAGAAAGAAAAGGACGTTTGGTTTCTTGAGGAATTCTTGGCAGGAAAGTAATTTGCTGTAGCCAAAGTGGGAAAAAAAATCCTCAGTTTCCTGATAGACAAAAGGGTCTAGACATGTATACGTCACTCACAAGATCAACGTGTTCTTAGTGAGTATGCTTGCCTGACTTGAGCCAAAATGGCTACTGGCAAGTTTTGTTTATAAAGTCCAAACCCAGGGGGAGTGATTGCACTGAGAACTTTTCGGTCAACCATCAACCAAGTGCCATACGCATGCATGGCTGTTTGTTTTCTGTGATGGATATGATATCTCATCTCATATCTCACAACATTTATCAAGGTGAAATTCCCCTCCTCTTACTCAGAGCTCTTGCCCTCTCTAAATTCGATTTCCAACTTCCATTTTGAAGGGGCTGTATTCATACTATTTATTCCCGATAATACACAATGCTTCAACAAAACACATAAGACAAGTACTGTACATAACAAAAACAAAAGTTACAGAAAGTCTCCCTGTAGGGTATAGGGGCTACAGCTCCTCTCTCTCTCTCTCTCTCTCTCTCTTTCTGTCTCTCTCCCCACTCGCTCCCTCCATTCCTGTGCTAGAGGAGAGGGTAAGGGCTAGAGCCACAGTGAAGATTGTCTCTCTCTCTCTCATTCTTTCTTTCTTTCTTTTTCTCTCGCTCCCTCCATTCCTGTGCTAGAGGAGAGGGTAAGGGCTAGAGCCACACTGGAGATTGTCTCTCTCTCTCTTTCTTTCTTTTTCTCTCTCTCTCCTCCATTCCTGTGCTAGAGGAGAGGGTAGGGGCTAGAGCCACACTGGAGATTGGCTCCCGGCCATGCTGATAATAACAGCCAGCAGAAATATGCGCAAAAAATGAGATCTGCGAGGGCAACCGTGAGCTTGGAGGCTCCTGTAAGCTATCCTCACTGCTGAAGGAATGTGTGCTGCTAAGGCAGGGTGGGAGAGAGAGGGAGGGAGGGAAAGAGAGAGAGAGAGAGAGAGAGAGAGAGAGAGAGCAAAAGACTGTGCATAGAGAGGACACAAAACAGAGGGAGAAAGAGGCTAAGAGAGAATAAGAGAGACAGATAAAAAAAGAGGGATTCAGAAAGAAAAAAATGAGAGGGGGAAAGAATGGAATAGTGTAAAGTGGGCCTAAGAGATGCTGCTTTTAAACATAAGGTTTTCATATGCATCGCGAGCCACAACCACCATCTAGCACATCCAACAGATAATTTAGCTCTTCATGATTAGCACAGGGAATCCTTGAAATTGCCTAAGTATTTTTTTATAGTTTCTTTTTTTATAGAGCGTTGCCACAGTAGAAGATGACGCTTAGTTTCTACAGACTTGGAAAATACTGGGTGAGCCCCTGTCCTGATGTTTACAGCAGGATACTCCTTGTTGTCCATGTGGTCTGATGTGATGTGATTTGAGCCACAAATTGCAGGATTTCACCGTTTTCATGTATTTATTTGGAAAAGTGTGCCTCTCGAGGAAGCTACTTTGTATAACGTCCTGAAACTGATTATGATGATAGATCTGAAATGGACATTGGCCACTGTTATTTCCACTCAGGGCTCCTGTGCTCCTTGTCAGGGACACCTAAGTGCCAACCTTGCTGTTGTTTACAGGGTGACAGTTAAC
>NC_085010.1:23994474-23996974 GCF_963854185.1 Sardina pilchardus
CTTATTGTACTCGTTAATCCCTTTCAGGCACTCGCTCCCATTGTCTACCCTTAGCCCAAAATCACCTGCACACACTAAACAAGAGGCGAAACCAAAAGCTTCCCGAAACTGACACCTCCGGGGCAAAAACACATCATGACGAGCGAATGAACATCAGATGAGTGATGTTCAAACTCGAAGCGTTCAGTAAATGAACCAATATGACTGTGTGCAGCCTAGACAAGTAATAGACTATATCCGTTGTTATGCGGACAACCACACGTTACGGGCCCATGTTGTCTTCTCTGCCCTGCCAAAAAGTGACTTCTTTCTCAGCACCTCTGTTTGCGCGTGCAGCGCAGTGCCGGCAGGTAAGAGAAGCTAACGGCTGATTCATGAGACAAGCCGATGTGTCATGGAATGTGACCTATTGTCTGGGAATGCAGAGGTCTCTCCCTCGGACTGCCAAGTGGAAAGTCAGGTCTATTTTTTTGCCCCAGTTTGCACCTCGGCGGTATTTATTTGATAGACCTGAAAGGGGGGCGGGGGGTGCAGAAGGGATTATCAGGCTTTGGTTTCATAGGGTGGGTAGTTGGATAGGTGGAGAGACATCTCAGGAATCAGAGCACTCGGTTTGCATGCTATGAGTTTGCTTTATAGCCTGTTTGCCTGTTTTGCATGCACAGCAATCTGAATACAGTTCAATTTGATTCAAAAGATATGATGTATATAGTGTCAAAACTTTATGTTTTCATGTCCAAAAGACACTTTACAGACCCAGCTTGAACTTGAACTTGAAAATATGTCTTATGCTAGAAGTGGAGATATCTTGTTTTAGCCCAATTTATGTGTTTGTGCTGCCCCTCTGTGACACCAGAAGTGTGACCAGGGTGTACGTTCTGACTTTACCCATGAGCCTCAGCCTCCCTGAGAGCTAACATGTACACACAACTGAAATGTAGCCAAACTAAGGCAACATCCGCTCTTGTCATGACATTCTCTCGGCCAATGGCATCTCCGCCGTATCCCCGTCTTGTGTGTCTGGCCTTGTAGACGAGTGAAGTGTTCGAGGCGTCTTCCTGAATGTGTTTGTTTGTATCAGTGTGACTGTGATCTCATCCTCTACTTCAACAACAGCTGCCCTGCAGAGGCACCCTGCACCACTCAGTCTGGGGATGGACAGACACATCACCAGCAGCTGAAGGCCATTGTGCCCTCCCTCCCTCCATCCCTCTATCCATCCCTTTCTTTCTTCCAAACTTCTCTCCATCCCTCCCTTCTGTTATCCCTCCTTTTTTCCATCGCTCCATCTCTCAATACCTTTGTTCTCTTAACTTCCTCCTTGCATTCGTCCCTTCATCTTATTCTCTATCCATTACTCACTCCCTTTTTTCCATATCTCCCTCCCTCTTTGTTCCTTGGTTCCCTCTCTCCCTCCCTCCCTCCCTCCCTGACTTCTTCCTGTCACGTTTAAAGGACATCCAACAGCTACAAACACGCAACCGGGTTACCTAACTACAATGGGGCCACTTCAGATGACTGAGCCCAAAAGGAAAAGAACCAGCGCACATGTAACTTGAAGACTTTTACTAGGTTCAAACACCTAACGTCAGGACAAGCAGCATCCTCATCAGAGTCAAGACGTTAGTCATTTGCTCCTTGTAAAAAAAGTTATTGGTGTGCTTGGTGTGCTTTCTCTCAGCTCAAGTCATCTGAACGGGCCCATTTTATCTCGCCGATCTTGCTGCCCTGTTCTGTGAGCACCAATCTCCATTCGCAGAGGAGATACAGCTTAAGGAATTCTCTTATCGCTTTATCGGGCGTGTACGGATGGATGCCCTTCTTTCCCTACCTCATGGTTCCTGGTTCCTGGTTCCTGCCAAAGCTTCTGGTCCATGTAGCACCAGAAATGCTGGAGGGTGTCCACCCTCCGAGGCACTGACGTGTGACCGGAGTGGTAAACTGTGTGGAACAGGGGCCGCTGGTACGGCAACAAGGGCAGTGTGAAGGTAGTGATGGATTTGATGGTGCTTCCCTTCCCTTCCTCCCTCCCTCCGTCCGTCCTTCCCTCCTTTCCGTCCACCATGATCGAGTGCTGCAGATGCCCCTACTCAGCACCAAAGCCTCTGGAGAGGAACGGAGTGACACAACAGCAACAGCTCTCAGGAGATAGAAAGAGGGAGAAAGAGAGAGAGAGAGAGAGAGAGAGAGAGAGATAGTTAGAGAGCAACTTCAAATGGTTAATGTTATAGTAAATTCAGTACCCAAATATGTGCAGCTTTGGCAACAATGGTTTCATGAATCACTGATAGATAGATTGATTGATTGATTGATCGACTCCTTCCTTCCCGGCTCCTGCAGCAATGTGTAAAATTGAGGCGGCTGAATCTGAGCCTCCTCCTTCTTTGGGTGGCATTTGTAGAGCCACTTACTTGAGTAATATCAATAGTGTAAATATAAACATAACCATGTAAATAGCACCAATGAGGCCTCATGTAAATATTACTGATAAGACCACATG
>NC_085010.1:24001974-24004474 GCF_963854185.1 Sardina pilchardus
TAATTTGTTGGGTAAATGTGTCATTATGGTTGTTATAACTCTTAAGAGTTGGCAAAGACACATGGGGAGAGAGAGAGAGGGAAAGAGAGAGGGGGGGTTAAAGGAGTGAGGGAGAGAGAGATGATGAGAGAGGGAGGGGCAGATATTGAAGGAGAAAGGGATTGTGAGTGAGTGAGTGAGGAAGGGAGAGAGGGCGAGAGTGAGCGAGGCCTGTTATGAAACGCCTTCAGAAGGGAGAGCATAGTGGCTGTAATTCCAGGAAACCATACAGACATGGGCCTTCCATTCTTTCACTCTCTCTCCCCCTCTCCCTCTCTCTCTCTCTCTCTGTCCCTCTCTCTCTCTCTCTCTCTCTGTCTTTCTCTCTCCCCCCCGATGTATGTTAGCTTTAACCGAACATGGGTGGTCCCCATCCAACACAACACCTAAACTCTCTCTCTCTCTCGCTCTCTCTCTCTCTCTCTCTCTCTTCCCCTGCGCACCGTGAAGGCCGAGACAGGAATGTTTGGGCTCGAAGGAAAGGCCTCTTTTAGGAGACTACCCTGCCCCATGCAGAGAAAAAAAGCAAAAAAGGGAAAAAAATAGGGTGCTTCTTAGGATGGATGGCATTTCAGCAAAGGCATGTTGAATAAAACATGTTTTGAGTGTTTGACGATGTTTCAATTAAGGCTTGTCACTTCACGTAGCGGTGCTATGTGTTCGGTGTGAAAATTATTTCCCCAGAAAGTGTTTCCTGTTCCCCACTTTCCAGTCCTTGTTTCGGCCTAGATTTTGTTGACATGCTTGCCTTGCTCAAAATTACGCCAATTGCGAATGCCAATTTTCCCTGAGCCACGAATGGCACGTCTGCATCTAAACATAGCACATTTTTGCGGTGTGTGTCGGGAACATTGGAGGAGCCAAATGAGTTGGATTCACAGTGTGTGTGTGTGTGATAGAGGAGGGTTTGAGGAGCGGAGAAAATGTTTACTACCCTTAGCGTCCCATGCACCACCACCATGATGACATGCACATGCATGCATGCCATCACACACACACTCATACATACACTCACACACACACTCACACACAAACTTACACAGAAACACACTCACACTCACACACACACACACACACACACACATACACACACACACACACACACACACACACACACACACACACACACACACACACACACACACACACACACACACACACACACACACACTCAAATTTGTGGAACTTGTGAATAGAGACTCCTTTGTTTGTGTTTGCATGTTCAAGCGTATAAAATGGTGCTGATCCATATCTTTAGCACAAACATGTTTGCACACAAGCGCACACAGAGACACACACAATAATATGGGAGAGACTCAGCACCTCTTCTTTGTAGCCTGGAATGTAAAGGGTCTGGGCAGGAGCAGCTGAGGCTCATGGGTAACGTCATGGGGTTCGGGGGCAGGAGGAAGGAAGCAGCAGAGGCTCATGGGTAAAGTCGGCCGGCGCTGGGCGAGCGCGGCCTCTCCCTGCGTTTCCTGCAGCCCTCTGCTGTCAGGACTGTGGACGGCTCTATGGAGCCCCAGACTTCAGCGTCCCTCTGGCCGGCCAAGCCACGGCCTCTCGCTCCGAACAGGAAGCCTGGCCACTAGAGTCCACCCTCCCCTCCTCCTCCTCCTCCTCCTCCCCCCCTCCGCCCCCTTAACCATCCACCCACCATCACCCCTCTCTCCAACTCTCTCTCTCTCTCTCTCTCTCTGTCCCTCTCTCCGTCTCTCTTTCTCTGTCTCTCGCTCCTGCTCTCTCAAACACTGCCTCAGCCCAGCTAACCACTCACAGCTCTACAAACAGTGCAGGAACAAAAGGAGGAGAATGGAGTGAGTGAGTGAGAGAAAGAGAGAGAGAGAGAGAGAGAAGAGAGGAGTGGGAGTAAAAAAAAGTTAGGAAAGAGGGAGAAAGAGAGACAGACCGAGAGAAAGAGGGAGAGAGAGTGAAGAGGGGAAAGGGAGGAGGATTGAGAGAGAGAGAGTGAGAGAGACAGAGAAAGGGAGGTTGAGCACGCAATGCTTTGCCAATGAGCGACGGCGAGAAGGGAAAAAAAGCAAGTGAGAGAGAGAGAGAAAGAGAGAGACAGACAAGGAAAGAGACAGGGCGCAAAAGCGAAGGGAGTCAGGAGCGAGGGAGGAAAAGAGGGAGGGAGGGAGGGAGTGATAGAGTTGGAGCGAGGGAAAAAAGGGGAAGGGAAGAGGCTGGTCTTTGCCTTTTCTGGTAGCTCCAGCTGGTGAATGATTGAGCCGCAGCCCCCACCAAGCCGCTGCTGGGGCAAGATAAAGCAGTCTAGCGCCAGCTCTGGGGCGGTGTGAGCGTCAACACGGCTCACCAGAGAGAGAGAGAGAGAGAGAGAGAGAGAGAGAGAGAGAGAGAGAGAGCACTGGGGCGGTGTGAGTGTGAGCACTGCACTTGAGAGAGAGACAGATAGAGAGAGATTGATAGAGTGAGAGAGAGAGAGACACGAAGGGAA
>NC_085010.1:24016974-24021974 GCF_963854185.1 Sardina pilchardus
GCATTTCTATATTTCAATAGGAGAGGCTGACTGACCTCACTGCTTGTGTTTGTGGCGGTCTTGTATTGGGAATAAGGTCTTCAATGGGGCTCTGTGTGTTTGTAAACTGAGCCCAAAGGTCAGAGGTCAAACTCCTACTGTCTGCAAGCATAAGGAGGACAGACAGACAGACACGAGGGCTTTGTCCTGCAGTTCATCCACACCACACACTGTATAAAAACAAACTGCCAATATGTCTGTAATCGTTTTCATTTCATCATTTGTTTATCCGTGGTTTGCAGAATGTCAATGGTCCGTGATGGTTCGAAATCCTTTTTTTCCGTTCCTTCCAATCTCTTTTTGTTTTTGTCAATCTTCCTGATTTTTTCTCTAATTCGTATTAATTACAACGAAGGAAATGCATATTGAACGCATTAACATTTCTTTTCAGGAAGTGTATTTCCACTGAGGCTATTCACATGACATTTTCACCAGACATTAGTATAAACTCAGGAAATCCCCATATTTAAAGAGATCCAAACATAAGTCCATAAATAAAGTTATGTGTAATAAAGAGAGGTAGAGAAAAAAAAAAGTATTGAGCTCCAAGGCTGGGAAAGGCTTGGAACCAGCTGAAACCTGTAAGAAGCTTGAAAGTAATTATGCTTCCAATCTGTGTAGATTAATATCAGCTGGGTTAATACATATTGATGGGCTGTAAAAAGGTGTTTTATTGCCAAGGTGTCACACAAGAAACGTCTCATGATGGGTAAAAGCAAAGAGCTCTCCCAAGACTTTCGCAACCTTATTGTTGCCAAACATATCAATGGAACCGGTTACAGATGTATTTCAAAACTTCAGAATCTTCCAGCAAGCAGCATTGGGGCCATTATTTATAGTATAGTAACATGACAGCATCATCAACCAACCGGCCATGTACAGGAGCTCCTCGCAAGATTCCTGACCAAGAATGCAGTCTGATCACACAAGAGCAAAAATCATACTACACACCATATTTGGGGAAGAAATGGCACTGAAAATCACCCTAAAAATACTATACCAACAGTGAAGTTTGGTGGAGGCATCATGGCGCAGGGCTATTTTTCATGTCATGGTGCTGGCAGAATCTTCCTGATTTAAAGGCTATCTGTTTAGAAGAATGAGGACAAATCGACTGATTAGTGTCTTCAAGGAAATGTCTTGAAGCTATCATTGCAAACAAAGGCCGTTGTTTTGTTCTGTGTCATTACACTTTATTACACATTACTTGTGGACTTTAGTGTTTGTATTGCTTTATATGTATGGAGTTCCTGAGTTTATACTAATGTCTGGTGAGCATTTGCTGTAATGTGAATAGCCTCATTGGAAATATATTTACTGAAATTGTTTTTGATTCATTAAGTACTTATATCCCCCACTGTATGTATATCCTATCTCTATTTCTCTCTCTCTCTCTCTCTCTCTCTCTCTCTCTCTCTCTCTCTTATCTCTCATTGTCATTGTTACCAAAGTTACGCATTTGAGACAACATAGAGTATATGTTAATCTTATGTTAAAATCTTTCCCTGACTCCACCTCTCTCTCTCTCTCTCTCTCTCTCTCTCTCTCTCTCTCTCTCTCTCTCTCTCTCTCTCTCTCTCTCTCTCTCTCTCTCTCTCTCTCTCTCTCTTTTTCCCTCAGTGTGTTAGAGGTGAGCTCCACAGTGAGCGTGAGTGGAGGAGGAGGTGGTGGTGGAGGAGGTGATGAGGAGGAGCAGGCTCTGCTGGACCGCCTGGCCAAGCGGGAGGAGCGCCGTCTTCGCCGCCTCAAGGAGGCGCAGGAGCGCCAGACCGACGTCACGGAGACCACCGTCACCACCGACAACAGCCTGGAGGAGCGGGCGTCCCTCCGCCGCGGGCGCTCCTACGAACCGGAGCCCGACCCCGAAGAGCCCAAACAGGAGGAGAAAGAGGAGGAGGAGGAGGAGGAGGTTGTGGAGCAGGAGGAGGAGCAGCCGGCCAACCAGGCAGAGGAGGAAGAGAGGGAGGAGGAGGTGCAGAGAGAGGTGGAGAAACCCAGAAGATCATACAGACACCAGGTGAAACTCAGTCACACATCAAATACGGTTTAGGACAATGCATTTGACCCAAGCCAGACTACCACATACTATGTACAGTACATAAACACTAGGCACATAATGATGTATAGTTTAACACTGTGATGTTTTGGCGCTCTATATGTAAAATTAAATTTAAATTAAAATTTTTCGTACATCCGTGTATCATAAATGTTCACAGGCTGGTATATGAATTTGTTTTCCACATACAGGGCTAATCAATCATTCTAATCATCTTCTAACCTTTCTTTCACACCACTGTTCATCTGAGCTCACTAAACAGCATTTTACCGGATAGTCAGCTAGCTAGCGCTGGTGCTCAGTCAGAGGGTTTGGGATTTCTTTTGGAGATAATGAGCCAGATTTGATCCAGATTTGTTTCAGATTCGATCCATACTTGATTCAGATTTGATCCAAACTGACTCCTGTGTATAGGAGGATACTGAGGAATCTGCATTGCCATCAGAGGAGAAATCAGGTGAGGGAGAAGTCTCGGCCGCGCCCGAGGCAGAGGGGGAGGGGCTAGACGACACGCCCAATGAGGCGGAGGCAGGGGAAGCCTTAGCCCCGCCCCCTGAGGTAGATGCTCCGGAACCTTCTGTTGCCCAAAATGGGGTAGCAGAAGACGTGACTGAGATGGAGGAGAGGAACGATGAGGAAGAGATTCCTGAAGGCAATGATGATGATGATGATAATGAGGGTTTGGTAAGAGTGTATCTGAGTGTGGTGATTTCAAACACACGTGCATGCTCTTTAACACAAGCACACACACACACACACTCACACAGAGTAGTATGCAGTCAACGGTCTGAACCACTGAATTCTGGTGCTATTTTTTAGGTCAAATTACACTGTTTCTCAAATTTTGAGAAACTTCAAATTCAACGTCAGAAAACTACATCAGAGGCCCCAGCCGTGGCGCAACTGGCTGGGGCACCTGCACCGCACGCCGGCGACCCGGGTTCGATTCCCGCCCCGTGGTCCTTTCCGGATCCCACCCCCGCTCTCTCTCCCATTCACTTCCTGTCTTTCTCCACTGTCACTGTCAATAAAGGCATAAAATGGCCAAAAAAATATACTTTAAAAAAAAAAGAAAACTACATCAGATTTTAGCCATTTAGATGAATTCTGTTCAATTGAAAAAGCTTTTTAGTGGCTGAATTGTCTGATGGAGATCTCCTGTCAATCTACATATTGCTGGTGGTCCTGCATGTTTTGTCCAAATTGTTTACGGTATCAGAACAGTGGTAAGACGAGACTCTTGTCATGCTATGGAGTCATCGAGAACACTCTGGTTACCCAGACTCCTCGGTGTGTGTGTGTGTTTGTACTTGTGTGTGGTCACAGCGTGCCCTCTTTTGAGCCTGAGCCCGGAGTTCACCCGCGTGGTCACAGTGTGTGTGTGTGTGTGTGTGTGTCATGTCCCACGGAGTGTGTTCACGGAAACACGGTCGCCGTGCATGGCGGCAGTGTTTATGCACCACAGGGAATGCGTGCGGTGTGTGTGTGTGAGGTGGCGGTGTGTGTTTAAGCGGACGCGGAGTGACGTGACACAGGACCGCGTGCGGCGTGGTCTCTATGCGCTTGGCGAAGCACACGGTTACATTGTTTCCACACCGCAGGTTTGATACGAGGCACTCACCACCAGAGCACTATACTGCGCAGCCACAGGACTGCACAACTTCAAGTTTACACACAGATTTATAACGGTTTATTTTTACAACCTCTGACAGAAAATCTGCATTTAAAGTCGACTTTTCTTATGACAAATACACTTTTCTTGTCAAGTAAAGGATAATGAAAGATAACATTTTACATTTAATTTAATACATTAAATCTCCCTTTGGGATTAACGAAAGTCCTCCCTGATTTAGTCTGATCAATATGAGGCTTTTGTCTGAACCTATGAGGACACCGTTTTAGTCCCTGTAATAATCATAGGGAAGTGAATCCGGCCTGAAGTGTGTGATTTTCTCTCCCTTGCCTCCCCAGAGGTCTCCTCTCCCATTACCGAGCCATTAACTAACATCAGCGCTGAACCACTCAATTGGAATCAATCTGAGTCATAAGTAACGGTGGAATGGTTCCCAGTCCACCCAGGTGTTAATTAGTCAGTGATCAGTACTTATACCAAAGATCCTTAAGGCGGAGCAAGATACGTCGTCGTAGTTCATGTCTATGGGCGCAAAACGGGGATCACTTCCTCTGCATAAAGGGGGTGTGTCATACGTGTCATGTCCATAGACTTCAGTGGAACAGCTCTGCATAAAGGGGGATTTTGCCCCCCTCCCTCTTGCGATTCGGGTTCCAGGAAGTGGCTTCTCATGAAGTATCTTGCTCCGCCCTTAATGATCTTTGCTTATACTTTGGTGCTGTATTAGCGGAAGTAATGCTGGAGGAAGGACCTGTCATGGAGACTCTTTAGACCTCTTCACTTCCTGTACAGCTCACTCTTCTTCTGTTGAGCCCTGCTGCTGTTTGACTTCGGATATGAAATGTTGATTAAAACGTTACTTAAACTCTTTGTCACGATGCGTATGTTCTGTCATAAACATGCCATAGATGCCATATAGAACCATTGCGTTTTCAAGACAGATGATCGTCCAGCCCAGACAGTGTCACGTCACCGTTGTGATTTACTGTCATGGCCGCTAGAAGAATGACTCATATTTGTGACAGGTCATAAGCTGTAAGTGATATAGGCAGTTAAGTCACGATGCCGCCGCACGTGTTTCCAACTAATGACAGCGTATGCTTGTCATGATGGCATCTGATATGACATGTTTATTATGACACTGTTATGCCAGTTTTTGTGACAGAGAGCCTAGGTAAGGTGTTAATCATGTTCAAGTGTGCTTTCCTGACTGAATATCTCTTTAGAGATTTCCCGGTCATCTTACTCGTTAAAACTCTCCGTGTGCCGCTT
>NC_085010.1:24024474-24029474 GCF_963854185.1 Sardina pilchardus
CACATCCCTCTCTTCAAATATTTCTCCATGGGCACAGGGAACACACACATCTCCTCGGATATTTATGGCGTTTATATTTATAAAGGTAGATTGATGTTGGTAGGTACTGTAGGTAGGTTGGTAGGTGTTTTTAAACAACATCTAATCCTTGTGTGAACAGGAAGTGCGAGCCTAGCAAGGCATAGAGAAGAGAAGACAAAAATAAAATAAACACTCTCCTCAGTGCTGTCTGAATTAAGTTTAAAGCCGGATTTAATGTATATATTTGCCAGTTGTAAGGTCCATTAAATTCATTTGCACTGTGCTGTTAAAGAGAAGTCCAAGCAAGAGTAGGACACTCAGGAAGTATGGGGTAGAAAAAAGCACACCCACGGTGGTCTCCTGTCTCTTTTTCTGTCCAGTCTTGTGTAGTGGACATTAGGTGGCATGACCCAGGTTATCATACCTGCATGCCAGAATGTTGTGTTTTGAGACCTTCATGGTGTCGTTTCGTGTACATATTTGCTTAGTAGACACGTTTTATATATTTAAAAAAAGCCCTCCAGTACAGATATACATTTCCATGCATTCATAAACTTCAGCATGTCTGTTTCCTGGGTGTGGTGGTTTTGTTAGCACGTTGCTGTACAGAGTTGAGCTGAAGGAACAGGGTGAAAGAAACGTCCAGTCGTTTTCTCTGTTCACTTGCCTGCCCGCTCTTGTGTAGATATGGACACTACCGTAGTGGCTTGGACATTCCTGTCACACATTAGGCTACAGTGGTAATGGGATACATAATGTAAACTTATCCAAACACATCTTTGGTAATGGAATGTGAAATGCTGTGGTTTATATGATATAGATAATGAAACATAATATTATGACACAGCACCCCATATATCCGCGCGTATAATGTAGGAGCTGTTTTTATGGGCGTATGGATATTCTTATCTCACGACCTGGTGAGGATAAACACATAACTCTCTCACTGCTCTTTGGCCATTTTGATGCCTTAGTGCGTGTTATGTTTGGTTCGCTTCACAACCGATTTGCTACTTTTATCATGTTCCTCCAGACACACACACACACACACACATGGACATTCACATGTACACACTCCATTCTATTTTTAATGCTTGTGTGTGTGTGTGCTGTCGTGCTTGATGGTGCGGCTAACATTTGGACAGCCCTGGGTCCATTCATCATCGAGCGTCTCGCCAGGGTCACGCTAGCCGGCGGTTTAAATGGACGGGCCGGCCGGCCGGCGGCTATCAGTGCAGCGGTGGCGGCGGCGGCGGCGGCGTTTGTTTTCGGTCCCACAGTCCCGTCCCGCTTACGACTCCGAGCCCAGTCAGTCGCCATCACTCGCGTTTCAGCCCGCTCCCGTGACACGTCCCCATTTTTCTGTCTGTCACACACGCTCACACACCCACGCACACACGCACACTGGTAGTAACATTGCTTGAATATGTGTGTGTGTGTCTGTGTCTGTGTCTGTGTGTGTGTGTGTGTGTGTGTGTGTGTGTGTGTGTGTGTGTGTCTGTGTCTGTGTCTGTGTCTGTGTGTGTGTGTGTGTGTGTGTGTGTGTGTGTGTGTGTGTGTGTGTGTGTATGTGTGTTTGTGTGTGTGCGTATGCATAATGACTGATCCCAGTGGAGACCCCAAATCTAGCTCCTTCCCCTTGCACACAGCATAGCTCCCTAGCCCTGTGCCGAGCCATGTTCTTGCATTGTGATGCAAATATGTGCCTTGTTGCTAATTAAAAGATAGAGTAAATAAAAAAAAAAAGGGTGGTGTGTGTGTTTGGGGGGGATGCGTGTGCGTGCGTGCGTGTGTGTGTGGGGGGGAGAGGGAGGTAAAAGTTATGAGGTTGACTAATTACAAATTACTGGCACACCACTAACGAGCAGAGGCCGTGCCAAGCGGCGGAGGTGGAGGGGCGCGAAGCGCTGGATTTATAGGCTTCTGGTGGGGCTGGAATGTGGAGAGCAGGCATCTTTGGTGGAGGGTGGAGGAGGGTTGAGGAGGGTTGGGGTGGGTGGATGAAACCACAGAGGAGCTTATTAAGTCAGACTGCTGCTGGAGAGTTGGGGCTTATTTATTGGGGAGAAAGGCACTGATGGTTGTAGGATGTGTGATGAGTTGAAGGACTGTCGGTTGGGCCAGAGCAGTATGTAGGACAGACGAAGGCCAACAACATGAAAGAGGAAGGAGTGGGCCAAAGCACTTGGGACTGTGTGTGTGTGTGTGTGTGTGTGTGTGTGTGTGCGTGTGTGTGTGTCAGTGAGTGAGAGTGAGATAGAGAGAAAGAGAGAGATGGAGAGATACAGTATAGAGAAATGAAGACTGATATAGTGTAGAGTGTTATGTGCTCTTCTATAACAAGATTCAGTCTCAACACAGCTCAGAACAGAAGGGTCTAGTCCCTCAGTCAGTCTGGAGCAACTTGTTTGGTATATTTTCAGTATTTCCGTGTTATTCCAGGTGGTATTCCAGGTAGCACAGGTGTGTGTGGTCGTCAAGATGAAAGTGTCTTTGATTTTGGTGATGAAAGTGTGTTACTGGACTGGTGATGAAAGTATATCGGTCAGCCACAGTGGAAGTGAGTGGTCATCATGTTAGTGTTTGTTATTCTCGGGTCAAGTTCTGTCAAAATTAAATTAGTTACATAATTACGATCAAAGAAAGCACGTTGGGGGAGTTTCTCGCGTGTTTGTTGCTCTTCGATAATAGCGTGTGACCGCGTAAGTGTGTTTGGTAGTTCTGATCGTTCTGTTGATGTTATCCCCCCTTTTTTCCCAGGAGGAGAAGAGGAAGATGAAGGAGGAGATTGAGCGGAGGAGAGCGGAGGCGGCCGAAAAGCGACAGAAGGCCGAGGAGACGGACGAGGGAGAGGTCAAGGCCCCTTTCAAGTGCATCAGCCCCCGAGGCTCCTCCCTCAAGGTCAGACTGCCAATCAAAGAGGTTCACTATCGCCGTGACAACCTCTATCAACACTGTCACACTGACTTGTGTATACCTGGTCATCTCTAGTGTAGTGTGTTGTGAGGGTGTGCCTGTCTCACCTGTAAATCAAAGGCCAGAAGCTAGAGTTTCACTCTTGACAACATGTATAACATTCTAAGACTTGTCACCTCTAGTACGGCATGTACTGTTTTAGGATATTATGTAAAGTATGCTTATAGTTGGTATGCGTACATATAGACTCATGCTTACACAGAATTTCTGTTCTTGACATTGATGGCATATTGCACTAAATGTACATGTTTCAAACCATCATAAACTGTATATGGTATCTGTGGGTATAGGTGAGTGTGTAGGTATGTGTGTTTTGGCAGGGATACGAGTATCAGTATACTGTACGTGTTTGTGTGTGTGTGTGTGTGTGTGTGTGTGTGTGTGTGTGTGTGTACGTGTCTCCTAACACTCGCTTGCTACTAACACCAGTTTCTCTCGCCCACTAACACCCCCTGCTGACCTGAGCTCACACTGATGATGACCCCTCCTCACTCTCTGCAGCTCTACTTTGTCATCATGTTCACTGTAGGTGGCGCTGTGCTCGATGCATGCTGTGTCCTAGTTGCAGACAGACAATGGCTATGTCCAGAAGTCAAGCGTGCACGCTGGGCAGTGTGCATTTTCCGGAAGTTACGTCAGAATAGTCTGTCCGAAAGTCAAGCGCTCTCACTAGTTGGGTACTTCGTTTGGCGTGATTTCCAAGCGTGCATCGATGCATCTTTTTTGCCCTCAGGTATCCCATAATCCATTGTGCAGCGCAGGTCAAGCTCCACACGTCATGCAAATCGTCAACACACCCCCATCCCCGAGTCAGGTGACGCCAACTAGTTAGTGCTGTCCAAATGTAGGTAGGGACGCATACTGGGGAGCAAGCTAACTAATACGCTACTGGGAAGAAGGTACTACCCAGCGTGCACGCTTGACTTCTGGACAAAGCCAATGTGTGTGTGTGTGTGTGTGTGTGTGTGTGTGTGTGTGTGTGTGCGTTCAACACAGGTGATGAGTCAGTTGTGACTCACTACTTTGGCACAGAGGGGCAAAGTCAACCTAAAACAAATGAGTTCATCAGCAAAAACAGATTTCTCCATTTTGATAAACCTTTATAAATCATGATTTATTATTGTGCATTCCAGATATTATCAGTGTAACTGCAGATTGGGTTGTTTTCCTTTAGAATCAATAAAGTGTTTGATTTGTATTCTAAACATGATTTATGGAAGTCCACAAAAAAAGAAATCTAATCTAATGTCTGTTTTTGCAAATCACCTAAATTTGTGAGCAAGCTGTCTACCAGTACACCCCAGCATAGCCACCAGAGGTTGTAAAGTCCAGCTTCAGAATGTAAAAGTCCTACCACATATCTGTGCCAACCATTCATTTAAAGCAGCTGATTCTAATCAGCCCAACTCTTCAGATAGGTAGAGCAGCTAAATAGTGATATCACCTGTGTTAAGTGCACAGGTAGAACCAATACATGGTTGGATTTTGGTTGGTTTGGTTGGATTTTTTACTTTCTGAAGATGGACTTTTCTCTACCTCTGATAGCCACACCATGATTTAGTGCTGGTGTACTGGAGCCCACTTCTCCATTGAAGCCGTTCACCAATTGCTCCATCTGTAGCATAGACTAAAAATTCCTTCGGTCCTTACAGTCATACAATCAGAGCCATCTTTTTCCACGTTATACAATGTCACGTATGGAGCGATGTCTAAGATGGCGGAGTGTTTGACTGGCTCGGTCACTGACAGCTGGCATCCGAGCTGACCGAAGAAGGCTCTGTCGTCTCCCTGTGCCAAGCTTGGACGCTTGGCTCTGTGTGCGTTTCGCTTCGGAGTCTTTGCCGTAGAGAGCGTTGAGATCAGTGTTTGCTGTTCTTTCCGTTGCGTTGCGCATTTCTGTCCATTTTCTAATCAAATAATGCTTGGCTGTTTGTTTGTCTTTTTTCTGTTTGTTGTGTATGTGTGTTTTGTGTTGTTACTGCTATCTAAGAACACAGGAAGTC
>NC_085010.1:24034474-24039474 GCF_963854185.1 Sardina pilchardus
CCTTTGAGCAATGTTCCTGGGAAATGTTCCTCATCATTGGGGTTATGCCATGTTCCCATTGATATTGGCCAATAAATCACTTTTTTGATGTGAACTCTCGGTTATTTGGATTATACTTTTTGTGAGCGAGCTCCATTTCCTGTTTTTTGATATAGCATTTGCTAGGAGCCTACGCACCTTTAAGGCCAACAGTGCAGATCCTCTCTTTGAAAATTAACCCATTGATATTGAGCAACAGTGTGTTTTCTGTAGAACTTAATTACTTTATTAATCAGTAACCAGATCTTCAGAATAAACGGAACTCATTATGTGATTGGCCAGTGATATTGCTCAAAATGTTGCTCTATGTATCACCACTTTAACTCAGCTGTAATTAAGGATGCACAAACAGTATAATTTGACTCAGAAGTTCTTATGACCACACCATATGTAACAGCCTCTCCAGTAAGTGATTTCTATGTTGCCTATTAGTCTGTTATCACTCATTTTTACCCAGCCTAGCTAATAAAAACAACACACACACACACATCTTATTAAGTGTCTAATTACATATTCTATACTCAAAGTTATTTTATATAGTTAAAGAGTGAAGATTCATGGCAGTTGGCTTTATAATGTAAATGTACATAAATGTTCTGTATAGTCGCCTCGGAATGATCAAGCTTGTGATAAATCAGACTTGAAGAGCGTACATCACACTGATATGGGCCAACAGAATCCCCACATCCCACTGCTGTCTGTCAGACAGTAACTCATGTCCTAGACTGCAGGAGAAATAGACAATAGCAGGAAACTGCAGTGTGAATGCTTCATCCCATCAGCTGCTGCACCCTCCAGTGGACAAACTAGGTAGTGTTTTCATTTACTCGGATACGGTTTTGAGCACAAAATGATCGGTCCCTATCTCAGGATCTCTTCTTCCCCTGATTGTTGCAGCCTGCTCTGTTACCTGTGATTATTCATTTATTTTTCATACGGCATCTGTCACTCAATCTCATTGTGGTTCGAAGTAGACATTGTTTCTGGTATTCCAATACCTGTCTGCACTCTTTCTGGTTTCATATTTCAATACTTGTACTCTTTCTGACTGGTTCTCTATTCTTCTGTTTAGTAATACCTATCCTTTCTAATACCCGTTTTTCTATCTATGCCTTTTCCTCCAACTGAACTCGTGACCTCTACCGCCAGATGTTCTGTCTTTCTCCTCGTCCTCATGGTCTGTCTCTGCCTTCCTCTCCCCTGGAGTCCTTCCTACTCTCCTGTCCCTGTCCTGTCCCTCACCAGCCTCTGTCCTCCAGGTATGGACTATACTGCGGAGCAGACAACGAGAGGGTTGGCGTGTGTGTGTGTGTGTGTGTGTGTGTGTGTGTGTGTGTGTGTGTGTGTGTGTGTGTGTGTGTGTGTGTGTGTGTGTGTGTGTGAGAGAGAGAGAGAGAGATCACAATTGGGTGTGTTTGTGTTTAAAGGTGCTCTAAGCGATGTAACGTGGTTTCTAAGCTAAAACATTTTTGTCCCACACAGAAAACATCTCCTCACAGTCTGCTAGTTGCCTGTCCCCTTGATACACTATAAATAACGTAGTCTCTGTAGACAAAAATGCCAACAAAAACAGCCTGATCCATATGTTTGCTGTTTGTGACAAAAACTGTTTTAACTTAGAAACCGCGTAACATCGCTTAGAGATCAGTAATCTAGTTGATATTGTTTTTTAAGAGTTTTACTTATATTAAGGTGTCTTATCAAGGCAATTTGCTTGTTTTTAAGACCAAATAATTTGCTTAACACACCTCGGCAGCCAAATCTCCTTTTCGTCTTGATAAGATGTTTTAAATTAATACCAACTAGATTTTCTGATCTTATTGTAAGATCACATTTGGTTAGAAAAGCAGTTTTGCAGTGCATATTTGTCTGTGACTGCAAGTGCGTGCCTGTGTTGATGAAGATGCACAGGTTAGAATGGCTCTCACATGAACACAGCGTGCTGAATTATTAACCAACACTTAATTCTCTGCCCCATCCATCTCTCCCCCCGACAGGACCTGAAGCCGGGAGACGTGACTGGCAAACGCAGTTTATGGGAAAACATAGGCTCCTCCCCGGCCAAGGTAACCACACCGTTCTGCTGAATCAAAGAACAACACTTTCGCACACCTGTTTGACAGGTGCATAGGACAAGACCCAAAGGTCGAATAATGAGCTAAGAAACCCCTGCACACGGTCTGTTTCACTTCCGATATTAAATGTATTATAAACACAATGTTGTGTTTATCGTGCCTGAAACAGACAGCTTGCGGTAGCTCCTTAGCTCAACCACTCGATTCTGCTATTTTCATAAGCTTAACCAGCAGCATGTATCCGAGCTCTAATGTTTGCATCCATAACATTCTCCCTAAAACGTATAGCCCCGTAACTCATTGCCTAAAATAACTCTTACTTCAACTTATGTCTCCATAAGTGTCTAGTTATTTCATTTGAGTGGCAACTTATTTCATTTTAGTGTCTGTGGCGTGATAAGAGCGAGCTGCCTTCTTCCCTCCCTACCCTTAAAAAGTTTGCTCTCATCGTAATGTTGGTTCTACATTGATGGAGTGTATGCCACGAACGTTTCAGTTAATTGGAATGCGAGTGCTTGCCAAGACAGATGACTTAATAACATAACACTGGCACATCTCCTATCTCTCTCTCTCTCCCTCTCTCTCCCCCTCTCTCTTTCTCTCCCCCTCTCTCTCTCTCTATCTCTCTCTCTCTCTGAAGACCTCTCTGAGATAGTTGTCTCCATATCTGGAAAGAGGCCGATGAGGTAAAGTCATTTTTCACCGCACGATGTCACGGCCGCGCTCGTTTTGCTTCCATCTCTGCTCTGCCTGCGTGCCTATCTCAGGATGACCACAATCCTTAACCATGATGTCACTCCCTTAGAGCTTGTAGCTTCATACCACTTTGCTTTTTTCGCACTAGAGACTATCTACTAAAACAAGCACTTTAAGCACTTAATTTGCATTATTTTAGTTTGATCTATATGATTTGTTTGTTTGTTTTGTATCTTGTTTTATTACAGTCTGAGGGGCTATTTTAGGTCAGTTTGCAAAATGGCCACTATGAATGCTGTTAAATGTACCCTGCCCAAGAACAAGGTGTCTAGTTTCAGAGGGGGGCTATTTTAATTTGGTTGTCAAGCACTGATCTATCGACCTCCCCGAAGGAACAGCAAATAAAACAAACAAACAAACACGGGTGTCAAGTGGGAATAACTCTCTCACCCTCTCTCTCTCTCTCTTTCTCACACACACACACACACACACACACACACACTCACACTCTCTCTCTCTCTCACTCACAAGCATATTTTAATGACCTTTCTTCGAGGCCGCTTGGCCAGGGGCCCCACGGTAACAGCCAGGATTCAGTAGCCACACTTGTCTAATAAGAGAAGGTGATCTTCAGCGGGGAATGTCTCGCCCGTGATCTTATCGGAATGATGTTTATGACCGTGGCCCTCCTAAGAGGCTCGGAGCGTGACTGATTTAGACTCGGCCGAAGGCATTAGTGTCTGAAGAGCCACAGATCACCTTAAAGCCGAGCATTCTATTTCACTTTAATATCGCTCCTTTCCTTAATTACTTTTATCACCTCGTTAAACATCTTTTGTCTCGGTATCTGCGTGCACAGACAGACGTTTTTGTTTTGTGTTGCTCTCTTACCCAATAAATAAAAGTATGTTCACCGAGGCATCTGTGCGTAACTCGCCACCTATGATCTCACAAGCTGAACACTCGCTTTTTAACATGGAAAAGAATGTGTTTACTGAGTAAATTGCACCTTCTATTCAAGGTCAGAATAAGCCATGCTTTGGTATGGAGTTCATGGCTATGTGCAAGGGATGTAACGGGTTCAGTAATATTATATAAGGTTAGACTCAGATAGTAAGCAGATGTGTCAATCCAAATTCTGAAACGGATATAGTTTCGGTCTTTGATTATGATTTGCTGAATCGTGCCGTTTTTGATGCCGTTGTAAAACCCAACCCTTTCACGCTGACCGCATGTCATCCTATATTACTGGCGCCACCACAAATGTATACAAAAGTTAAGAGTAAGCCGAGTCAAAGATGAAATGAAATGTCAAATATTAACCATAGCAAAGGTTGCAAATAAGCACTGGAACGTCGATGAGAAGTGCTAATGTTACAGGAGAGTATTAGCAGGAGAGTAGCGAGTTCAAAGCGCCTGCTCCACAGGGCGATTACTGGCTGCCCTCTCCCATCAGATCTGCTGGTTCTTCTCCGCCTTCTTTGGCCCTGGGGCATTGCTGTGCCCGTATGTGGGTAAAGGGGTGCGGGCAGCGCCCGAGGCTGTGGTATGCCACATAGCCCTGAGCTCCATGCCAGGTGGACAGGCCATAGGCCATGCTGACGCACATGGGCTCAAAAGCCAGGCAGTTTGTGGTACCTTAACGACAGGGAGAGGTTGAGAGAGAGAGAGAGAGAGAGAGAGAGAGAGAGAGAGAGGGTTTTTTAGTAATTATCTGTGTTATATTGCGATAATACCACTCGTACAATTTGGCCAGTAAGCGGTAATAATGAAAGCAATGTGGTGTTGATCCTGCATCCTGAGAGAAAGAGAGGGAGAGGGAGAGGGAGAGAGAGTTGAGTTGTGTAGTTTGGAAAGTCTGGGGAATTGAGGTCGTAGAGTTGATGATGGCCACTCTTACTGTACAGTCTTAGGCTGCACTGATTCAAAGTGTTTAACCTTTAAGATGACAACGAACATGGAGCAAGGACCTCTTTTCACTGCACGACCACAACTGAGAATACATCCTATGCATGCATCATAGCCCTTTTCACACTGAAAGCCGACACATTGGCAGTAGGTGGCAGCGGCAATTTGCTGTGTGAAACGGAGGCGTAAACATGTAAGCACTGGGCGTGAAGTTGAACAGTGGCGTACAACATAGGCGTCGGAAGAATATTTTTAAGTCTCGTGTCTCGTGACACTTTCGAA
>NC_085010.1:24041974-24094474 GCF_963854185.1 Sardina pilchardus
CACACACACACACACACACACACACACACACACACACACACAAATATTCAAGTGTGCTGAAAAGAGACACCCGCTTGCCACTTAGCAGTTTTTAACGTAAGCCCTGGTCAGATCAGCCAGCATTAGCACCTAATCAAGGCCAGACAGCATAGGGGAAAATGTTTTCATGTTTGTTGCTCAGCCAAGCACCATCTAGCTCCTTCTCCAGCATCTTTCCAGAATCTTCCACTGTCGCTGTGTCACATACCCTGTGCCGTAGTGATTTATGATAGATGACCTCAGTCAGTCACATTAATCATGCCCTGTTCCTCACTGTGTTGTTCTGTCCTCTCTCTTTGTCATCTGGCAGGAATGGGACACTAGTGACACAAAGAAGCAACGAAGAAACTGCACGACCATTCCCTTGTTATTTTTTTTTATCCAATGCATTTTTGTTTTTTGTTTGTTTTTTTTTCCATACCAAAAAAAAGAGAAGAAAAGAAAAGAAACGAGAAGAGAAGAGAAGAGAAGGAGAGAAGCCTTTCTTAAAACAGCCCAAGGGTATTGAATGGAGAGGGAAGTGAATGAGAGTATATATAGTAGCACTGTATCAACAGACCTCCACCGTGTGTGGTCATATTTACGGTTTAGTACCCCCTTTGCACAGGTTTACTTTATGGAAACTATGCTGTGAAATTTGGACACTTTGGAATTATGATTTGATATATATATTTTATATGAAACTTCCAACACAAAAAGAGTCATGTCAAAAGGTAAAATAATCGTACATACCGTACTTATGTCAAGACAATCACAACATTATCAACAACAAAAAATAATAATAATAATGATTAAAAGGTTTTATTTAGCACATGCATTTAATCGGCCAGACTATTGTCTTCTGGCCTCAGCTCTCTGGTTCACTCTTTTTTATTTAATTTATAATTAAAGCAAAGCTTCACATATTGATATGTTATTCATGTTCACCTGTCCCGGATAGCAATATGAGCACCCCATAGAGTAGCACATTGTACCTTTCTTTATCGTCTAATCAACACTTTGTAATAGTGAAAACAACGGCCTGAATAGTAGAAGAGAAACACATACTGTATGGTTCTTTTTTTTTGTCGTGTCAACTATTATCTTTCTTGTACCACAGCTTCTTTTGTCGTATGCAAGCCTTGACGTTTGTTATCGTAAGAAAGACAGTCATACAGATATCAAAGTTTTTTTTTCTTTACAGATAATCACTTTCAATGCAGTGTTTGGTATTATTGTAACCTGATAACCTATTTTTTTTTGTTGCATTTGTCTTCCTCCTCTTGTTAAGCACCTCAGCTGTTTCCAAAAGCCTATACTTAGCCGTCGAGTGGACAATCCCACAGGTGGGACGAGATGGGGAGTGCAGGCCAAACATACAGTACTGTCCACAGAGTCACTTCAAACCAAAGCCCATTTTCTCACACCCAAAATAGGTGCGGGGAGTAGAGATGGGTCAGGCCTCTCCAGAGGCCCCCAGAGAGTGAGTGAGAGAGAGAGAGAGAGAGAGAGAGTGGACACTGTGGCAGGAATGTGTGCGTTTTTAAACCGCAGCACAGGAAATCCAGCCTACTCAACTTAACCACCTCCGTGTGGGGAAAGCATTGTGAATCAGAGGCTTGATATAGAGCTCTCCCTTAGGCTACTAGGAGACTGACCGAATGGCTTTTCAGTGAGGCAGCTTGGTCCAACACTCCAGCATCGTCCACCACTCTCCACACCCCTCTTAGAGGCAACAGATGCCTAGCCTGTAGTACAGTAGGCTACAGTACAGTACTGTAAATGGTCTTAACATGTCAGTCCGACAAGGTCCGGTTGTTCATAAAGACAATCATATTGTTGTACTGTTGGTCTCGAACGTGTGGCAGACGTCACCCAAGACAGTGGTTATAATTGATCTGAAGTCTTTCATTAGAGGAGAACAAAGAAGGGAAAATGTAGATAACAAGCAAGACAGAGGGGGAGATTAAAAAAAATGTGTTAGCCACCAAAAAGTTGAAATGCGATTAGCTTAAGCAGCTAGAAGACGTCTGATAGAATTGTCCCGGGTTTCTCTTACATAGGGTACCCAGGAACAACTCGGATCAAAATGGACATTTTGCATTGAATGATTTTTTATTTGTTTTGTTTAATTTAAAATATGAAAAAAAAACTTAATGTGATCTTGTGTGTACGCAGTTCAAGCATTTTTCACTTTTTGTTTCACTTTTATGAGGACAGAGACTAGGTCCAAGCCGTTGTCATGGACCTTTGTTTCTTGTTTTTCTTTTGGCTTTTTTGTAACTGACGCATCAACGGTATCATAAGAGGACTTGTCTGCAAATGTGTAATATCTGCTTTTACAAGTTATGAGTTTTTAAGGTTCAGTAATAGACTACCATGCGTTGCATTTCAGGTTGGTTCAATCATTTAGCATGACTCTTAATTGAAGGGTGTCTGCGTCTTTTTTCCAAACAAATTATATTTATGTATTATTAAATGTGTTTTTTTAATGGATTTTGATACTATATTTAGACAACCGTTCAGGAAAATGACTACATTCCATCACTATTTTCACTTTCTTTTTCATGTTCTTGTCTTTCATTGTGTCTGTGTTCACTCACTGCATATACAGGCAGCACCATCAGTAGCTCAACTCATTGTTATGTTTATCCTAGCCATTAGTTTCATACAGAATGAATGTTTAACTCTTGTACCATTGACCAACTGCAATAAAGAGATACATGGAAAAATATGATTTTTTTTGTAATTTTTCAATTCTCCAGTTACATTTATTCATTTTATCCAAAGCCTCTTACAGAAAGAGGAGAGAAAAATAAAGGTGTATTTTTCTAGTGTGTCTTTTACCATTAAACTGTTGCTGTTAAACCTCATTAAACAATCTCTAGTAGTGAAAGAGTAGTACAAAATACTATACAGTACTATGCTTAATGATATAGAATATGCAAGTATACCATACACTTACACTAGTGTCACTATGGTGTTTTATGGTTAGACAGAGGTTCATGATTAGGGTTAATTTGTAACATGTGTAATAGGATTACAAATAGGCTGAGTAATGTGGAAAGATATGCGTCTGTATTACTGTTTATGGGACATTATTCGTTACTTTCAAGTACTGTAGCTTGTATTATAATTGTGCTGCAGTGGGACTAGATCCCTGATGCAGTGGGGCTGAACTTCTGATCCAGTGGTACTAAAAGTCTGATCCAGTGGTACTAAAAGTCTGATCCAGTGGTACTAAAAGTCTGATCCAGTGGGACTAAAAGTCTGATCGGTGGTACTAAAAGTCTGATCCAGTGGGAATAAAAGTCTGATCCAGTGGTACTAAAAGTCTGATCCAGTGGTATTAAAAGTCTGATCCAGTGGTACTAAAAGTCTGATCCAGTGGGACTAAAAGTCTGATCGGTGGTACTAAAAGTCTGATCCAGTGGGAATAAAAGTCTGATCCAGTGGTACTAAAAGTCTGATCCAGTGGTATTAAAAGTCTGATCCAGTGGTACTAAAAGTCTGATCCAGTGGGACTAAAAGTCTGATCGGTGGTACTAAAAGTCTGATCGGTGGTACTAAAAGTCTGATCGGTGGTACTAAAAGTCTGATCCAGTGGGAATAAAAGTCTGATCCAGTGGTACTAAAAGTCTGATCGGTGGTATTAAAAGTCTGATCCAGTGGTACTAAAAGTCTGATCCAGTGGTATTAAAAGTCTGATCCAGTGGTACTAAAAGTCTGATCCAGTGGGACTAAAAGTCTGATCGGTGGTACTAAAAGTCTGATCGGTGGTACTAAAAGTCTGATCGGTGGTACTAAAAGTCTGATCCAGTGGGAATAAAAGTCTGATCCAGTGGTACTAAAAGTCTGATCCAGTGGGAATAAAAGTCTGATCCAGTGGGACTAAAAGTCTGATCGGTGGTACTAAAAGTCTGATCCAGTGGGAATAAAAGTCTGATCCAGTGGTACTAAAAGTCTGATCCAGTGGTATTAAAAGTCTGATCCAGTGGTACTAAAAGTCTGATCCAGTGGGACTAAAAGTCTGATCCAGTGGTATTAAAAGTCTGATCCAGTGGTACTAAAAGTCTGATCCAGTGGTATTAAAAGTCTGATCCAGTGGTACTAAAAGTCTGATCCAGTGGGACTAAAAGTCTGATCCAGTGGTATTAAAAGTCTGATCCAGTGGTACTAAAAGTCTGATCCAGTGGTATTAAAAGTCTGATCCAGTGGTACTAAAAGTCTGATCCAGTGGGACTAAAAGTCTGATCCAGTGGTATTAAAAGTCTGATCCAGTGGTACTAAAAGTCTGATCCAGTGGTATTAAAACTCTAGGGAAGTATAGAACTGGATCTGGAACAACTTCTTCTGATCCCTAACAATAGACCCCACAGCGGCAACCAATCATAGCGCACAAAGGGGAGGTGACATGACACTCCCAAGGCTGTATTATGTGAGCCTAACAGTGGGCTTAAAAGTTATCTGTTCTCTGGACCTGGTCCGATAGCTCTCTCGCCCTCTCGGTCTTTCGCCTTCATTCTTTCCTGGTGGGGCTTGCAGGTAAGTCGGAAACACAGGTGCGGTTGAGGGGTGGCCTGAGGGCCACCCGGTAATGCATGCTTCAGGTGAGAAGTCTCCCTTTACCTGAGAAGGAAAAGTCACCTCGATTGTTTACTTAAGCGAAAAGGCATGTGTAGGTCTAAAAATGGATTAAATATGGAGGTGTGGGGGAACGGACAAGTGTGACTGAGCTTTGGGGGTGATTAGGGTGGCAGTACCGGTCATTTTCGGAGGGCAGCTGCCCAAGGGCCCCCTGTGGGGACCAGTGGTTAACGTGCTTCGGGGGTTTTCGCCGCTTAATGTGGATTAATGGCGAAAAGCATTCGCCAGCCACACATTCCTGCCCGCGTCGGTCAGAATAGACGAGGTGTTACCGCACCGTTTCTGCCAGGATGAGAAACAGCGTGACGCTTATTAAAGCGTAGCGCTGCGGCTAATGCTGACAGCCCCAGGAAAGGCAATCAGGCCTAGAGAGTGACAGAAGAATTTTTAAAGGAAAGTCCATCAGCTTGGGTAATTCACCCCCATCAAACAGCTGGGCCAGCAACTAAACGTGCTTGTCTTGCTACAGACGCACATGAAGGCGGGTTTATATGATCGATCGTAATAGTTTACAGCCTGTTGTGCATCTGTCAAGTTCTCTTTAAAACCTGACGGCTCTTCCTGTGTTTGATGCCTTTGTTGCATGACACTGATCAGTAGCCAGAAATGTTGGAAAAAGAACAAATGTTGAACCAGCAGCCAAACCTGTCTGTCATCAAAGAGAGAAAGACTGAGAGCTCTTAAAAGTGTTTCCATACTGCCCATTCACCTTGGTCCAATTATCTCATTAGGTCCTAATATTGTTGTCATATTACCGTTAAAATCGTCTATTTACAATGCAAGAATCAGACTGAAATTGTTGGCCCCTAAAAGTCAGCTGGGGGTCAGTGAGTGGACGAACTGAAGAAAAGACGTGTTGATACCCACAGAGTCAACACCGAAGAGTCTCGAAAGAAATGATGGATGGGGTGGCCAACCCAAAAATGCAGTTAAATATAGACCCTGTGTGTGTGTCTGTGTGTGTGTCTGTGTGTGTGTGTGTGTGTGTGTGTGTGTGTGTGTGTGTGTGTGTGTGTGTGATTTACCGTGTTAAATCAAGCAGAGGCCTTGGATGTTGGCGGCGAGCGGCCAAGTCCTTTGTCTACCCGGGCGGCTCACACCTGTTTAAAGTCATACTTTATTATTCTTAAAAATAACCCTGTGTCCATACATCACCTGCTGGGCCTATTTTATTACCCACCTGATTTATACCCTGTAGGAAAAGATGTCAGGAGATTTTTGTTCTGCACTGTACCAGACAATATTTAGACGGCCACAACCCTCATTCAAATTCCCAGTATCATTATTACACATGTTGTTATGGCATATTTCAACATTATTATAATAATAATTATAGTATAATAATAATGATAATAATAATAATAACAACAACAACAACAACAACAACAGTCAAATGCAGCACACTAAATGGTTGAGAACTACTTCTCGAAGTGTACACAGTTAAAATGTAAAAACTGTGACTTCAACAGAGGAGACACAAGTGCCCCCCCCCCCCCCCCCCCCCTTTTCCGTCTCCGAGAAACGGCCGTGCCAGAGACTGTACAGGTCCAGGCCAAGAGGAAATGACTGCGGATTAAATTCAGAGTTGTTTAAGGCTGGCGGTCCCACGACAGCACCCTCACAGCCAGCCAGCCAGCACACTGAATCACAGCTCCTCTGCGAGCCGAGCCGCTCGGCGGGGAAGCGGATTCACACCGTGCCAAATGTCCTGCCATACAGACTCATTGCTGGATGTTTGCGCTCCAAGGGGGGCAATTACTATATAGAGTGGCATTGAAGTGGTCAAGCTAGATGGCCAGGCTGGTTGATGGATGGTCAAGATGGAAATGCTCGCTATGACTAGATTATCATTAGCAAGAAATGCTTGGTGGAGGATTATTTTAGAGTCTCATTCAATAGCGCAATGAATAATGAAACATTTAAACGTCCAGTGTTTTTCTAAATGAGGCGTGAATGCCATGTTGACATTCTTTGTTTCTTCTTTTTCTCTTGTTGTCTTGGCGACCAGACACTGTCTAGACATGTCGGACACAGAGGAAGTGGTGGAGGTGGAGGAGGCGGTGGAGGAGGAGGTGCAGTAAGTATGACAGTATTGACCCCCACAATCCTCCCCTCTGAACTTTGACCTATCGCTGTATGCACCACAGTGGCACAGGCATCACTGGAATGCAATGCAGTAACTTTGACAGCCTCCATGTCATCTAACTATTTGTTTCTCCGTGTTGTCTCCTCCCCCCCTTTGTTGTCTGTTGTCCAGGGAAGAAGGTAAGACGGTACACCTTGGTACACTTAAGACACTCACGCTAGGCTACGCTAATCAGACTCATCATCAGGCCAGCCCAGCAGTTGAAAACAAATCACGAGAGTCTTAAATAAACGTTCACCAAATGCTATAAATGCATTTCAAATCTTGATAAAATTGTCACAACAACATGGGGTGTCCTTGGCCCTCTTTAACCATCTTTTTTTCAGTTTTTTTTCAAGCCTCAACAGATGTTTGTTTACAGGAATAGGCAAACTCAAAGGATGGTTTGCACATGCCAGGCCTGTGGATCTTACACCTATACTCTGATGATGCTAAAATTATGAATTATGTAGCCTTTAACTTTCCAGGCACAAGGTTTCTGAAGTACAGCAATTTCACATTGCATATATGACACAAGCCACTGGGCAACTCAATGTTCTGACCAAGGTATACAGAGGTCTTCTCAGTGATTTTCAAAGATTTGATTAGACGACTTGTGAAACTGTCATGCTGCAACTCTATAACAACAAGGAAATGTGTGGGTTACTGATCAACATTAAACATCATAAAGTGTTTAATGTTGTGGCGAAGACCTCGCTCTTGTACTTGTACCAATCACCCCACTAATCCTTCTTATGTTCTCACGATAGCGCCGCCGCCTGAAGTGGAAGGTAATATGTTTTTGTTAATTTTAAACTATGTGTAACCTTGGCATCTTTACTTCTTTATTTTTATTTTTACAAACCAATTTATTTGCTCTTTGACTCACACTGCTTCATTAACCACTTCTCTGTTCTTGCTTCAGTGTCGCCCCCTGCTGCAGAAGGTAATGCATTGCAGGGCTTTGCTATTTAATTTCTTCATGGCTATTGCAGTATCCATTTGAAATAACATAGCAGTATAATCAAACAAGAATTCCAATTAGAGAGATATAACACAGAAGGCACAACAAGCCCAACATGTTTAAATGATCTCTGAGTAGTAGATAATAGGCTTCCATTAGCAAATGATCTCTACAAAAACCCACCGCAGAAGCAATTTTGGATTCTTCTAAATGTCTCGTTAGTGGCAATTAATTAGCTTTGACGCTTTATCTAACTCAACCTTTTAACTTCCCAACCTTATTGTAGAGCCTGCCCCTGAAGTAGAAGGTAATGTTTCAGAATTTCTTATTTTGGGTTTCAGATCACATCACATCACATCACATCTACAATGATATCTTGATTTATTTGTTCACAGACTAAGTATTAAAATCAGCTTTTATATTATCCTCCTATTAGAAATTCCACCAGTTGTTGAAGGTATTTTACACATCTTTTTTTACATCAGAGTACAGACAATAATTATATATTTAAATGGTTCCTAATTTGAGTGAATAATTTGAATACTTGAATAATTAACACACTCATTTCATATTTTTATCATAGAACCACCCCCTGAAGTAGAAGGTAAAGTTCATAAATGTCTAAGATTTTCCTCATGACCTCACTTCATTACTTTGGGCTAAACTTCATTTCAGTCAATTGATTGACCACAATCAGTACTCTCATCATAGTAACAAAAACAATACTTGTCTCACGCATTTATGCACAATAGCAGTAATATTAGTGCCTATACTGTATCTAAACTCATGCTTCTGACCTGCAAAACTAATCCATTTCACACTTCCAGAGCCTCCTCCAGCTGTGGAAGGTAACCATGCCTTTTCATCACTTATCTTATAACTTACATTCTCCTGGGATATATAGCATAATGAAGTGGGATAATTTTTGGTAATCATTTATCAGTACTCTCATCACAGTAACAAAATTACATTTGCTTTACGCATTTACAGTATGTGCAGTAGCAGCTTATGTGTGCCTATCTCTAAATTCATGCTTTTAATCTGCAAAATAATCCATTTCACATTCCTAGAGCCTCCACCTGTTGTAGAAGGTAACCATGCCTAATGGCTTTTAACTTGTCATCAACTTCTCGTATAACTTGAATACTGTATGTTTTAGGGTGTGGTAACAAAGTGGGTTAATTGTGAGAATATATTTTTAACCAGTACTGTCATTACAGTTATAAAACAATATTTACTTGATGCTTTTATTCATAACAGCTTATATGCACCTTAATCTAAATTCATGCTTATGTTCTGATCAGCAAACTAATCAATTTCATATTCCTACTAGAAGCTCCTCCTGCTGTAGAAGGTAACCATGTTTAATGGCTTTTAACTTCTCATCAACTTATCGTATAACTTAATCATGTTTCCCTGGGGTATGATAATAAAGTGAGTTAATTGTAAGAACATTTTTTCTATATCAGTACTCCTATTATAGTAACAAAACATTATGTTCTGATCAGCAAACTAATCCATTTCACATTCCTGTAGAGCCTCCTCCTGCTGTAGAAGGTAACCATGTAACTTATGATCAACTTATCTTGTAACTTAAACCCGTTCACCTATTTATAACTGAATAAATGCTTATGTTCTGATCAGCAAACTAATCCATCTCACATTCCTACTATAGAGCCTCCGCCTGCTGTCGAAGGTAACCATATCTAATGGCTTTTAACTTCCATCAATTTAAACTTATTGCTTACAGTATTTTCCTGTGTATTAGCCACATTATGTATAAGATGCAGGACAGTGTTATATGCAAGTTAAAAGAAACAAAACCATATTAATACAATATTAATTACTCCCGTGTTTTAACCTCATATAGTTGAAGAAATTTTGCAAAATCAATGTATAAGCCGCGGCTAATAGTTGGGGAAATTACGGTATTATAACTACTGCTGCTGATCAACAACTCATTTACCACACATTCTTACAACAGAGCCGCCTCCAGCTGTAGAAGGTAATACCACAATTTCGTATATATATATTTTTTTTTTTTTTTTTTTTGTGCATATAACTCAGACACAAGCCTATACACATTCTCTTTTCTTAGAATTACAGTTACAATGTAGCTACAGTGAAAAAAGAATTAAGACTAACTGGCATTAAAGTTTGTAGAAGTTCTTGTTTGTTCTTGTATAAGAACATGATCTGTTTATACTCTGAGCCTGAGGAGTAAATTAATCTAATTGAGAGAGCATTGCCTATTATAGTGACTGCTTCCCAACAGCAAACTAATTGATCTCACATTTTCAACACAGAACCGCCCCCTGCAGTTGAAGGTAACCACCCTCTTGGCTTTTTAATGTTACTGATAATCATGCACGCCAACATTCAGCGATCTGCAATTAAGTCAATTAATAAACTAATGTTATCAAGTCTGCTAGCAAACTGATCACTCTTACGTTCCAACAAACAGAACCTCCTCCTGCAGTTGAAGGTAACCACTCCGCTTGCTTTTTAATTTCACTGATACATAATGCAACAGGGAACAATTATTTCATGACATTCATGGAATACATTCTGGCTACTTTATCTTTGGCTGTCAACATCTCTCTTTCTGATGAGCAGACTAACTAATCTCACATTTTTACAACAGAGCCACCTCCAGAGGAAGGTAACCAATCATCTCTAATGACCTTTCACTTCATCAATACTTACTGTATGCTTTGGAAATGCCAGAATCATAATCCGCTTTATTGGCCAGGTTTGCATTAACAAACAAGGAATGCTTCATTAATGCCATATTTACTGTATGCATGCTTCTGCTTAACTTATATGTCAGTTCTGTGGAAGAATGGAGTTAAAATGCACTCCGTGGGTTATAATATAAAGCCAGTATTCTATACGATAATAAGACACGAAGTTAAACATGTGCAACATACTTGATAGTATGAGAATAAGTGCATAAGAGGATCAGTGTGTGTGTGTTCATATGAGCTCGCTATGTAGGAAAGAAGAGTATAAGTGCTTAAGAGGATCAGTGTGTGTGTGTTCATATGAGCTCGCTATGTAGGAAAGAAGAGTATAATTTCAGCACTAGCTGAAGAGCCAACAAAAAAAAAAAGTCACTGCTGACATGCAGCTTGCAATGCCAAACTATGTTCTAGCAATGTGTGGCAACTGAGTATGACCTTTTGTCTTATAACTCCAGGCTGACTGCTTATTATACGGTATGGTGCCCGTAATGTCATCCAAAACCACGCTAATGTACAGTATATCTTTCATTTTTCATGATGTGGAGCATTAGAACGTTTAGCACCATTTCTCAATTAAATATTAAATTATTATGGGGGAATTCTGCAATAATTTTGTGTTATATTTTAATAATGTATATTAACTTGTCTTTTTATGCCAGTCAGAACATTGGGTCTCCTTGTTCCCCCTCAGACAGTGAGGCACTAGAGTAATAGTAGAACTGCACTGAAAGATGAGATGCCAACAAATAAGTTAATATATAGCGCCACCTACCTGTAGGTACCTGATATCAATATCATACTTTTGGATTAAGTAAATATCCCACAAAGAAAGAACATAGGCAAACTAATATTTTGCGTCACATGTTTCCCCTGAACTACATACTGTACTAGCAACACATTATTTTGGGTTAAGTTAACCCAACGTGTGTTCAGTTCAATATTAAACCAGCACCTGGGTTGAAAACAACCCAAAGTGGGTATGATCTTACTGAGAAATGGCTGTCTAGTGAAGAAAGGTGTGTAATGAGTGTCACGGTGGGACAGTATATTCTGTCAATGGGCAGAGTTGTGAAAAGTTAAATGAATAAGTAATGCTATACTTCTTTTCGCAATTTGCAATTTACAAACAATGCATGGGCAAATGCATGATAAAACTTACAAAATGACCAGTGCTATTTTTTTTTTCATTTATTTTCTTTACATTTACATTTGCGACTGTATAAAAAAAAATATATAATTTGATTTGTTATTTTAAGTCATTTTGTTATTCCAGATACCCAGATACTCTATGCACAATTGGATGATGCAATCGTCCTTTGAAGTGTGTTTAAAGCTTTTTGTAATATACTGTACAACATAATGTAATCATCATTTTCAATCCGTTTGTCTCTCCCTCCCCCTTGCCCCAGAGGAGGAAGGTACAGTATGTTTGGAGCGCACTGTACTTGAGGTTGGGCGGCCTTTTGTCTGATTCCAGTATCAATACCTTTGGCAAATAATGGGTGGGGGCTCATCTCCATTTGGTTGTTGTTATTGTGTCTATTTGAATATTGAGTATTGTGTCTATTTGAGCATTGAGTATTGTGTCTATTTGAGTATTGAGTATTGTCTTACATTAAACCATTGAGTTACAGTTACATAACACAAGTTAGCCTACTTTATAGCTAGTTAATTACATATGTATTATAGACCCACTACGCCTCCATGTGTATTTAACCAAACTAGCACACATGTACTTTTTATCTTTCACTAAAAATATCAGGTCAAAGATATTAGGTATCAAAACCTGAGAGATTTAAATGTTTTGATACCACTGGAATCATACTATTTGGAACTCACTTAGTCCCGGGTGCCCAACAACATGCACAGTGTGTGTGTGTGTGTGTGTGTGTGTGTGTGCGTTTGTGACTGTGACTGAGTATATCAATATAAGTCAATATTTACATGTTTTTGTACTTTCTCCTTGTAAACAACAGCCCCAGCTGAGGAAGCTGGTGAGTTGTGTGAGAGGTTTCTAAACAATGTAAAACATGACATACACAATTAAAATTGTTTTAACTTGAATATTAACTCTGTTTATCTTCTTTCACACACAGAACAAGTTGAAGGTGAGTGATTTACTATAATCTAGTTTTACTGTCATTTAAATCTGTCTCTCTTTTAAGTTTATTTTGTACACTTTGTTTTCAATCATAGATCAGGGAAAAACAAAACCAAAGTAAGTATGACTGCTTATCTTAAGACTTAAGGAACAGTGCTGTTAACTTTCTTATGTTAACAAATGACTTTATTTTCAGGGGATTTATGCCAAACATTGCGGCTCCTAAGATTCCTGAGGGAGACCACAAAGTGGATTTTGATGTAAGCAAAGAGCTTCGATCTGACATTTACAACAAGTGACGCATGAAAACACTTGAACACTCAGACGCATCAGAACACACGAAACACATGAAATTTGTATGCATGCAACTCAATAAAGTTTATTCTCTCTCTCTCTCTCTCTCTCGCTCTCTCTCTCAACGTTTAAGTGTGTGTGTGTGTGTGTGTGTGTGTGTCTCCTCGTTAATGCCTGTGTTTGTTTACATACCCTCCATGGGACAGGATCTCCACAGGAAGCGTCAGGAGAAGGACTTGGCTGAGCTTCAGGCTCTGATTGAGTCCCATTTCGTCCAGAGGAAGAAGGACGAGGAGGAGCTTCTCGCCCTCGTCAGCAGAATTGTACGGGCACACACACACACACACACACACACATACACACACGCACAGAGTCATTTCACACATTCATCTATTAGGTCCACTTGCACATACACACTCTATTTGAATATATTGACATTTCAATTTATTCATTTAGCTGACACTTCCTTTCGAAGTGATTTAAAATGAGGAGTAACAATCAAGCTATCTCACAAAAAGAGGCGTTAGGATAAGTACATCTAATCATATTCAGATTACATTTAGTAATCATATCACCTAAACACATGTTGTGTGCTCTATTCTGTGTTATCTTAACGAACTAAGGAGAACATATACAGTATATTATCCGTTCTGGTTTCTAGCCTAGCCGTTCTAGCCGTTTCAGTCCACTCCCTACTTCTTCCTCTATGTACACTGTTATCACTTGTGTTCAATTGTGTGTGTATGTCTCTGTGTGTGTGTGTGTGTGTGTGTGTGTGTGTGTGTGTGTGTGTGTGTGTGTGTGTAGGAGAAGCGTCGCGCTGAGAGGTCCGAGCAGCAAAGGATCCGTGCAGAAAAGGAGAAGGAGAGACAGGCTCGTCTCGCTGTGAGTCGTTGCTCATTCCCACTCATCCATCTCTTCCCTCTCTGCCTCTAGGTCTACAGTCATTTCCAACATATAAGCCGCTTTGTATAGAAGCCGCAGGACAGCGTTTTATGCAGGGGCGTCACTAGGCATGTTTTACTGGGGCACGTGATCAAAGCCCCTTTTTGATTGAATGATAACAACTGACCTCACATAGAGATGCCTCTAATCATTATGGTGATCAGACACAACCTAGGCCTAAATCATTATTAGACACCCAGGGAATGTGATGTACTAACCTGTGATTAAAAACACACACAAAAACAAAAGACGTCTTTTCCACCATTGTGATCACTGGCTGCTGATGGCTGATGGTTGACGGTTGTGCGGTTTCGGTTTGCCCTGCAGGACGAGAAGGAGAGGAGGGAGATGGAGGAGCAGATGAAGAAGCAGACTGAGGACCTCAAGAAGAAGAAGGCCCTCACCAACCTCACTCAGCAGCACGGAGGCCTGCAGCAGAAGGTCAGGGGTCAGGGGTCAGGGGTCAGGGGTCAGCAGGTCATGGGACCGGACCGCACAGACACTATGGGACAGGGCGGCACAGAGAGTTCAGGGTAGCAGCACAGAGAGGACATGTACTGTCGGACACAGGATCACAGAATAGCACTGATAGCACAGCTTATGGGATAGCACTGACTGTAGGACAAGGTAACACAACACAGCTACATCCGTCAGCACAGCATTACTTCACAGTCACATCAAAAGTACACTTTAAAGACTTATAGACACAATACTCAATATTAAAAAATACACAATACTCAACCAATGGCAGACAGATAGACACACAGACAGACACACAGACAAGGAGACTATTATCTCAGTAGACATATAGAATAGATAGATGGCGCTTAGGAGAGGGTTTCAGTGTATAAATATTATGGGTAATATAATAAACCATTTCATTAGTAGTATTTCTAATACATCAGTTGGGGAATTGCTGCCAATGTCATTTTTACACCCACGGACTACTCTACTCTAGTCTGTGTCTTAAAGAACACAATTAAATGTGAAAATCTATAGCCGTGTTTTTGTCTCAAACGCTACACAGCAAACTGAGGGTCGCAAAGGGGCTAAGAAGCAGACAGAGAGAGAGAAGAAGAAGAAGATCCTGGCTGACAGAAGGAAGCCTCTCAACATCGATCACTTGGACGAAAACAAACTCAAGTAGGTGACAAGACGAGTGACGACACATGAAACCACGGGTGACCACAGCTAAGGCAGATAGCTCACATTCTCCGATCAATCACATGCAGTTGCGTGACTCTCTCTCTTTTGCTACAGTAGCTATGCCAGATCTGCTGTACATTACTGGGGCATCTGTTCCCACTCAGAAGATGACTGTGCTTGTTTGTCTTTGACAGCACAACGATAATGACAGCGATACAGCACAAACACTTTGAATCTACAATTAAGGGCAGACACACAGATTAGTGTTTTGTGATTTGTATTTGTGTGTTCCAGGGAGAAGGTCACTGAGCTTACCAGTGATCAGTGATAAATTACCAACATCTTGATTGCACTTATTTACCCTCAGAGACACTCAGAGGAATTCAAGGCAAAGCTCTACTCTTCTTAACTTGACGGTTTGTTCTGTTTGTTTGTTTGTTTGTTTTTGTGCTGTCTTTGTTGATGTACTCGTGCAGAGAGAAGGCCACCGAGATGTGGCAGTGGATGATGGAGCTGGAGGCTGAGAAGTTCGACCTCCAGGAAAGACTGAAGCGACAGAAATATGACGTAAGTCACTCATGTCCAGGAAATAACCAGATCTTGCGGTTCACACCGCAACCGGTAGACATTACTGTTAGAGATGCTGAGGAAGACACAGCAACATCAACAACTACAACCCTGACCACAAACCTCATTAGCTGCTGTTTCTATCGACACATTTGCAAAAATAAGAAAATAGTTATTCTGAATGGTTGTAGACGCAACACAAAGATTTATTGTTTATGTTTGGTATTTGAGTGAAAATATAACCACTTTAGGCTTCAAATATGAGGGTAAATATTGAGAAAACTTGAGCTTAGCTCAGTCAATATTGTGTGAATTTAACTCTCTAACTCTGTTTATGGTTAGATGTACTGTATCATGGTTTTAGCATGACTGTGCACAGACAGTAAGGCCCCATACGTGGTAAAGCTATGCCCACACAGGCGTCCCTGGCATGCCTGTCTAAAAAAAAAAACTGTGACTTGCTTTCAGATGAATTTACTGCAGACCCGTATCAATGAACAACAGAAGTTGTAAGTAACTGAGCCTCACTGTTGTGCTGCTTGCTGCCAGTCGCTATCAGTGTCGTCTCATAGTCCGTAAGCTCGGGTCGAGGTGGTCGCACACAAAGCCCATGTCTGGGTGGACCGCAGGTGGACACGGGTGACAGCAGGTGGATTAGAACAGGTGGTGGGGCTCTAGGAGAGGAGGAAGAGCGAGGTCCGAACCAGGACCTCCAGCCTTCCTCGCTCTCCTAAGCTCCTCGAGCAGGCCGGGTTTTGCGGTGTGGGTCGTGCCTATCTGTGCTTAGCGTGGCTTCCGATGTGTATCCCTTTCAGATCATTCAGCTCCTGGCCCGCGTACAGGACCACCAGAGGTAAGTACACACATAAGCCCAAAGGTCTGGTCACTTCTCCCTGTTTTTTTAAAGGCCTATCCCCCAATGTGGATCACACTTGAACCAGTAGTAGGGCTGCTCCATTATGGTAAAAAAAAATGATGTAGCAAAATAATCATTATAGTTCGATTATGTTATTTTCATTATCGTTGGAAGTCATAATCACGATTAATCGATTCATTCGATTAACTGCACAGCCCTTACCAGTAGGAGTCATTGAGGCACAGGAGGTCAAAAGAAATCGCAGCCAAATCCGGAATAGACATGGCCCTGATCCGGCCCTTTTCTGGTCTGATCTGCCAGATCACCAGAACCAGCTGCATTTTAATTCAAAGCAAGCACAAAGCCTTCTTCATCTCATATAAACATATATAATGGCAAATCCGGTTGGTACCCAGGGGGCAAAGGGGGTTTTACAGACATGGGCTGCTGTAAAAGGTTGTCATGCAAAAATAAAATCTAGGATGTCCCAGGATCACAACCTGGGTGGCCAACCCGGTCAATAAGCTGCTGTTTGTGTGTTTTCGCCCTTTTTATGCCCCATTATAAGTCTATGGATGAATAAATTATGGGGTGAATAGGGTAAAAATTTTAACAAATAGATATCCCTACAAAAATTCCTCAGATGATTATTTACATTAAGGCAATACTTTTTTGTATTGCAAGTTTTTTAAAAAATATCATGTACAGGTATGTAAATGAGGCATCATACACTTAAATGTACGCAATAGCCAAATTATCAATGTTTGGCCTGTACCTTATGGGTAAATACAGTAAGAAACAGCCTAGGCTGAGCCTAACCTATATATTTTCTAGGATCTTACACCCTGTAGATATGATTTAATATGTGCTATGACGAGTCTCACCTTCTTCCACAACATTGGACAATGCATCTCTCTATAGTATTTGCATTGTATTGTAATGCATTGATTCTCAATGAACACCCATGTAGCTTTAGGTTAGTGTAACCCAAAATTGTCCCATGTTGACATTAATTTTTATACTCAGCATAGCCAGATCTTTCACAAAAAGTTTGTTGGGTTGATAGAGGTGCACTTTAAGCCCCCCAAGTCCAAGGCTACAGTATAAATGTATGCACATTTTGCATATTTCATTAGATAATGGTTCATCTACATGATACATGAATGTATAAAGTATTTCAGAAAACTTGCAATACAAAAAAGTATTATCTTACAGTGAGTAATCATCTGAGGAATTTTTGTGGGAATATCTATTTGTTAAAATTTTTACCCTATTCACCCCATAATATATTCGTCCATAGACTTATAATGGGGCATAAAGAGGGTGATAAAACACAAACAGCAGCTTATTGACCGGGTTGGCCACCCAGGTTGTGATCCTAGGACACCCTAGATTTTATTTTTGTATGACAACCTTTTACAGCAGCCCATGTCTGATTTCCCTAAAATAGGGGGTTTTGCCCCCTGGGTATGGTCACCAACTATGGTAGCTAACGTAAACGATTGAAATAATGCAGAATACTTTTCTTCTCATTTCACTGTGTAAGTGTTGTAAATGAAGTTCATCCACATTTGGGTTAAGGCCTTTTAAAACCAAAGGATCCCAGCTGGAACAAGCCTTCACCACGTGATGAGGCTGAGTCCTGTGGATAGTGTGGAATTAAAGGGGGGGAAGTCGTTTGGGATGGGTTATCCCAATGAGACCAGACCTCTGTGGCTCCTCCTTTTCTCTCTCTCTCCCCCTCTCTCTCTCTCTCTCTCTCTCTCTCTCTCTCTCTCTCTCTCTCTCTCTCTCTCTCTCTCTCTCTCTCTCTCTCTCTCTCTCTCTCTCTCTCTCTCTCTCTCTCTCTCTCTCTCTCTCTCTCTCTCTCTCATTCTCCCTCATCACATCTCATTGTCATGTAGATAGTAGGTTAACCCATCATCACCACCTCCTCATCTTCCCTTAACTGGACTTAAGTCGCACATCTTTAACCAACCAAAGTTCATCAGAGAATTTTAGTTGATAGAAATCACCAGGGGAAGAAAAAAAATCACAAAAACTCAAAAGTAGATACATTTTACTGATAATCAACAATGGGCAAGTAAATTTATGAAAGTTCATGTTATGTTCTGACCATGGTCACGGTAAGTTCATCATGTAAAAGCTGAATGTACAGTTTTATAGACGTGGAGAGGTCATAAATGAATGGTAAGATACTGTAAACAGCTACAGAAAAAGCCCGTCCTAGTCGCTGCGATTCACTATCTGTGATGACCATTTAATGGGTGAGCCATTTTAATAGTTAATCTGTGTGCTTCATCTGTCTCTAGGATTTGTTTGTGGAATGTGTGTGCTTGCTTGCTCTGAAACGCACGTCTCTCTCAGGAATGGTGCTCCCTCCCCTGGACTTCCCCTCTCTCTCTCTCTCTCTCTCTCTCTCTCTCTCTCTCTCTCTCTCTCTCTCTCTCTCGCTCGCTCTCTCATTTCCTGTACAGCACACATCCTCACCTAAAAACATGTGCCCAATTCTGTCAGTCCTCCTAAAGAGTTTATGTCCAAATTTGGTGTTATCTGATATCTTCGAGAAGTAGTTTTATGTGTGTAAGGTTAAGCTTCCGTCTCGCATAGCTAGTCAATCTAAATACCATCATTCTGATCAAACATTCTCACTTAGCTCCTAAGACTTTTAACACTTCAGCTGTAGCACTCTGTTCAAAAAGTAGCCAACTGATACTTTGATCAGAGCTGTCTCTATATGGCTGACTTTGATGTCATTCTGGTGACCTCTGCTGGACAAAGGCTTCCATTATACCCATGAATGACATGGCAGCTTAGTCTGGCTATCACCATACAAAGCTCAATCTTTTAAGATTGAACATTAGTATGGGGAGTCTGCGCTTTATTTCTACTGCACGAGAGGCGTGCTCTTTCGGAGGAAGGGCGGGACTGTCAAGCTCTATTGGCATTGTTCAAATCATGACTCCATACGCTTGGATAATCCTTCAACCAATCAGACCAACGATCCGGTACATCTTTTGGATACGTTTGTGATTGGAGCCAAAAGGTTCTGGCAGAGAACAGAGGAGATAGATGTGCAGGTTTCCAGCCTGAGCTGCCGGGCGAAAATCCAAATTCGCCGGCAGGTCAGGCAGGGTTCACCCAGCCTAATGGCAGCTGTCATTCGCATCTTCCTCTTCTTGCAGTGCCAAAGGTCGCGGAAAGAGCAAGATGGCTGGGCGCCTGAGGTGAAGAGATGGTGGAACGTCGTTTCCAAGGAAACAAAGAAGAGGATGAGCTCTCCTTCTCGTATCAGTGATGTACTGTACTGTAGCTGTGATGCAACTATACTGTACGATCACACATGTACAAGTAATAAACACTGTGTTGCTTTTTGTTGTGGTACTAGAGAGACTGTGGCACTTTATTACTAGGCTTGCATAACTATGTGCTTCATTTGTTAGTTCCTCTCATCTAAGAATTGGATCTTATGACATTATGCCAAGGAGGTTATGTTTTCATCGGGGTTTGTCTGTCTGTCTGTCTGTGTCTGTCTGTTTGTTTGTTAGCAAGATAACTCAAAAAGTTATGGATGGATTTCGACAACATTTTCAGGAAAGGTCTGAAATGACCCAAGGAAGAAACGGTTACATTTTGGGAGTGATCCGGATCACCGTCTGGATCCAGGAGGTGCTTGGCAGAGGTCTGCGGTCTCTGTGCTTTTCTAGTTTATCATGAATCACTTGTTAGCTACAAACGATATGGTCAGTTTCTTCTCATTCCCTTTTGTTTTTTTAATTTATTATTTTTTGTTAAACTGGGATACCTTCAAAATATACTTTCTAGTTGCAATGATACAATAACATCTAATTTACTCAATTTAAACTCAATTCAAATAAAGACACAACTCTTAGTTAGGGTTATATACATTATTTTAATGCATACTTCCCTCTCTTTTATAATCAAAACGTAAATGCCTCAAAAGCATTGGGTAAATAAACTAAGATGTACATAACAGTGACATATTTATTCAAAAGCAATAATATGACCGCTAACAATATTTTTCTTCATATAGTGGCAGTTGTCCTCTATTCAAGTAGTGCAGAACATGGAAATGATAGAGCAATATAGGAAATGTATCTTCTGTTGTCACCTTGTGATCAACTTTCTCCTGATACTAACGCGAGTCCACAGGTCTCGTGCACTCTTTGTAATGGTGGAGCGGAAGGGTAAACGGAGGTTTCTGAAAGGTTCACGAATACAGGTCAGCACCCCAGGGTGGGCCTCCTGCAGGTGTTCATGGGAAACGTAGTTTATTCTGCGCAGCTGGCGGTTGTAGTAGCTTTGGAGATCGCAAAGCTCCTCCGCGGCGGTGTCGGAGATGATTGACACCCGCGAGGGTGAGTTGACGAGGGGCGGCGGCTTCGGAGGAAGAGACGCTCCCACACTGCCCCCCACAGGGGTCTGCCGCCGCCTTCTTTTCGGAGTGGTTGATTTTCGTTTTGGCGTAATTTTGAGAGGTTCTGGATCGACACATTTTGGCTCACTTCCCTCTTTACCGACATCATTTGTTTCTATGACGTTAATTTCCACGTCAACCTCAATGACGGCAGATTCCCACACTTTAAGGTTTGGTTCTTCACAAGAGGGGATCTCAATGCAACCATTCTCCACTTTTCTGGCCTGATTTTGATGATTCTTGTGTATTTTATCTAACCTTCCATTGCCCTCTAATACTGTAACTAAGTTAGCTGAAATGACATCCTCTGGTCCCTCCTGCAAAGAGAAAAGACATATAGTAAGGCCAATACTCTTCAATGTGACACAGTCTCCGAGACGACGGCTACATTTACGGCATTGCGGACGATGCATTCGTGTTAGTGTTAGCATGCAACACGATCATATAAAGCTGTATGTGTATGAACCCCCGATCAATGAGACATTTACAAATGTAGGCAAGTGGCGATTAGTAGGACAAACAAACATGTAGATCATAGCAAGCATGTGTCATCGTCATGGGACAAACACATGCATGAATGATTACCCAGCTGCAAGCAATTTAAGAGGGACGAAGGACAATATCATAACGCATATGCCCGACAAGCCCTCAAGGAGATGTGTTGCACCCTGTTATGTCTACATGCAAGCTGCACAGCTAACTGTATTAACGGGTAATATAAGCAGTAATTGGCAAACTGTACTTTTGACATCTTCTGTCCAGGGGGAAGGGTGGCGAGAGGCGGACTTAGTCTTGCCCCTTCTTGGGTTTCTTGGACACTGGCTGCTTCTCACCACTGCCACGGCTACTGGGCCGTTTGGCCTGTTTGAGTTTGGGCTTGGCACTACCCTCTACTCCAGTGTTCTCAACCTCAGTGACCTGGTGAGCAAACACAGGAGTGGTTTTTAGGCACGGGTCCAAGAGAAGGTGGGACACTTCATCATTCAGCTTTCGCAAAACAAAAAAAGGAAAATGATAGGAGGTTGGTAGTGCGAGAGTTGCAGAGAATTCAATTGGTTCTCTCTGGGAGATCCAATCAACCAAAAATGGTGACACGTGACGGAGGACATCTTTTTCTCTACTGCCAAGAGCCAGATCTTCAGACGAATAGAGATTTTCAGTCATGACCAAGCAAGATTCTTTTGCTAATCCCAGAACGTAGGTCTTCATAAATCTGTAAATAACTAGTTAGGGCCATTATGACAGCGGTACTGGTTTCTAAAAGGTCAAAAAGCCAATAACTAGTATTTGATGGTAGAGAGCCCAACTGCCACAGTTGGTGCTAAATATTGTGAGGGGACAGTTGGTTGATTCCAACAAACACTGCAAAGTTCCCTTGGCCAAGGTTATGTTTTCAGTGTGCATCTGTATATTTGCTAGGCTGATTTTCATGAAACTTAATAGGAAGTTGTATCAGAGTGGCTTTGACTGCCAGGGTGCCTCCGCAAATGGTGACTCGTGAAGGGGAAAAAAAAATTTGAGCCATTCTTCTGCCGTAAGGGGAGACGATTCAGAGGTGACGGATCAACCATGTATAGTGTTAACAAAAGTGGTATTTTGAGCGTTATGGATTTGTCGTCCTATAGCAAAGTCTCTGAAAATGTTGTGATATTTATTTCTAGTCACATCAACCCACCCTTTTATTATGCAGTATGACCCATTTAATGTGCAAATGAAATACATAGTGTTTTTATATTTAGAGATATCTAACTAAAATGATCATATATGGTTAGATTTTCTTTTAGTATGACCCCTTTCATGGCCATTTCACATTGCAAGTGGCTGACACACTCCCATAAATGGTCATTGAAAGCGGTTTCAATGTGTTTGCCATGTGAATTGCAGCAAATTAAATATCTAAAAACTATATCGTTGTGGTGAGTGGTGGTTTGCAGCTTTGAACATTATACTAGTGAATTCATTATGGACAATTACAAGTAAGGGTCAATGATGGTGTGCTGCTGATGCTGCTGCTGATGAATTGTCTATCCCAAATACTAAAGGCTGAGTGGAGGGTTAGTGACGGGCTCACTTGTGAGATGCAAATTCAGAAGTACACAGTCCACAACATAAAAACAAGAGTGCTTTTCAAACAAAGAGATATGGAGACCTACCGTTCACATCACCACTTTCAAATGGAAGAGAGAGTTTGAGGAAAGAAAATGTGAGAGCTAAAGATGACACTAGATCAAGAGGAGGGAAGTCACAAGACTGCTGACTACAGCCAAAACTACAGAGAGGATGAGGAAAACAAAGGGAAAAACTGGAAAATAAATTAATTACCACAGAAGAAATTCGAGAAGAGATAAAAAAAACATTAGTCAGTCAGGTGAAATCTGATTTAAAAAATCATCTACAAAACAGGTGATATTAAAACAGAAGTGAACACACTAGTTTCACTACATGAGTTGAGATGTCGATTATATTTGTTTCTCACATCAGAATCATGATGATTAAGCACAAAGAGCACAAAAGTTTAGATATACTTCAGAAAAATCTAAAAAAAGAAACATCACTAAAACACAGCACCTACTAGCACAGATACAGAGAGAGGAAAGTATGAAGCTTTAATATTAATGAAAGGCTTAGCATGGATGTCGAATAGCGTGTTTCAGTTTTGATTGGACTCACTGGACTCTCTTGAAGGCCTCCTGGTAGGGTCCTCTTCATCTTCATGGTGATGGAGTGAGCCTCGCTCTTCAGCAGTGCAGCCTTCCTGCCGGGCTTCAGGTAGCAGTAGGTGGTGTATGGGGTGAAGCTGTAGTCTTCGCTGTTGAAATGGAACATAGGAAAACTCAACAATGATTCAGAGGTATCCGTAATTTCCTGACTGTTAGCCGCGGCTTATACATTGATTTTGCAAAATTTCTCCAGCTATGAGGTTAATACAGGGGGGCAGTTAATATGGTGTTAATATGGTTTTGTTTCTTTTAACTTGCATAAAACACAAAATTGCACATGAACTGTTTGTGTTTTTCAGAATAGATACACCATAGAACACAGTATTGCAGAACTCAACTGTAGAAGTTCATGGTTCAGACTATATCACCGATTATTTTTGTGATTATTTCTCTAAGAAAGCTTCTAAAACTGAGTTTCTTCTAAATGTGCACTGTAAGAAGCCAGTTGCTTTGCTTGGAAATATGACATAAAACATGACATACAACATAAAGAGTAATAAAAAGAGAATATCCAAAAAATAAGTAATTTGCAGACGGTCCTTAACAAAGTTAAGGTCTTATGATTGTGAAAAACAATTTGCACCTTTCACAGATGGTCACGAATGAAGTTGTGAAATTCAAGACCCATACCAAATATTGTTGCACATCATCCTGTACATTCAATGAACTCCCATCATGTAATTGCCCTGGAGTGCTTAGCATGTCCGAATGTAGCCAACAGAATATCAGAACTGAATCATGGGGTGGGGTGGGGTGGGGTGGGGTGGGGTGGGGTGGGGTGGGGTGGGGTGGGACGGGACGGGACGGATTACCAGAGGTAGCCCTGCAGCAGCAGGTGAACGATGATGGCCTCGGCCTCCACGCGGGACAGAGTGGTCACATGGATCATCTGCCGTCGTTTGGCAGGGCCCTTGCCCAGCCACGTCTCGGACACCTTCAGTGGGGTCACCTTCTCGTCCAGAGAGCCGGCCAGCTCCACGATCTTCAGCACCTCGCGGGCATGCTTGGTGATGTCCACTGCGATGTAGTCTACCCAGGAAGCACATGATGATATTAATTAAATGGATATCTGTACTGCATATCTGCCTATCTGTACGGTACAACTGCAACTGTGGTCGGCCTGGGCCTTGTTGGGTTTGGATAAAAGTGTCTGTGAAATAATGTGCTCATTGGGGATGCACACAGTTAAATAGTTAAACTGTCGAACACATTAGTCCTTAATAGAATAATGTGCTGAAAAAAGGAATCTGTTTCATTTGAACAACTGGACAAAAAAGTCTCTATATAATTGATCCAATATTTTTTCCTTTTTCCTTAAACTGATGTACTGGCTTAAGAACATAGTATCGCTATAATAATGGCAACATTGTGAGACATGGCATTAGGCCTTGGCCGAGGTTGGGCTCTAGGTTTACATAAGTCAAGCTGTTTCTTCAAGTGGCTCACCGTTGCCTTGGCGGCAGATATCACACATCTCATTGCAGTCCTCGTCATCCCAAACCTCGTCAAAATGCACAGCGATGGTGGCGCGCCGACATCTACAGGCAATCACAGTTAGAGACAGAGGCAGTTTGCACTCACTCGATAACACAACATGAAACAACACAAAGAACACCACATATTTATAAAATATTTACATTCATCTACAGTAGCAAAAACCTGTGAAAAAAATGGTATTCCAACGTTCACTCAACACGGTTATTCCTAAACTAGATTTGCATCACTTTCTTGAATGTATTTGAGCAGGACTCTGATTCACCAAGTTAAAAAACACCCAACATTTGTGGAGGGCACACATGAATAGGATTTTCTATCTTTTTTTTTTACTTTTCGGCTAATATAATGTATCTGATTTAGTCAATGAGCCACTAAAGCCCCCCAAAATTGAATACTAGCAGCAGAAGTCAATGAACTTCAATACGGCTGTACAATGACTAACTGTAGAAATGAACTGAATGAACAACTCAAAGACAGGGTAAAGTCATACTTGTCTGCATTTTGGCAGTAGGCCACCATGTTATGCAGCTTCTGCTGCCCAGTGTGGTCCATGACTACCATGGTGGCGATCCTAAAGATGTCCTGATAGCCATAAAAAACAATACAATCGGCTGGGTTGTCATCCCTTCCTGAAAAAGACAACACACAGAAACAATACAGTACATCAGACAAACAAACCAATGAGCCATTTATTATTCTATGGTCATGAGTCTGATGATGATTTGAAATATTCGCCATCCTTACCACAAACAAAAACACAAACAAACAAACAAACAAACAACATAGGGGATTCAAGCAGAAGGCTGTCATACCTGCTCGGCCACTCTCCTGGTAGTAATTCTCTATGGACTTGCTCATGGAGTGGTGGATCACAAAGCGAACATCAGCTTTATCAATGCCCATTCCAAAGGCCACCGTTGCAACTACAACCTGTAAAGATTGGTCATAAATAATAGCATATCTTGAAAAATCCAGTCTAGAAAAATCACTCGGAATGTATTGAGGGGGTGTAAAATATCTGTATTCTGTACAGTTCTGAAGGATTTTGTGAAATGCTGTACTGTATTTATTCCTCACTGTTTTAACTTCAATTATTATTTTTCTTCAGCAACGAAAAAAATCATATTTAAACTGTGTGGCAGTGAAATTAAACTGAAGACCACCAGAGGGCCATTTACGGACTTGCCAACCAGGTCATCCTAAAATTGCTGAGTGACATTTAAATGAGTTGAGCTGTTATAATCAAAACGAAGAGACTACTGTACATTTGAATATGACAGTCAAAATACAGCAGCCATGCCATGCATCAAAATAAAATACAGTATTTTGTATTTTGAAAATATTAAAAAATATGTTTTTTGAAATGTATCGGTATACTTTATACTTCATATAATTTACTGTCTTGATGATCAATAATAGATGGTCTACTTTGCATCAGCAACAATGACTCAATGACTAATTCAAATGAATGATGAGAACAATAAGATGCCAGGTCTGATTTAAAGATACAACTCGGCTCCAACCTCTACTGGTCTGTAAACACAACCCTCTTTAAGAATACTCATGTGAAAACCATGCAGCTGACAGTGCTCTTCTTGCAAGGCCCACAATGAAATAGCAACACCAAGGCATCCCAAGTGCTCATTTGCCTTACTGGTTCAGTTGATCTTATATGATTCTGTTAGATAAGTTAACTGATGTGGCAAAAATAGGTCTATTTAATTTAACAACATTGTGTTTGAAAGAAACAACATGGGTTTGCTTCATTTCACGAGTTGTGGCTTAGTAAAACCCTCTTTTCCTTTTTCCCTAGCGAATATGCTCACTTTACGATTCAATTAGAAAATTGATACTCAAGTGAAATTACTATTTTAATACAATAAGGTTGTGTTTCTTCCAAAAACTAAGCTGTTTTATGTTCTGTAACTGTAAACACAGCCTGACTACTTTTCACTTTTTTACAGTGTATGCCTCGGAAAGTATTTTGCTGTATTTCAAAAATACAAAACACTAATGTATTTTGATACAAAATATGAAAGTATTTTCATCATCCCAATCAAATTCAAATTTCAAAATAATATTTCGTATTCACATTTATCCAAAATACTGGCCATCTCTGACTGTCACTCTGCAACATCAGAGAAATGTACAGTGGTCTCCGAGCTGCAATATATTTTGTTTAGTTGACTCATTTATTAATTAGATGTCTAAATTTCAGCTGAGCATAACTGAAAATAAGAACTGAAACTTCATAGTTGTGCATTATAAAATATGTAATAAATCATTGCCTGGATTGTTGCCAATCATGCTCGTTGACAGATGCCATTAGTTGTTGGTTTTCTTGTGTTTGGCCCCCTTAACATGGTTCTTGCATATTGATAAGTGTGTACATGTGTGTGTTATGCGGGAGGTGGTGGTTATTATTTACCACCTTTCACAGATCTACAAACAACCATAATTCTGCAACCTAATGACTTCTAACTAACCATTCCAGTAAGGTTCAGATGGCAATGCATCATGCTCCTATATATATAATTAATCATTTTATTTTCCTATATATAATAAAGCGCTTTGTATGAAAGATGCTAAATAAATACACTGGTCTAGTAAATAAATATGGTTATGAGGATAACTACATAATCGAAAGAGTCAAGAGAGACAGTGATCCAAAAGATTCCATTGAATGATGCATTGAACTGGTAACAATTAGTATGATGTCAAACCATTCCGTTAGGATCACAAAGGTGGCTAGGCAACATCATGATGCCATAGAACATAACACAGGGTAAATTGGAATTTTTGTTCACTTTTGCTTGAGCTTGTGTAACCAGTTGGCTGGTTTTGGATTTGTTGATCATTTGATATTCAAACTGTGATTTCTGGCGACCTGACTAATGAAATTTTGCTGGTTTTTAGCCTGCTGCCTGACAGCACGGCAGGATGAATGCAAAAAAAATAAGAAAATAGTTCAAAACAAAGGACTGGTGGAAGTAAAAAGAGAACTGGAGTCTTTGGGAGTCAACATTGATAAGGTGGATGAGACTAAAAAGAAAGAGAACAGAAAGAAGACCAAGAAGAGACTACAAAAGCTCCTAATGCAGGAGCTGAGGAAGAAGAATGAGCACAGCAAAAATGGACTAGATAACAGGACTTTCGAAGATGAGCTCCCTGACCATGTCTTACCTGCTTTGAATGAGCTGGAGACTTTGAGAGTGAACGCTGATGACGACGCAGAAGAAATGAAAAGGAAATTCAAAAGGAAGTCGGAACTACAAAGTTTCCTAATAAATGAGGCAAAGGAGGTCCAGCCTTGCAATACTGAACTTGACAACAAAGTTTACGAAGACTGCACTAAACCCATGGAGATACCTGAAGACTGCACTAAACCCATGGAGATACCTGAAGTCCTACATGTTCTGGATGACCTGGACACATTCTTGGACAAAGAGTTGGAAGTTGGACTCTGGGTGAGTAGAATACATCAGCTCACTTTGGGTGTAAGAAGTAGCCTTGCATCACCAGAACTGACTTGAGCTCAGAGCAAAAAGTAGAATATGTAAAAAGTGATACATTTAAAACATCAAAATGGTTCGCAGTTAATTTAATGACATGCTCCCCCAATTTGTTTATCTCTAGAAGGACGAATGAAAAAAGAGAAAGAGCGGGAGGTCTGTTTCTGGAGTGCCACACAAAACGTCCCGAGGAGGAAGTTTCAGGCAGGAAGACAAAGCAGCAGACGGCTGCCGAGAACAAGGACCATCAAAATGATCAATAAATCCCAAACCAGAAGCCAGACTTCACCGTCTCTCCTCAATTCATTTCTTAAATACAATTCTGCAACCTACAGTGGGTACGGGTTGAGAATGCACCTTCTCCCGCGGGACTCCCGAAGAGATCCCGCAGTGCGTCAAGCCGATTTTTTTCGAGGCTAAGGCAATGTACCCAAACAACCACCAGGTGGCAGAAAGTTTCAACTGTATTTAATGATGAAGACCGCATATCCGTCAATAGTCGACTCCTTAATCTCATTGAATCATTAAAATGAAGGTGATGACTGGCGAAATCATTCAAACGACACTTCAATGAACCATTGTTGAAATGAATGAAAATGGTTATAGAAATCGCCTACAGCCAGCGTTATAAGAAATATATAAGTAATAGTTAGTCTTCTTCCGTATTAAACAGATAGTCTACGGGACGCTCGTTCCGTAGGCTATTTTAAGGAACTACTCAATGCAGCGTTTCGTTATAAGAAATATATAAGTAATAGTTAAAGTCTTCTTCTGTATTGAACAGATAGCCTACGGGACGCTCTTTGATCCATATTTTAAGGAACTACTCAATGCACACACACTGGGTAAACTAGCGCGCTACAAACATTAAAATGTCAAATCATATTTATTTCTCTTTGTCGCCATGGTATTGGGGGAAACGCGGAGAGGCGAGATGGTCAGTCCTCGTATTTTTTCTTCGCGTTTCGTTATAAGAAATATATAAGTAATAGTTAAAGTCTTTTTCTTTATTGAACAGATAGCCTATGGGACGCTCTTTGTTCCGTATTTTAAGGAACTACTCAATGCACACACACTGGGTAAACTGGCGCGCTACAAACATTAAAATGTCCAATCATATTTATTTCTCTTTGTCGCCATGATATTGGGGGAAACGCGGAGAGGCGAGATGGTCAGGCCTCGTATTTTTTCTTCGCGTTTCGTTATAAGAAATATATAAGTAAAAGTCTTCTTCTGTATTGAACAGATAGCCTACGGGACGCTCTTTGTTCCGTATTTTAAGGAACTACTCAATGCAAACACACTACAATGCAAAACACACAAAGAAAACACTAAACATATAGCCTACAACTTAATGACACTTTAATGCAGCGTTTCTCAAACTATGGGCCGCGAAACGTGGAGACGGCTGCTGGTCCGCGAGACATGGAGTGAAATTAGGTCCGCTTCATCTGATAATTTGCTGCGCAATTGACCAAGCAACCGCGGACCGACAGAAAAAAAAAGCAAACGTTGCTGCTATCGGGAGGAAATGCTTGCTAATTTGATGTGTTCAAACATAGAGCCATACAATTAGGTGTGTCTGTTATTATGATAATTTTCGAGCATAACTGCTTGTCCATAGCTCAGTGACAGGTGTTAATAGCCTTGCCATAAGCACTGCTGCAGGTGCAGATCAACGAATACAGTAATGTTTTACAACCCAGCTGGTATCCGCTGTTCATTCCGACATATTCCCACTCGGCGGTAGGCCTAGGCCTATTTAACTTTTTTTTTTTTTTTCAAACAACGTGCCATTCCGACATGAGGTCATTAATAGGCTATTAATGTCATAACTATTAGGCTATCATTAGGCTTACTATGCATGGCTGTAGGCAGCTTTGAGTCCACTGAGATCTGGACCTCATCGGTTTTGAGAGCTGGAAATGCATGTGTTTGCTAAATATCGGTTGTTGTGCATGTTGCGTTCGCGACTCGGGGAAGTGAAAGCAGTTCTGTAAAGACATTGCAAGTTTTCATGCGCAGCTGTAGCTGATTGTGAAAGCCGATTGGAAATACATAAGTTTAGAGCGAACGTTTCAACTATGTTTGCCATGGTAGACAAAAATACTCAAATAAAACAATAGCCTAAAAATAACTGCATGCGTAATGGACACGGCTCTATATCCTAAATAATTTTCGAGGTTCGCCATTTGGTAATATGACCTATTCTTACTGACAATAATTTAGATTGAGCACAACTAAAGTTGCACGAAGGCAAAATACAGTCCTAAAAGCCTATTCTATATAGCCTGGCCAATATTGTAGATGTGCAATAAAAGCAGCATTTGCGTGCGTGCTTGCCGGTGAGGTGTAGCCTACAAAAATGAGCATAACATCTGATTATTAAAGTATGGCTATAGGATGGTTGGTTTAAAATTCAAGTGTAGTAAAAAAGTTTGTGCACATCCCCGGTCAAGGTGCAGAACAAGAGTAGGCTAAATCATAAAAAAATGGAAAAAGGTTCGCACACTTGAAATCCTTCTTTTTTGATTTTATTTTATTTTCTTTATCACAAAGGAATGACGTTTCGACCGTGTGGTCTTCTTCAGATTAAAATTCAAGTACGTGCGTTATTTAACCCCTCGAGACCGACTGCAGTCTGCTGACACAGCCAGACGACTCTCCCAACCCATTCATTCGTTTTGGCCGATATAACCCATTCATTCGTTTTGTGCGTATATAGATTCCTGCATGCTGAATTACCGTGACCCTTAGCCTACCTTGTGGATGATTTTTTCTCATTGGAATACAGCAGGACAGAATGCCTTTTATCTAACAAACGCAAAAGCTGAGATTGTTGGAAGGACTAGGCTACTCAACAAACTTGTTTTTCGTTTCTGGGAGATCTCGTTATCGTTTTGGATTGTCGAATTTTTATACTTATTGTTTGGACTTATGGACAATGAACTTTGAGGGGTGGTTGTTAGTGCTTTACAAAGCTTTGTGTTAATAAGTGTCGGTCCTCCTATCCTTCAGCTCACTGCGCGATGCAGTTGCGCATAGTGGCCACGAAGTCATTAACTGTTTACGACACAATACATGATATTTGTGTTTTTCGTGTTACTCTTGATTATAATAAGAGGCAAATTGTTACAGGACAACTTAAACTGACTTCCCCAATGCTTCCCCGCAGCACATTACATTTTAATATAGGATGAACAAATATGGACTTGCTATATTAAATCCAGTAGCCTAATAATTCTATGTGCCACGTCCGATTTCGCAAGTGATGTAGTAGGCTACGTTTAAACATCGACAAACGTCTGTGAGACTACCCATTTCATGAAGAGCAATTGTCTTGTGCGATCATTCCCCCTCCCCCACACTTGTCTAACCAGTTCACTAGACATTATAGATTGCCTCCCTCCCCCCTCTCTCTCGACAGACACTTCCTGACACTAGGGCTCGGGATCATGACATCAAAACTTCGCGGGCACAGCCACATTGGCAGCTTCACTCCTTAGTTTACTATGGATTACTATGGATTTACTCCCGCCTTTTAGTGTGTTCCTGTTACTTAGTTTTTGCCTTCTTGGTCGTATGTTGCTGTGTAGTGGGGTGTAACAGTGCAACCCACGATCGCAAGAGGAAAATAATAAATCGCTACTATATTTCTGCTTCTTGTCTTGTGCATCTGAATGAATGGATATTACGTTCAGTGCGCTACCAAATGGCGGCGATATTCCTAGAGTTCAAGGCGTGTGCCCGAGCCCTATTATGTAAATGTAAAAATGTGTGTGTGTGTGTGTGTGTGTGTGTGTGTGTGTGCGCGCGCGCGCTGAACCACGAATTCACATATTAACATCGCAATCATAAAAAAAATCGCAAAACTTTTTAATAAAATAATGCCTCTTGTCTTAATGGGTTCCGGAGGTTCGTAGAGTAAGTTTTGAACCCCGGTCGCTGACGTGTGATTAAGATGCCTCATCCAGTTACGCCACCGTTCGAGTATAAATATGTTCGCACTTAGCCAAGAAATATAAAGGATTCAGTCAGTCGGGTTCATTTATTCGCAGCATGCACTTGAAACGCCGATCAAAAGTTCTGACATGTTAAACTGACGTTAGTCATTAATTCACCACATGATAAAATGCTGTTATATTGACGCACAGTAGCCCACAGTAGTCTATGTCTATCTCTGAATCAACATGAACATGCATAACGAGATCCATATATTCTAAGTTGCTAGAAACTTCTTTTGCGGAACTAGGCCTACTACTCGATGGTTACAATGAATCACCCTCACTGCCCTATCGCATATCTGACCATCCATACAATGTTACAAAATGCGCGATCTTCTCCATGCATGTAGCCTACGGTTATAAGTAAAGTGACATGATAGGCATGTATGCCTATTAAAGATATTTCTGTTAAATACATTTTATTTTCAGTTGTCAAAAGTGGTGGGGACAAAATCTGTGATAAAGTGCTGGGTAAGCTACCCAGCGTCGCCGGTTAAAATGAACATGCCTCCGTTTTAAAATAGCCTATAGGCCTACACATTTCTAAGTATTCCTAGCATAAATGTAGCCTAAATGTCCATCTTGTCCATCTCTTTCGTCTTCGCCTTGACAATAATAGCCTATTCACGGAAATGCGGTTTGTAACCGTAATGAATTAATGAATTAATCTAAGGTTGCCTATCGAGTCTTTCAGGTTGAATTGAAGGCTTCTAAAACCATTTTCAACAATGGTTTATTGAAACGTCGTTTGATTATAATTTCGCCAGTCATCACCTTCATTTTAATGATTAAATGAGACGGATTAAATGAGACGGATATGCGGAGCATTTCTCTCCCTCTCCATTGACCAAAACGTTGCTCTGGCATCTCTGCTGGACTGACTGAGTTATAGGCTACGTCGAGTGAGAGAGCCAGCTGTGAGGTAGGCTGTAAAACATTCGAAAACTCTGAAACTGCAATCTGACATGCCGAGCGTGATGTCTCTTTTCTCCGCTCGTCACCAGCGCGGTGTCCTCGGGTTTTTCCATGAGCCGAACCTTCATATTATTAGGGCGGTCTATGTTGCCCCCTTGCGGTTGCAGTTTTCCCGATGCTTCGGGAGTCCCGATGTGCGGGAAAGAAAGGAGCATTCTCAACCCGTACCATCTGTAATGACTTGTAAGACCAGTAAGGACTAGATGGGAGTGTATGATCCCCCTTTATTTTTATTTGTTTTATGAGAAGTACAGATTATAGATCTGCCCCAAAAATAAAATTGCTCAAATTGGCCTTCATGCATGCACTGCAGTAAAAACAAACATAGCCATACAAACATACATTTTAGATACCAACCCATATCTAATGTTGCATATCTATCTAAATTTCATCCAAGGACGGATGGACGACGACCAACATACAGTATGAAAAAAAAAACCTAGTCTTCCTAGGCCCTATAAGGTTTTCAAGAGATAAACCATGCCCGGCCCACCCTTCTTTCAGGGTGCGGCAGGTGGGCAACGGGTCAAAACAATGGGTCCTTCCGGGTCATCCTTGTGGGCCTACATGCCCACCAAGTTTCGTGCAGCCCGGTCTTTCAGTCACAGTGTCCCGGGAACCATTGACAGCTTCGCTAGCACGGCCGTCATAATAAAGAGAGATTGATCGCTAACGCTCTGTCTGTCATTCTCACTGGTCCCTTTCTCTCTTTTTCCCACCCTCGCATGAAGTATCATTTACCACCTTTCACAGATCCACAAACAAGCATAATTCTGCAACCTAATGACTTCTAACTAACCGTTCCAGTAAGGTTCAGATGGCAATGAATCATGCTCCTATATTTTTTTATTCAAATTTATCATTATCATTTTATTTTCCTATATATAATAAAGCGCTTTGTATGAAAGATGCTAAATAAATATGGTCTAGTAAAAAAAATTGGATATGAGGATAACTACATGAACAAAAGAGTAAAGGAAGACAGTGATTCCAAAGATTCCATTGAGTGATGCATTGAACTGGTAACGATAGTCTGATGTCAGACCATTCACTTAAGAATCACAAAGGTGGCTAGGCAACATCATGATGTCATAGAACATAACACAGGGTAAATTAGAATTTTTGTTCACTTTGCTTGAGTTTGGGTTTCAGATTTGTTGATCTATTGATATTCGAACTGTGATTTCTGGCGATCTGATTTTAATGAAGTTTTGCTGGTTGTTAGCCTGCTGCCTGGAAGCACAGCAGGATAAAAGAAGCAAAATAATTACGAAATGCGTCAAAAGCTACGGACTGGTGGAACTAAAAAAAGAACTGAAGGCTTTGGGAGTTGACATTGATGAGGACATGGCTGAGACAAAAAAGAAACTACAGAAGCTCCTAATAAAGGAGCTGAGGAAGATCGAGCATGACACAGATGGACTGGACAACAGGAATTACTTGGATGACCTCCCTGAACATATCATATCTCTTCTGGATGAACTGGACACTTTGATAGTTTACGTTGATGACGACGCGGATGTAGAGCACAGGAAAATAAATAGGACCAAGGAAATACAAACGATCCTAATAACTGAGGCGAAGGAGGTCGAGTCTTGCAAAACAGGACTGGACAACAAAGTGTCCGAAGAGGAATGCACCGTGCCCATGGAGATCCCAGAAGATGTCCTAACTATTCTGGATGACAAGTTCTGGACAAAGTGTTGAAGGAATCAGAGAGAAAATTGAATGAAATCTAACCAAACGTTATTATCTTACATTTGGCAGCTGGGGGGGTCGTGAATTTGCGAGTAAACACAAGCTCACCTCTTCAAGTCTTTCATTTAACTCACCGTTGGCATCAATAAAGGGAGGCAAATCACTATGCTCTGTCTGTCACTTTTTCTTTTTGTCGAACCCTCACAAGAAGCAGATTCTGCGGGAGATTCTAATTCACACACTCCGGGGAGCTTTCCAGGGAAGCTGGATGTTTGCTCGTTTTGAGTAGTTATGGGTAAAAAAAAATCGTACTGGGTGTACTTTGATGTGAAATGTTGTGGATGCTACACAAAATGCCCACAGGATGGCAGGTCTGCATTTACCTGGACCTTCTTGTTGGTCCAGTGCCTGTGGACACGGGACTTGTAGCTGGGCTCCATGTTGGCGTGGTACGGCTGCGCCGAGATGCCCTGCTTCTGCAAGTCTGCAGACACATTCTCAGCGTCCTTTTGAGACAACACATACACAATACCTGAACGACAGAGATTTGGGACAAGATTAACGAGGGTGAGCTGAAGACCTTACATACTGTAGACTACCTGCACATTTCTCAACTTCAACTTCTCTTTCAGCCTTTTACTTCCAGGCTACTTTAAGTCATGGTAGTTTAAAGGAACCGTATGTAAGATTGTGGCCAAAACTGAAACTGTAATCACTTTCAAAATGTTAGACAGTTTATAGCTGCAGCTGTGGTAACTAGAGCAGAGGGGTATTCCACAAAGCCGTTTTATCACAAAACCGGGTAAGTTAACCCAGGGTTTGCGGTAACTCTAGGTTTTCCGTTCCAAAATGAACACGGTATGTTAGTTACTATAGAAACATATGCTCTGAACCAAACCTGGTCGGAGCAGGTTTTGCACAGGTTAAGTTTGAAAGATAACCCGGTTTTGCTCAGGGTAGGCTATTTAAACCCGCGTTTTCTGCAGCTTTCTCGTGTTCGCAATGGCATGCCCTATTAATGAGAGGCCTATTGACATCGGAGTGCAAATAATTCGTGCAATTCACCGAGAGAGATTGATAAGACCACGGCTCGACATCTTGATGAATTTTGGCTGAAGCGATATCGTTTTTCACGTTAAACTTTAATATATTTTAATAGCCTTCTCCAGCCCGTTACCAATCGTGAACCTGGCCTCAGTTCACTGCAAACTATTTGCATAGCTCTTCGTTTATTTGCGACGTGTTTTCTGTACAGTATTTGAGATGCTGAGCATAGGGAAAGCTACGGTCTGCCAATCAGTGCGTAAGTCTGTCTTGCGCTGGAGTGGTTAGTGCGCGACTTCATCCTCTGTCCTGGCCAGAACTCACAAGGGTCATTAAAATGGAGTTTCACCAACTCACAGGCAATGCTTTAAGTGTCCCCAAGTGGCACAGAAATTATCCTTGCTGTTGACATTTCATATGGGTATTACTATATATGAGGCCGATTAACAGGAAAGGCTATCACAGTATAAATGTTTAGGTAGGTATACGCAGCCTATATTGGCCATTTCCTATATCTTCAAGATGGTTTGTTAATCGCTGTCGATTTTGTCATAAGCCAAGATGATATAGCCTATGATGCTTCGTACATGATTACTTATGTGGAGGCACAATTGCCTGGTTCGGTCTACGATGCAGGATGTAATTTGAGCTATGCATTTCAACAGACTGCGTTGCATTATGAACATATCATAGACCTTATATAATCGATGTGCTTGTGCAAGATAGCTCAAAGTTTGTATTTGGTCGCAGCGCAATTCGATGGGTAGCTCCTTGGGGATCGAGGGTATCCATGCCTCCCGACGCTCATCACCCTGTACCCTAATCCTGCTCCTGGACCACAGGCAACATTTAACCTGGCACACAGCAGAACCCGCGATTGAAAACACATTTGGGATATTGAAGTCCAAATTTCAATGCCTACGTAGTATAAGAGTGTGTCCGAACGGGCTTGCGTAATTGTTGCATGCGCCGTCCTCCACAATATAGCCATTCCGCGCAAAGAGATGTAGAAATGTATGTGGATAAATAATAATTACTACCATGAATCGTAATATGTTATCTTTACTTGATCAGATGATCGCTTGGGCCCATCGGAGTAGCCTACATCTTTATAAAATAACAGGTTATGTGATAGGAATGCTAAGAAAACTTAACTGAGATATGAATAGATTCATCTTTAGGAACGTGCTTTTGTGTGCATTCACGCAGTCAGCGATCCGCTACCAGGGTTTCTCTGAATGGCAGAGGCTTTGGTGTTACTTTTTAAAACTTTTTTTAAAAATGTATTACAGCTTGCGTTCGAGTTCTGAGAAACTGGCCATAATGACAATATCCTGGCCACTACAGAAAACACCTTCTAACAACTTCAGCACAAAATGTGCTTGTGACATTTCTGAAAAGAAGGAAATTAAGACTCCGTAAAGAAAAATATACCTGACTGATCCTTGTATTTGCTTTTGATAAGGGAGGCGATTTGGCTGATTGAATCTTCATTCAGGGGATCTTTGTAGCGTACCTGGAATGCAAGAAATTACTTCAAACTCGAATTACCGCATTGTTTCCACACAGCCATGATTTTTTCTGGCTGACATACATTTGTGTGGCTAGGCAAGTTTTTAAAGGGACACTTTACCGATTAGCATTAAGCTTTGTATCTTTAGAAAACCAGTCATGTTTTTGAATGGTCGTGCGTCATTCCCTCAGTTTGCCTTGAGATGGTAGAAATACGGATTTCAATGTTGGACTTCCTGCTTTCAATGATGTAAAAATCATAATTTTACATCATTGAAAGCAGGAAGTCCTATTCATGGGTTTCATTGAGATCCCTATTTCTCCCATCTCAAGGCAAACTGAGGGAATGATGCACGACCATTCAAAAACATGACTGGTTTTCTAAAGATACAAAGCTTAATGCTAATCGGTGAAGTGTCTCTTTAAGCAAGTTAAAAGAAACAAAATCATATGAAATGCCCCCACGTATTTACCACATAGCTGAAGAAATTATGCTAAATCAATGCCACGGCTAATAGTTGGGAAATGACGGTAAATTAGGGCTTACCCGTAAATTCCTGACTATTAGCCGCGGTTTATACATTGATTTTGCAAAATTTCTTCAGCTATGAGGTTAATACAGGGGGGCAGTTAATATGGTGTTAATATGGTTGTGTTTCTTTTAACTTGCATAAAACACTGTCCTGCGGCTTATACACAATGCGGCTTATATGCGGGAAATTACTGTGAAGTGTCAGCGAGTACCTCGTAGAAGAGGTTGGGCCGGTTGAAGGGGGCGGTGAGGGTGGTGGTGTCCGGGATGCAGAGGAGTTTCTGGCAGTCCTTCACCACACTGCTGGTGGCCGTGGCGGTCAGGCCCAGTAAGGGCACTTTGGGAAACTGCCTCTTCAGGATGCCCAACAGCTTGTAGTCTGGATGGGGAGAGTCAGCAAGAGGCACAGACTCACCGTTCATTGCATGCCAAGATTGCGTAATACAAGGAGGAATGGTTCACTATGAGACATATATCTACCATAGTTTAAAAGTCTCTATGGTCTTAATCCCAGGCAAGGTATGTAATAAATGTTTTCATGCACCATGGAATTGCTTTATTATGAAAAGAATTTTCAGATTCCTGATTCATCCCTTTTTAATACTGCAGTAAACACAAGAATTCCTTCATAATGGGACAGCAAAAAATAATTCAATACCGACAACATTTCAGTAACATATCTCCCTATGACATATTCAGTAGGTTGTGCGCAGCTGCTCATTACAATTAATTGTGTGAAAAGATACACACAAAATAAATGTACACAAAATAAAACTGCACCCAAGACAAGAGAGACATAGGCTTTCTTAAATCCAGGATGACATTTCTAATTACATACTATAGTATAGAGTATGGCATTACATGCAAAGGTATTACATGCAAACCAACAATCTGACCAATGAGAGAGTAGCTTAATGGTGTGTGGAGTTTTGTTCCATGTTGCCATGTGAACATGAAACAACCACCAGGACAGCCTCAAAATTTATATTTAGTAATTAGGCTTGAGCGATGGTGCATTTAGTATTACTGTTGTACTAATGGCACCTTATCAGATCTCACCTGGCCTGAAGTCATGTCCCCACTGACTGCAACAGTGCACCTCGTCCACTGCGAAGCGTGCCAGCAGGCCCAGGTTGTAAGCCTTTTCCAGCTTGGCCATCAGCTGCTTGCTCTTGGCGATCTTCTCCGGAGTCACGTACAGCAGTTTGAAGGGGCAGTCTTTGTCGGTCAATCCCGTCATCACCGAGCGGACATGTTCCTGCGGAAATAAAGTACACTGTTGTTAAGTTAAGCATGCCTCACAACACTCAAACAATTCATAGCATCAACAATGCCCACCTATTACTGTTTAACACCCACCCCGCCACCACGGGCAGCTACTAAGATTAATATTGAATTTGGATTTTGCCTGGCAGCTCCCCTGCTTCCTGTCCACAACCTTTGGGTCCAATCACAACCTAGCTTGTCCAAAAGACGCACCGGATTGTTGGTCTGATTGGTTGTAGGATTATCCAAGTGTACGGAGTCATTTGAACGATGCCAATGGAGCTCGACAGTCCCACCCCTCCTCCGAGAGAGTACACCTCTTGCGCAGTACAAATAAAGCGCAGACTCCCCATACTAATGTTCAATCTTAAAAAAAATAATAACTTAGTATGGTGATAGCCAGACTACTGACAAATTCCTTGAATCCGAAAACCTAGACATAAACGGATTTCCTCAGGATTTCCTCAATGCTGCAAGAGACTAGTGACGCAGGACCATGGAATGAGATTACAGGCAGAATAACGGGCTGGTTTTGTCTGCTACCTTTGTGCTGGAGGCGTTGAGGCAGACAGCAGAAACTCCGACTGATTCCAGATACATGAGCTGATCCTCCATTAGAGACAGCAGTGGAGTTATCACTAGTGTAAAACCTGCTCACACACACACACACACACACACACACACACACACACACACACACACACACACACACACACACACACACACACAATATAAAATATGATATACACTAAAACAACACAAGTAGATACCTAAACAAAGTTACAGAGAAATACATGAAGCATTTAGCCATTATATCACAAAGTGCTGTTGAGAACCTTTGGAGCACACAGCTGGGAGCTGGTAGCATAGACTCTTCCCTCGGCCTGTTGGCATGACGAGGAAGAGGTCCTTCCCAGACATGCTGAGGTTTATGGCCTGGAGCTGGAGGGGTCGAAACTTGGCCAGTTTGAATGTGGAGCCCAGCTTCTCCTGCACTTCTTTAGACCAGGGGAAATCTGCAGAGAGAAAAGGAGAAGTTCATGAAAGAGCAGGTGCAACAGATGAAAATACAAGCAGATGAACGGCATCAGACGAAAAATACCGATCATACTGTAGTCACTGACAGGATGCAGGACACACTATGTTACACGTGAACCATTATTTCCAAATTTCCAAATTAATTGACATTGACGAGAAGAAAGAAAGAAAGAATGAAATAATCTAGTTTTTGAGCTAAGGAGTTTTTGTGTGGCTTATTAAAGGACAAAGGGAAGTGCCATTTATAGACTATGACCAAGTTGGGACGATTATCATCTGAGACATTCTGGAGTCTCGTTATGAGCAGTCATATCAATGTAATACAACATTTACTGATAGACATTGAATAGAATAGAATAGAATAGAAGTTTTATTTGTCATTGCATTAATACAGTGTATGAACACAACGAAATTCAAGGTGCTACTCCCGATCGGTTCTTCCTTTAAAAGAATAAATATGTAATAAATTGGTAGACATTGATCGGATGAGAAGCTCACCTGAGTTCTTGAAACTCTGCAACTCCTGCTTGCTGAGGCTTGGCTTGGAGGGCTGAGAGGAGCCAGGCGACGCGGACTCCCCATCAGAGGACAGAGACTTGAGCAGGCGCGCCCTCCGCGAGTTCAGCTCGCTTTGTCTGTCCAGCAGGGCGGCGATCTGCTGCTCCACATCCTCCAGCTCCAGCTCAACAGAGGCCAGCTCTGCCTGTACATCATCTGCAACAGCCAACCAATTAAACAACAAATACGCATGGTGCCGGAAATATTACATGCCAATCACACAACCTCCTTGCCGGCCTGCATACTTACATCTAGAGATTCTTTAATGACTCGCTTCGACCAAATCATTGTTTTTTCCTCTAACAAATGTATGTGGACACTATGTTCTGACACACACACACACACACACACACACACACACACACACACACACACACACACACACACAACAGGTAATTCTCTGAGGAATATACAGTACCAGGTGACATATCACCCACAGTTTAGGAGAGGGGAGGGCTAGCGGGTCTGACACCTTTGGCTCACTAACATCCCTAACAAGCTCCTTCAGGGAGTGGCTAATGGCGAAAAACCATGCTACGTTTGTTCTAGTCTTCAAAGTCCCCGAGGAAAACTGCATCACCACCTGCCCCTGCGAGACTAAACCTAACCATCATACACTACACAAACAACTCAGGCGGCAGTCTAGGAATAAAAGATTTATAATATTTAGTACAAGTGGAATCAACTCACCTTCATTGCTGTTGTTCTCCATGTTAAGCACAAGGCTTCAGAAACAGGAAATCTGTCGCTTTCACTTTCATTCTGAAAGGGGAAAATCCATGTGGATGTATAATTAGCTGTTCTGTTATCTTTATCTTTCTCTAATCTACTCTAATCCTCTTTCTTTCACTTTTGCTTTGTTCACCAAACTATGGCAATAGGCTAATCCATAACTTCTAAGTAGCCTACACTCACAGAGTGGACTAATGGCCCACTCCCCAGTTGGGTCCAATCTTTCCGACAGCTCTCCTAGTCCTAGCCAACGACGGCACAGGGTGACTGGAATGTTATCTCAGTGTAAACAGAGGAAGTGGGAATGTATAAAGAAAGAATCATTTCCTAAAAAGGACGACATACAGTATCCTGACGTTGCCTGTGAATGCTGGAGTAGCTAAATCCCTGAATATGATAATGTTCTATAGAGCGACAAACCTACTGAGCAAGCCAGTTTTGCTCATGTTGCACTTAACAGTTACAGTTCACTTCAGTTTTTTTGCATTCATTAATATAAGGTAAATTACTGTGAGCACAATGACGTTAGCTGAAGTGTGAACTATTAACACCCCGCCACCACGTTCACTTCACTTCACTTTCTAGCTTAGCTAACTTAGGCAGTGCACCTGTGCGGAGAGCGGAGAAAATCGAACTTCCTAACAGGGAATTGATCTCCATAAAATCGCCATCGCTAAGGTCATAAACTCACCGTTTGGTCTGGATCCTCTTGTGCGGCGACACGATGTTACCGCCTTGTTAGTAGTTGTTTCTCTTCTGTTTTCATCTCCGTTGTCTGGTTGCTACAGTTACTCTATAAATGTCAGGATTTGGACCAATGAGGCTGGGATGCTACGCGCCCTCTGATTCGCATGTGGGTCTCCATTGGCGGGTGTATCCACGTGGTCAGAGGGTGCATCAGAAATGTTGAGGTACATTCAACAAACAACTAACCATTTTATTACTGCTCAAAAAGCATTAAAGACACTTTTTCTACAATAAATAAAATGAGTTGTAACAGATGTTAAGTGAAAACTGAGGTCTTCCATCAGTTCCATGAAAACGAAGTGTGCAGAAAGCAGCCGAATGTTACTTGATGGTATAGTTCTATCCGGAAGATATTTTTCTGCCGCCTGTGTGAGGTTCCGGAAGACGTGGCGGCTGCTGCATTTGCAGTGTAGTCATCTAATTTGCCAGATACACTGAGAACTTCTTTCGGTGTATGAGACAGTGACGTGAAAGCCTCAAAGATGATATCGTTATCGGATTCACAGAGTATGTATGCTTAATATTTATGTCAAAGACACTATTGTCAAACAGTCAGCATACTTGTGACAGCTGTGTTTAACCAACTAATGTGAACATATGCTGTCATTCTACCTAGCTAACGTTAGCATGCTAAATAAAATATCAGCATACAGTTGTGTACAAGCTAGTGAACAGTACACAAACAGCAAGTTTCGAGCTTCAAACCTAACGTATCTAAGAAAAGCCTATACAGGTTAACATGTTCAGTCATGCATGAACTGAAAAAAGATAGGTAGGCCTATTTGTCTTAAGCCAGCAAAGAAAGCTAAGAATAGCTAACATCTGCTAACCTAGCTATATATTTGCAATGTTTGGACTTCCTGATGTGCCAGCTGTGTCTGAAACACATTTTTGTTTGTTTGCTCTTTTCCTTGGATGGGGCTTGATCGTTAATGTTTATCGAATCAACTAGTACTGCTAAGACTGAGCGAGCGATGTTTGAGTAAATGTGATTCGTGATGTGATATGTGGTGGAAGAGCAGGGGAAGTTGATTTTAGCTAACTCCGAATGGAATGCTCAGAAATGGCTTGCTTTAAGTGTAGCTACTAAATATGGACTAAGCAGGGATAATTAGTCAGATAAGATAGCTGGCTAATTCTTTATCGAAGTGGACACAGGGAATTAAAGGATCCCATATTTTCTTGACACAAAGATAATTGTGATTTTTAAATTGAGCAATGTTGTTGTGCAGTTGTTGAGTATTGTTATTCTGGTACGTTCCCATTCATTTTGAGCAACAATTCTTTACAATAGAACTGTGTGTTATTTTCATGATAATCCAATCACAACAGATCCGGATATTGTTGCCCTGCAGCATTGCTTAAAAAGTTGCTCCATACAAATAGTGATGCTTTTAAAAGCAATGTCAACATTTCACTGTGGTAAGACACACTGCTAACATGCACTTCTCCATCTTCCTTTACAGAAATAGGCATTGGCCTAACAGGATTTGGAGTGTTTTTCTTGTTCTTCGGAATGATCCTGTTTTTTGACAAAGCCCTTTTAGCCATTGGAAATGTAAGTGTTTTCATGGAAACCCAAAATATGCAGGCATTGTGTGTGCGTGCACCCGCATGCGTGGGAAGGTGTGTGCCTACGCGTGAGTGGATAATATGGCGGTTACTTTTCACTCTAGCCACACCAGTCTTATCAGCATCTTTGTCTGAATGCTGAGAATTCCACAGCTGTCAACCAACGGCACTTTTCCAGGTTGAATTCAGCAAACTGTTATGTGCTGTTGTTCCATGGATTTTCATCACTTCCTACTGAAGCATTAGGCTATGCATGTTTGAAGCTGTCAGTTTGTCATCACTAACTTTCCCGTGTGTGTGTGTGTGTGTGTGTGTGTGTGTGTGTTGTATGTGTGTTGTGTGTGTGTTGTGTGTGTGTTGTGTGTGTTGTGTGTGTTGTATGTGTTGTGTGTGTTGTGTGTGTGTGTGTCTGTCTGTCTGTCCGTCTGTCCGTATGCGCTCGTTCCAGATTCTTTTTGTGGTAGGCCTGGCGTTTGTCATCGGTCTCGAGAGGACGTTCAGGTTCTTCTTTCAGAAGCACAAGATGAAGGCCACCAGTTTCTTCCTTGGTGGTGTGCTTATTGTTCTGATTGGCTGGCCCATTGTTGGGGTTTGCCTGGAGTTCTATGGCTTTTTCCTTCTTTTCAGGTAAGCATTCAAAGCAAGAAAAAAAATCCAACTTTAGAACTTTTGCACTTTTAAACACACATTTAATCATACAACAAACTTGTTTAATCTTCATTACTTGTGTTGTATTTTTGTGTATTCATGTCATTATATGTAAAACTTTAATCTCTATGAGGCACATTACTTACACATTAAGGTATCATTTAATCATAGGGGAAGATCTAGACAGTATTTCATTACATTGTTCATTGTTGATGTTTATTCAATGCATGCAACAAATACTGGAAAAGGTTCTATTGAAATTATATTACTTTCATGAAACATATGATTGTTTCATGATATGTATATACTGTATGAAATGACAACAAATGACAATGAGTTTTCAGCTTTGGTGCGTACTGACAATGTGATTTGTCTGTTTGTTTGTTTGTTTGTTTGTTTCCTCTCTCAGGGGCTTTTTCCCAGTGGTCATTGGCTTCATCAGGAGGATACCTGTCCTGGGCTCTCTGCTCAACCTCCCCTTCATCAGTGGGGTAAGTGGAGCGTGAGGGACCGGACTGAGGCACGGAGGAGGGGAGAGGGCCACGCCCCACACCTAAGGAGGGGGTCACACGGCTGAGGTCTGAATCGAGGGCGGAGGGGTTTGGGCTGGAGAATGGGTTCTACTGGGGGTGCCTCTCATTCGTCTTTATACATCCTCCCTTCCTTCCTCGGTCCTCGTTCCCACTGATCTAGATAAAAAGAATGATGGGGCGGCAGCAATGGGATAGTCTATCCAGCGTTGGTTATAGATCAGTGGGAAAGATCGAGGAGAGAGGTTGAGAGGCACCCTGGGTGTCTAGACTAAGGGCCCAAGTATCATCTATCCCAGAGTTGTGAAAGTCCTGCCACATATTTGCTCCAACTATTCCCTAGATCAGATTAATCTAATAAGTGCAACTCCTCAGCCAGGTAGAAGAGCTAACGAGTGAAATCACCTATGTTAAATGCACAGGTAGAAACAATACATGGTAGGTCGGACTTTCACACCTCTTGATCTATGCCCATCTGTACCCATCAGTATACATCTGCACACCTGGCATTGTGACACACCTCTGTGTCTCCGAAGCATACTAGTTTTGCTATCGTGTTTGGAGACATCTTCCAGGCTGTTCAGACTTTGTCTGCAGGAGTATACTATGGGTGGATCTCAAACTCTCTCCTCGATTCTCGATGCGTAGTCCTCGAGGCTCGTTCCCACTTATCTCCTATAACTACACTGGATAGACTATTCCATTGTTGCCGCCCCATCGTTCTTTATCTAGATCAGTTAGGACGAGGACCGAGGAAAGAAGGGAGGGTGTATAAAAGACCAATCGAGAGGCACCCTATGCCTTTAAGGCCTTGGAGATGGGGGGTTGGTATGACAGGGTGTGCTCCAACATCTGTCAGGCATATGCCAAGCTTGGATCTTTTGGGTGTGGCTTCCTCTCCGTTCTGCTCTGGGACAAGACCTGGCGTATGCCCTACTGTGCCAACAAAGGGCACAGTTGTGTCGTAATCAGACCAGAGGCCATGTATGTGCTTGCAAGCACGCCAAACACTGGAGAATGATGAACTCTGTGAAAGCTGTCTGATGTTGCCCCACGAAGGCAATAACTAATTTACATGAAATATTAATGAAATTGTTATAGTAGCACATAGTCCACTGATGAATAGTACACTTGATTTCACTGACGCGTGCCCCTTTTGCTATTTGCTGATTTTCAGCAGCTATTCTCCTAACCACGAAGAGATACCTAAGATTTGCCCTTACAACAACAAACCTATTGTGTCTGGACTGTTCAAAGACTTGATCTTTGCATACTGTGCGTGTGTGCGTGTGTGCTGTGTGTGTGTGTGTGTTCCTTTTCAAGCCCTCGTGAGGCTGGCTGTGGAGAGCAGCCTGCAGTTGTGGTCAGTCCCCACTGCTCCCCGCCTCCCCCCATTCTCCTGTGCATGTTTGCATGCCCTTTATGCGTGTCCCTTCTAAAGTAGGGTTCAGACCAAAGATTCGCAAAGAGATGAGACGAGCTGCGATGTTCTAAAACCTTGCAACTGCGACTATACATGCTGAATGCCCTGCGACGGCTTGCAACTACATGCAACGTCTAATTCACACCGCTGCAACTCTGTCTCGTCGCGTCGGGAATCTTTGGTGCGAATTGGGCTTAACATGACTCAGGAATGCATCGTCTCATCCCATTCATTTAGCATATTTTTTGTTTCGTTTTGACCCCTGAATTCTTAGTCAAATTACACATCCTTCATTTCACCTCTGACAGATCCTTAAGCTGCAGTGCATACACATTGCCAGTGGGTCACTGGTCGTCGCATCAAAACTTTTAAAAAAAATCCAAGCCAATCAAAAATTATTTTAACTTTCTTGTGCAGCATTTATCGTTGCCCGCGGTTATTTCGCCTGGAGTCGCTGAATTACATTAATTGTCTCTCGCTGCCGCTCTCCTATGTCAGCATGGGACCTTAGAGTGATGGGCTTGATGAATGGCGCTGTTTGTGAATGGCCTTATCTGTATGAAATATTGCTACTACTCCTGGGGAGCCTACTTGAGCCTATAATATGGCTGTATTGATTACGAGAGTTTACTGCTAATCACTCTGTGACACCAAGGCAATGGACAGCCATAAATAATGCATTATAATTAAAGCTTCAAACCCCATCGTACATTAACTTAATTTTAATATATATCGAAATCACTCCCATCATGTCTACATGTCAACAATTTTTTTGCATGTCTTTGCACTGGAAAGTTTAATCTCCTTAGATATTAGATATCAAATCAAATCAGTCCAAAACTAAACTGACATGTGCCATGCAACACAAAATACAATGCAAAAACATGTTCATTTCCTCCTTTGGGAAATTGTGTTTTCTCAGGTTTACAGTGATTATCTTTGTTTTTATAAAATGAAGCATAATATTCTGGGCTGATACATAAATTAATTATGTGTAAAGTTATGTATAAAGGTTAAATGTTTTAAGTATGTACTGTATAACGTTACTATAATAAAGCCTATATCCGCAGTCGGTCTTAGTAGTAGTAGTAGTAGTAGTAGAGTAGTAGTATTACATGTCTGTGTAAACATGTAATCTTCAGTGCCAAATGTTTAAATGAACCTTTCAGTCCTGTGTCTTCTCCAGTGGTTGGACATGGATTGAATCGTTCACGTCATGTTTTATTTCTCCTTGTTATGGCCATACAAATGCACCATTCTCATCTCAACAAACATGGGAAACGTTTCTGAAAAACATCTTCAGTTGTATCTGCAATATATAAATGCATTTTTATTTATTTATTTCCTCCTCTTTGATAGCATATGTTTTGTATTTGTGACACTAGCACTTTCCAAATCATTAACTTGTTTTGTCTCTCTTATTTCTTCGCAGTATGTGGACAAATTGGGCGAAAGCAACAATATGGTGTAGTTACTATGGACTGCTTGAGCTGACACTATTTATGACAGAAACCAAAAGCGATTTTATGTATTTAAGTCACTCGACTGGTCAAATCAAACTCCAAAGGTCATGCAATGAAGTCTCCTTCATTCTCAGACTGTTTCAAGCCTCTCATGGAGGCAACTTGTGAAAAGAGTAAATATTTGACAACACATTTATCCCCCTCACGTCACATGCCCTGCCTTGGTAACCAATGGCCGCCAAAGTCTGTTACCTACGGGTGGGTGGGGCTTCCTCCATCAATCAATCATGCCCTCCACCCATATCCCCTTCTGCCATTGGACACTGTTGATGATGGACTCCAGCCACCACTTCCTTGCCACTCCCCCTCTATGCAGAGGGATCTCTTGAATGTACAATGGAAACGCCTTCTCCTCTTCATCACAATCCTCCTCCTCCTCCTCCCCACTTCATCCCCAGTTCAACTGAAGAGGAGAGCGGAGGACGCTGTTACAGCCTTCCCATCGTGCCTGTGGTCAGACCTCCCTCAGATGGGGATGTCAATCTCAGCCATAAATTTGACAATATGTTACACTTTTAGTTTTATTTTATTTTGTTTTATTTGGTCTTATCAGTACCTTGAGTGACAGACCTGGTTCTGGGCCTAGTTTAAGTCGTAAGATGGGGAAAAAATGGTCTTATGCTTTATGGGATTGTCAAGTTATTGTCAACTATGTCAACCTGTCATATTTGTTATATTATTTTGTTTTTCAATTTGTGTTTTCCAAACATGCTTGACTGTAAACAGGTCTTTGAAATCTGAAAAAGATATTCTTGTGAACGGTATAAAACTTTGTTTTGTTCATCTGCTACTTTTGTAAATACAGTTTTAACAAAAGAACATGTGCCTTGTCTTACTGTGAATCGGCTGTGTGCATAATTGCCACTCTTCATCATCATTTTTCTGTAGGCCAAACAAAGCTTTCTTTATTATAATGTATATAATTGATGACATTAATATAAAATTATTTAAATTCATTCATCATCAGACTCCCAGTATGAAACATTGCCAATACCGTATCATGAATGAATGACTGAAAGACTTTTTGTATCCAACCAATAAAAGCAACGGCAGGCGTTCATTGAGTCTGTCAGGGTTTCATTCATAAAAAAGACTCCTTATTTTCGCTGCGCCAGCGAGCAGATAGTAAACATATCAATATGTGTCCTGCAGCTTGTTACATTAATAACCCGGGCTCTGCTTTCACGCGTGAATTTGTGCTGTGTGTGAAGAAGTAGGAATCGACTTTATGCTCTCATCTTCGTCTTTCTAAAAATGAGGATCAGGTATAAATCAAGAAGCTTCGATAGTTCCTGGTAATGATGAAGTGTGTATATTTTATGATTTGGTATTTACGGCCGCGAGTGTGCGCCACATTTAGATTGGTAATTAATTGCGCATGCCCTGACGAGTTGTTAGTGTATCGGGACCTGGCTGTAGTCCAACCTCTCCCTGATCAATCTGACCTGACCTATCGCTTTGGATGATTTCCATAAAGCATTACGTGGAGGACTCCCCCCAGATAACTATAAATACAGAGGATGAACGCGCAGATAAGACAATTTGGCACGGGCAGAACACCTTGCTACAGCCGAGAAGAGAATATCGGTAACAATGCAAGTAAGACTGACATTGACAGCAGTACTTAGAACTCTTCTATAGAATAATCGTTTCATGCAGCAGCAACAACAACAACAAAATGTTTCGGTTTCGGACGAGGCTTATGGAAATATTACCAATTAGCTGGCAATTATGAATTATAATTAGTAATATATAATTCAAAACAAATTCGTTTTTACGCCAATCTTGGATACATAAAATCTGGAATGTATCCATTCGGTCGTTTACGTTTTACGCATTGAGATAGTTATGGTGCATGACGGAAAACTTCCTAAAGTAATTGTTACGATGGTTAAGTAGGACCTGCTTATTGATGTATTGACGGAGACTTTCTAACATCTAACATCAACTTTTGACAGAGTCTAAGGAATCTAACCGCTTACGCCTTCACTTTGTTGCTGGTCGCAACATTTGTGTCCCACGCTTGGAGCGCTCCGAAGGTACTGATGTTAACCACGCTGTTGCGTGTTTTTACTTCTGAGGTATGGACAATGTGACTATGGCGTAGTAACACTGCGTTTGTTTTTGTTTTGGTCTCTACTATAGGGTAGCTTCCAGCGAAGAAACTGGACACCCCAGGCCATGCTGTATTTGAAAGGAACACGTAGGTACCCTGTTATAGAGTGCTTCGTAGGTTATTCTCCAGGCAGTTATCGCCGTGCGTAAAGAAGCGCTTGAAACGCTAAAAGCGAATGTCTGACCCTTTGTTGCTTCCCACAGAGGGACGGAGGTCTGTCCCAGAAGATGTAAAGGAGAAAGACGTCTACGACAGTCTACACTTTGGTAAGCTGGTGTGACATGATTGTACCAATTCCAGAGTTGGAATTGTTTATGTAAACATGTGGTCTCTCTCTCTCTCTCTCTCGCTCTGTCTTTATATCTATCGTTGTCTGTTTGTCTATTACTTTCAGAGACTCGTAATATTGAGAAGCTGAGTGTATCCAAAGCTGCTTCAATTCTCCTGAATTTTCTTCAGCGAGCCAAAGAAGAAGGTGAGAAGGTCACCCATAATGTGGCAAATTCAGCTAGTTTGATGTGCACTCTGTATTTGAATTTCTGTTGGTTAATCATAATGTAAATCATGTGATGTGTATTATTCACTGAAACTGTCAAATAATGCTGCTTGCAAGTGTGTTGTGAATTATAAGTTACTTCCCCTCTTCTTATCCCCTATTTATTTCTCCTCCATTCATCTATTCCACCATTAATATTTTTTGTCGGATTGTTTATAAAGCTGGAATGTTGGTGTGCTTTTATTTCAGGGGATGACAATGAACCGCAGGCTTACTTTCCAGACGTTCCTGGATGGAAACAAGACTACTTCTGAGGAGGAAACTAAATATAAGTGTATATACATAATTATGCATTGTATATTGTTCTTTTTTTAAATGTTGGACTGAACTGTAATTTATTCTGCCAGAAAAAGTGTTTGTATGTGTGCAGAATGGAGCCACTGCTCATAAGTGTTTGAGGAGCGTTTGAATTAAACAGAACAAACATGCATTCATAGTCACTGTTGCAAAGTGAATTTGTCTCACAAACTCTCATGAAAAACCAGATCCACTCATTTGCCACCAGAGAAATATGTCAGGTTTTTATTTCAGCACTTTAAACTTAGATTATCAGGGTATTTTCCTGCACTTACAGACTGATGTTTGCGTCACTTCAACATACTGTCTGATTAGATACAGTATATTAGGACTTTGAAAATAATCTAGTACTGGTGATTCCCAGGGGGTAAACACAAAGGACTTCAGTGTCCAAATGGCTCAGACAGTTATGATGAGATGCTTTAGTTTAATGAAACAATATTAGCACATAACGAATAAATGTCCTAATATGCTTCCATATTACTTGGCATTAAAACTGATGGCAAGCCTTGGTATCAGGTAACACCATAGACATTACTCACTATTTTGCGATCCGTCAAGTTGCATAACACCACTGTATTGGGAGATCAAGTCCAGACATTTTGTCAGACACATAAATCTTCCTCTTTGTGGGTGTCAGAATGCTTAAGGAAAGCCGCTTCACCTGTAAAGGGGGGCAAAGCGGGGCATTTGAAGACAAGGCGGGGGGGCATTTAGTTGTGGTTCTCCACTGGCTGTCCCGTCTTGGCAGTCCCGAGCATGATGTCGGGCGTCTTAATGTTCTGCCGGTCCCACTCGGCTTCCTCGTCTTCGTCGTACGGCTCATCGTCATCCTCGTCCTCCACGTCAGAGTGGTGGGGGGTGGAGTGGACCGAGGTGGAGGGCGACGGTGGCACGGACTGGGGGCGCGGGTAGCGGAAGCTCTCCGCCTGTGGCAGGCCACACAAACGAGAGCATGTCACACACTTCAACGACACGCTGACACTGACCTCACACGCTTCGCAAATGATTACTTAAAAAACAAACTCTAGTACATAAAAACAGGACTTAACATTCTTAGCCACTGTGCTGGAATTCAGGCCTGGGCCAGGCTGTTTCAGATTAGAAAACATGTAATTGTATATAAAGGCCTGGGAAATTTCGGATAACTTCAGA
>NC_085010.1:24099474-24159474 GCF_963854185.1 Sardina pilchardus
CACCACAGTAAGATATAGGCATTGTACAAGATACAACGGCATACCAGAAAAATAAATAAATAAGGGAGAGAGAAATAAATAAATAAAGTACATGATAAACATAAGTACATGATACAAGTATATGTCTGTATATCTATCTATCTATCTATCTATCTATCTATCTAGTATGATGGGTAATTATACCATTTGAACCCTAAGCTATCCTATCGCAATACTGCCATTTCCACATTAGAATACTGTAATCAACTTGTTTGCTGTTCACCTCTTGGACAAACATGTAAACTACATTATATTCTATATGTAAGTGGGAGAGTCTGTCCCTTTGAGCTACATACTGTACATACTTTTATACTTTATCTGAATGTACAGTCAAAAATAATTGGGGAATTCAATGCGATCCAGATGTAGTGTCGTGTAGCCTAGTTTGTAATAAACTTTTAAACATTTTCCAAGTTTATGTGAAAGTTTTTGTATTTCAAAACATGTGATCTGAGTTGTTGTTGTGGATCTTCTTGCCTAGTACACGTTTATTTTTCACAAAGACTATAAAGTGCATTCACATTTTTATATGTTCTGTGTTTAAGCACGAAGCAGGAGTTTACCTGGGTGGCATAGATGGCTCTCTTCATGATGGAGAAGTCGTCTCTCTCCAGGATGTTGTCCATGTCAGGGATCTCTCCCCTGGCAGGGAGGAGAAGGGGAGGCAATCAGAGAGTGTGTGTGTGTGTCTGTGTGTGTGTGTGTGTGTGTGTGTGTGTGTGTGTGTGTGTGTGTGTGTGTGTTGGGAGGGGGGGTGGGGTGTTCACCTCTCACCTCCCAGGGTGTGAGGAAGCCTCTCATTCACACTCCGATGAGGATCCCTGCCACTAACACACACACACACACACACACACACACACACACACACACACATGCATGCCTATACTCACAGTCTAATTCTTCCATCACACGCTGTCATTCACAGCCAACACCCTTGTTAGCACTCGCCAGAAAATTCCACTAATTTTCTAGATGTAAAAGCACTTGCCCTAGTTGGTGTGTGTGTGTGTGTGTGTGTGTGTGTGTGTGTGTGTGTGTGTGTGTGTGTTTAGCTTACTTCAGCAATGCCTCATACAGACGCTTGCCAAACTTCTCTTTCACTGACTGAGCAGTGTCCCTAGGAGAGAGAGAAATCAAAGAAAAAGAATCAGGGAATGACAGATGAAGTGAAATAATGACAGTGGTGGTAGATATGAAAGAATATGTGTGTGTGTGTGTGTGTGTGTGTGTGTGTGTGTGTGTGAGCCTACTGAAGAACATCAACCCTGCTACAGGCCTCTGGGCTGTGTAAGGAAGTGTCTGTGTAAGGAAGTGTCTCTGTGTGTGTGTGTGTGTGTGTGTGTGTGTGTGTCGGTGTGTCGGTGTGTGCGCGTTGTGTGTGTGTGTGTGTGTGTGTGTGTGTCGGTGTGTGTGTGCGCGTTGTGTGTGTGCGTTGTGTGTGTGTGTGTGTGTGTGTGTGTGCGCGTGTTTCGCACCCGTGTGACGCACCAGAGCTGCTTACGCACAGCTTGTCCCTTCAATGTCTCCACGTTGAAGTTGTTGGTCTTGGCAGGCATGATGAAGAAGACCACCACTGTCACATCGTTCTTATGAACCTACCGGGGCACACCAGAGGACACCAGGTCAACACAATCACCACGGCTGACACATCGTTCTTATGAACCTACCAGGGTAAACCAGAGGACACCAGAGGTGCGTTCAAGTTCACGAACATAGGCGAACGTTTGCGAACGTTCGCAAACAGTATTCCGTTAGCCTTGAGTTTTTGGCGAACGTTTGCTAACTATCGCAAACAGTCTGAGGAGGTGGTGCCTCCTAGGTGTGTTATCTGTTTAACACACCTAGGTTTCTATCAATATTCTGACTTCTTCAAGACATGTATACACCTTGTAAAGATTATTCCAGTTACCCAATCATTGCCAGAAATCGGTAGCTTAAAGGTTTATTCTGATGCAGAGTGAGAAGCAAACCATGGTAACTACTCAAAATGACATTTAGAATATACGGAGAGAGAGAAAGAAAGAAAGAAAGAAAGAAAGAAAGTAAGAAAGAATGAAAGAAAGACACAGTCAGACAGAGATACAAATTCTAGAGGTTCTGTACCTTCAGTAAATAATTGAGTCTGGACAGTGACTCGAGGAAGATGTCCGCCCCTTTGTTAGAGAATTCATATCGGCCAGCGATGAAGAAGTATAGTGTTTTCTCCAGGTTGAAGTCAAGATGTCTTGTTAGATGACAAGGTTGGACCAAATCAATAGTGATTCGATAAACAAAGACGACCAACAAATGGTAAATTGGTAATTAACGGCTACCAATATCACACAACCTAAGGGTTACACTATGAAGCAACATTACTGGTTACAAACTTTGGGTAACCGCTGATCTTCAAAAGAACACCTTACTGCATGTATTGTCTGAAGTGGCATATTGTTTTGAGATCAGCAGTAACTCCCAAAAATACCTGGGTATGCCAGTAACCTAGCCTCCTGGTTTACCCCTCAGAGAAGTGGCACAAAAATAAACAAATCTCTACAGACCCATAGAAATGTCCTCGGACAAACTCCTGGATGCGAGATTTGTTTGTGGAGTGCAGGTTCTGGAACTCATGCATGGCCGAAAACTTCTTCACATTCAACCCGTTGGGTGTCACAACATCTGTGGGATCAAACAGCAACTTTTGTAACCACCAGCAACACCCAACAGCAATTTATCTTACCGCAATACATTCTTGTAACAATGACTGTATAACAGTGATAAGTATACAGTGCATTGATTGCACACAACTGTCTTATTTACCTATCTTGGACTTGGTATTTGATGATTATGTATTCTGTTGGGTGAGGTAAGTTATGTAAGGACAATTTTGTTTGGATCCTATTATAAATTTGTATCAGTGAGATTTGGAAGTAGAACCAAGTAGCCTATATACTGTGTATGGTTCCTAGGTGCTTCCTGGTCCTAGTGTCTATGGTTGCCAGTAATCATCACTAAAACATCATACAGGTGCTGTGTGCTGATTGGCCCACCTGGGTTCCTGTGCAGCATGTGATTGGCCTCCACGGCGGTGATCTGCGATACAGTGGTGAACGTGTGCGAGCAGTGGACAGCTGCCCGCTCCAGACAGTAGCGGTGGTAGATCTGCCTGTCCCCGGCTTCCTGGTCAGCATTGAACTGAGGGACACACACACACACACACACACACACACACACACACAGCGAATTACTTTTTAAAGACTAGCTCACCATGTCACAACCTGATTAACTCCTGACTATGTACACTCTAGACAAAGTCCTTGGATGCCCCAGTGTGAGGAACGCTGAACGCCAAAACGTGTCTGTGGAAACAAATGGTGATTATGCATAGTGCGGCCTTTTTTCTTGTTTTTCAATTTGTCAAAATCCATCCGTAACTCTTTGAGTTATCTTGCGAACGAACAAACAAACAAACAAACAAACAAACCCCGATGAAAACATAACCTCCTTGGTGGAGGTAATAAATGAATGAATAATGATGACTTTCATCTGAAACTACTTGTCTTTGATATCTTCATCCTCTTTGCTCTCGCTGCCCTCCTCCAACAACCGGTGTCTTTGAAATGTCTACCTTTGTTACAAAGCATATTGGCATACTAATAACATTAGTCAATCAATAATATCCCATATCTATTGATTCTGTACTTTTGATGGATTTGTTAATAATTTTGTGTCTCGTTGTTTCCACCAAAATTGAAATAGGCCTACTGTATGTGTGCACATTGAGATGGTGATGCATTGAGTTTATTGTATATTGATTCCATGTGTGTATTTAATGAGCATAACCTTTACATGTTGAAACATTTATAGACCATGGTCACAAGTATTACAAGTGTACATTTTACAGAGAACTGACGGAAGGCTATGTTTTCTTAGCTTGACTCTCGGCAGATCCTTGTAAATCCGCCATGCGTTTTCTTGAGAACTGAATAGACTGTGAACATTCTGGATAGACTGTGAACATTCCGCCTACTCAAGCGAGTAGGATGCTTTTCCTGCTTGACCTTTCCTTTTTGGCTACTTACTTCCACTCCTTTTTTCATTTGTTTCAGGCCAACATGCGCAGCAAGCGATGTGATGGCAATTTATGGCAGACGACCGGCAGAACTGAATAGAATCTATTGAAGTGAGTGAGGCACACGGTAGGCTACGTGGAACGATGGGGCGACCATTATCGTTGCATTGCTCCAATCGACAGCTGTTTGGTCAGTGTCTCCACTGAATCTGTGGGTGCCAAAATATACAACAGGCCTAGATTGCATATGAGTAGTGAGTGCAATAAAGAGATGAGGTGCTCTCAACAGAATTCCATTGTTGTGTTCGACTGTCTGGTCAGAGACAGTTTATTAAGCGAGACGACTCATATGAGGGTCAATTCCGGTTACCCTGTGACGTAGTGCAAACGGGAGAAATAAACCTTATCTCGGATTATGACCATTCCCTTAGCCCTACATTCAGCAATGCAAGTAACGAACCCATATTCTACAAGGCACACGTCTTTCTAACATTCCCACATTGAAATCGTATTTTCCAGCGTGATAAATACATAGAAAAGTAACTTTGTTCACGACCTGTCCCTCCTGACCTGACCTGTCTCCGCTAATTCTTCTTCTTCTTCTTCTGATTTTATTGGCGGTTGGCACCTTTTCTTTGTGCATTACCGCCACCACTTGACTGGAGTACGGAACAGGATTCACTACTCTACAGAGATATTCAGGATATTCAAGGATCTTTGTCTGCACTAGTATAACCCAAATAAACAAATAAATAAAACAAACAAAACAAACAAAAACAAAACAAATTAGAACAAAAAAAAAATTTTTATATCCTTTTCAGGAGGTTTGTATCTTTCAAAAAAGAAAGTAAAAAACCAAAAATATCCCCTGAGTTACTTTGCAATACTGTCTTCAGATCAAAGGACACATTATTTGCTACCAGCTGATCATTCAATCTCTGTCTTGCTTGATGGTATTTATTGCAATGGAGAATAACATGTTCTACCGTTTCTGGCGTTTGACTCTGGCAATACTCACAGAGACCACTATCGTGTTTTTTCATTACAAATAATGTGCTGTTAAGTCTTGTGTGACCCAGTCTCAATCTTGTCAGTGCACTCTCCTCCCACCTGGACCTGGTAGTGTGTGTGCCTTTCCCCACTTTCCCTTGTATTCTATACAAGTGTCTCCCTGTGCATCCATTGTCCCATATATGCTGCCATTTATGTGTGATCCTAGCCTTAACCATACTTTTTACCTCCGCCTTACTGTATTTGATGTTAATGTCTATATCCTCTTTTTCTGTTGCTTTTTTCGCATGTTCATCAGCCAGCTCGTTCCCCTCAACACCTATATGAGCTGGAACCCATATGAACGTCACCCTCCTTCCTGACGCTTGCAACCCATATGCTAATTGCAGAATTTCTATTATAAGGTCTTCCCTTGACTCAGACTGAAAGTTCTGGATGCTTATTAGAGCTGCACTTGAATCTGAGGCAATCACTGCTTCCATATAGTTGCTACTTTCTAGCCACAGCAAAGCTAGCCATATGCCCACCATTTCAGCTGTATACACAGCAAGGTTATCACTCAGTCTTTTCGCTATAGCTAGGTCCATTTCAGGAATCACATAAGAAACCCCTACTTTACTGTCAGTACTTTTAGATGCATCTGTAAAAACCTTAACACATTGCCTGTATTTTTCTGTAATATAACTGTTTACCTTGTATTTGTCCACTCCTTCCTCCTTCTTTTCCTCCAAGAGCCCTAGATCCACCTTCACTTCCTCTAATATCCAGGGAGGTACTGTTGGATATGCCACAGTAGGACTGATGTTTAGAGAACCAATTCCCATTTCATTCACCTTATTCTTTATTATCCACCCATAGCTTTTTACCTTCATGCTTGCTCTCTCCTGACATTCCCTTAATACTGACTGGGACATATGGTTCTCTTTATGTCCCTTGACATTTGCCCAGTATACCAGCGCCAGCTGGTCCCTCCTTAGATGCAGGGGCATCTCCCCCACCTCCACTTGCAATGCAGCTATTGGAGATGTTTTAATTGCTCCACTGATGATTCTCATAGCTTGATTATGCATACCATCAAGTTTATTTAAGTTTGACTTTGAGGCTGACCCATAAGCTATACATCCATAGTCAAACACTGATCTCATTAGGCCTATATAAATTGTCTCCAATGCTGACCTAGAGGCACCCCAATCCACTCCACCCAGACACCTCATGACATTTAATATCCTTTTCCCCTTGTCTACCATCTTTTGGATATGATGTGCCCATGTCAACCTTTTGTCAAACCAGACTCCCAGGTATTTAAAGGTTTCCACCCTCTCCAGTTCTTGACCAGCCACCATTATTTTCAACTCTTGGTTAATATTTTTCCTTGAGAAGAACATAACCTTAGTCTTCTCTATTGATATTCTAAAACCCCATTGCACTGCCCACTGTTGCACCTCATTCACAGCATCCTGCATCTTGTTCACAATATATTTTATGTTCCTCCCCTTTTTCCACATTGCACCATCATCTGCAAACAACGCTACTCCATCTGGGCCTCTCACATCTTTGAATATCTGGTCTATCATTATAGCAAATAATAGGGGACTAACAATGCTTCCTTGAGGAGTGCCATTTTCTGCTCTAAAACTTCCACTTATTTCCCCATCTACTCTCACCCTCAATGTTCTTTCAGATAAGAAAGCTCTGATCCACCTATACATCCTTCCCCTGACTCCCATCTGATTTAACTTAATTAAAAGTCCTTCTGTCCACATCATATCGTAGGCTTTCTCTATGTCAAAAAAAACTGCCACCACTGTTTCTTTATTTACTTGGGCCTTTCTTATGGCATCCTCTAGGCACACCACTGGGTCCATAGTACCCCTTCCCCGTCTAAAGCCACTCTGGTACCACTGCAGCCACCCTTTTGACTCCACCCAATATGTCAGCCTGTCATTAATCATTTTTTCCATTGTCTTACCCATCTGTGAAGTTAACGCTATTGGTCTGTAACTGCTTGGGCTATGGGGATCTTTCCCTGGCTTCTTAATAGGTACAATAATGGACTCTTTCCACTCCTTAGGGATGATTCCCTCTACCCATATCCTATTGTACAATTTAACCAGTACATCCTTTCCTCTGTCACTTAGCTTCTCTAACATGGAATAGCAGATGGTGTCTTTCCCTGGAGCTGACTTTCCTAATTTCCTCAGTGCTCTATTCAACTCTGCTTTTGTGAATGGCGCATTCAGACTATCCCTTTCCCCATCCTCATTCTCAGAGGTATTCTGATATTTAGAAACAGTTTCTTCTCTACCTTTCTTTTCTTCACTACTAAGGTTTCCTGAGCTATGCACTTTAGCTAGAGTTCTCCCAATAATTTCTGCTTTGTCCTTACTTGAAGTTACACTTTCACCTTCATTAATCAACACAGGATATCCATACTCCCTCCCATTACCTTTCATTTTCCTGATCATCCCCCAAACCTTCTCTATAGGGGTAGTTCTGCCTAAGGAATCACAAAACTTCTTCCAGTACTCCCTTTTTGCTCCCTTGACAGTTTTCCTCACCATTGCTTGCGCACTCTTATACTCTATCAAATGCTGAAAACTGTGTGTTCTTTTAAGACACCTAAATGCCTTATTTCTTTTTCTAACTGCATCTTTACACTGTCTTGACCACCATGGCACTATTTTGTTCAAACATTTAGGCTTGGACTTTGGAATAGCTGCACCTGCTGCTGCTAGAATACTTAGACTAACTTCGCTAGTAAACACTTCAATATTTTCACTGCCATCACTGAATGATAACCACTCTTCACTTAGTTCCGCAAACTTATCCCAGTCCGCTTTCTCAACCATCCACTTCTCAACTTTGACTTCATTCTCTCTCGCTGCCTCCACACCTACACTTACCTTTATGGGGTAGTGATCACTTCCAACTGTATTCTTTCTTATTACCTCCCAGTCACATTTATCTGCCACATTCCCTGTCTCCGCTAATTGCGCAGGCCACCTGTTATCAACGGCACACTGCTTCTGCTGCTTCTACACTGGTCTAAACCGATTACTCGTCACTGATCACGCCCAGATAGGAAGCGGAAGTGGGCACCATTTCATTCCATTGAAAACCCCCTTTATGATTCATCTTCGTAACTATACGATCTTTGGTCTGGTCGTTGGCCTTTATATTCACTATTTAGTGGCTAGTTATCAAAAGTTGCTAATAAGTCAACTTCACGTGGTCCAACTAGGTGAACTGGCAAGAACTTGTCACAAAATGATCTCCTCCATCCGGCTCACCCAGGATATCCTGCAAGAAAAGCACTGAGCTAGAACAGAAGATTTCTCATTTAGAATCAAAGATCCCTGCCCTTCTATCAAAGATGGATGACCTAGTGGAAATTAGCATTGGATTGAACTGATCTGATTTTTGAGCATCTGGGCTTAGCCGACCTGAGCAAAATTGAAATAGAATTTGAATTGTATTGAGCTGACTGAATTGAATTCAATCAAATTGACTGCTAAAGCTCAAGCATCCAGAGGTGTGTCAGGTGTTTACCAGAGGCAGGTACGCGAGGAGAACACAGAACCCTGGAGACAAGCTAGCTGCCAATCAAGTGAGGTCATCTGTTAATAAGCACTCCAACATCGTAGGCCAGAATGACCTTTACCAACAAGGTAATGGCCACCAATTATTCACACATAGACTAGACACATAGACACAGACACACACACACACACACACACACACACACACACACACACACAAACACCAACAACACACCGACGCACACACACTCACTCATTCACACACACACACACACACACACACACACACACACACACACACACACACACACACACACACACATACACACACACACACACACACACACACACACACACACACACACACACACATTCAGAGAGAGAGAGACATACTTTGCTTCATGATATACAGTTCATTCAGTTCATGTGAGAGCAGGCACGTTGTCAACCTATGTACTTCAGAGCCTCCATGCTCAACTGACATCCAAAATCATGACTTTCTGTACACAATGAAGTTCATCATGATGTTTTACATTTCTACTTGAACAAAAACAGGTGCTGTGAATAAGTCGAAAATATGTAAGGGATAACGGCCGCTGGGGTGACGCAATATACAGAAATTATGGAGGCAAATAACTCCACGATACGCAGTGGATACATTTTCGAAGGCTGTTATCCTACTTATATCCCTTGGGTGCCACTATATACTGTATACAGGCAATAATCCGCCGCAAAGGAAACAAGCTGCTCCATTTACAGTAAAAAGAAGCCAACTTCTTGTACAACTTTCCCCGGTCCATACAGTGATAAGTGTGGATAGTTAGCTTATCTGCAGCTGATTCCATTGTTGCAAAGCCTACTTCTTAGTTCAACTGATGTTTACTACGCTTGTTATAGTTACCATTCAAAAGAGAATTAATATGGAACGGTGTTTACACTTCTTTACCAGATCTACTTGGTGCCCCGATATACAGAATTAACAGCCACCCCACCAGCCAATCCGATAAGAGTATTTCATGTCTCCGGGGGATAAGCTTATTTGGGTGCCTGTCAGAGTGTACAGGTATGTCTAGGAATATATAACAACGTTTAAATGAAAGTGTGCATATGTGTTAGGGGTAGATAGAAAGAGAGAGAGAGAGAGAGAGAGATAGAAAAAGAGAGAGAGAGAGAGAGAGAGAGGGAGGGAGAGTTCTCACTTTATCCAGGTTGTTGTAGAAGTCCACGTTCCCGGCGCACAGGTAGCGTCCCAGCAGGGTGGCATGTGTTGTGAACACTGTTGCTATGGGGATCTTGCGTGAGCGCAGGAGCACAAGGCCGACCCCGGCCTGCCACTCATGGAAATGAGCGATGACGTTCTGCTCCTCTCCAATCGCATCCGTTAACTGGGAAACAACACAAACATAGTCTGTACTGTAAACAGACATTGAAATCACTGATAAAATGGTTATAAATATAAAAATTTTAACTACTTAGTTTTGTCAAATGGAAATGAATTTGGTCAAACAAAACAACCCTGTTACCGATACTTGACTGGTTAACTACAAATCACAAGGAAGCACAGTTGTCTCAGGTGAGAGCAGGGCCATGCTGGTTGACCATGGGCCCTTCCATGACTTAAATAGGGGACAAGCTGGGTCCAGCCCAACCTGAGTCAATACACTATGGCTGGTAGCCTTTGTAGGCTACAGTCAGCAACGAGAAGGTGTATATTTCCTACCATAATCTACACTATGCTAATGCATACCATAATATACTACGCTATGCTAATGCATGGAACATGTAAGTTCCTTTCCATAATCTATGCTACGCTAATACTCTTCTCGTTTATATGAGGTCCACATGAGGTAGACTGAGCATATCAGTAGGCCTGTCACTGTTTTTGTCCGATGTTACAATAATGTCATAGTCATAATTGGAAAAAAAGATATATATCATATTGTATTCCCCTAGAGATCAATTGAATTGTTTTGCACATTCAGAACTCAGATGACTGGCCCAATGTGGAATACAATGGCTGTTCACACCAGAACTGGAGTCGGTGCAATATGGCAAACAACACCGTAAGACAACTGGAAATTCAGAGCCACATAAATGCAGACAACAAAATATTCAGTAACAGTCACCTGACACTAGGCTTGTTTACATTAGAATGTTTACTACAGCGCAAGTGAATCTGGGTGCGCAGTGTACCAAGCACACAAACCTCAGACGGGTTTAAAGGACAGTGCTGTGATTGTGATTGTGAATGTGTGCAAGTAAGTACCACCTGTGAAGTCGCTATCATGTCACCACTGAATAGGAGCATCACAGCACTGTAAACACTACAGTACATATACTCACTTAGATATAGTCTACTCATACTATACACATAGACAATCTCCTACAGTATATTCTCAGTCTATATCGCACAAAACATGTCACGTCACCATGGAGACAAAAAGGCTCTCCTGAGCAGAACGTCCCTTAAGAATGCCAGATTGCACTCGTTTATCTAATAGTAGGTCTTGCATTGCTATAATAAGTCACGGGTCAGTGCCTGAGGTCGGACTGACGGAGGCTGACCTCTTTGAAAAACCACGCCACCAGCGAGCCGAAGATGAGCGCGTCATTGGCCTCGCGGTCTTGGTACGGAATGCCGATGCCGCACGTATCCCACAAGTCTCCTTTCCAGCGGTCCAGATTCCATGCTGCAGCCGCGACGTCGAAGAGGATGACGAAGGGACTGCCCTCGATCAGCCAGCGCCCACAGTACACCTAACACACACACACACACACATCCAAGCACACAGAAAAACATACACACACGCACAGACAGAGAGAGAGAGAGAGAGAGAGAGAGACGTCATAAATGTGAGAGAAAGAAACATAAAGTTTGTACAAGTTCTTGGAGATTTTAAAAATATTAATAAATTCATGGAATGAATGTAGTGTAGAAAATTCAATATATGAATATAATGAAGCTTAAAATGTATGAGACATAAGTATGAGACTAGAGTAAATCTCACCACTATTTCATTACAGTCTCTCTCTGTGTACTTTTTATGCTTAAGACCATAGGCTTAGTTGTGATCTGGATCTAACTAAATTCACAAATGTGCATCCCAGCTACAGCATATGTCTAAATGTCCATTCTAAAAAAAAATGTTTTAACACTTTTCCTTTCTTCTGGCTAGTTTAGTTTAAAATGTGGTTTTCTCATCTCAGTTAGTTTAGTGAAAAGCATTTGATTGACAGTGTAATAATCTGTCACATGCTAAGAGTAAATTGCCTTTCTGGGGTTGCTCCCCTGGTATGGACTGTCCATCAAAGGAATGGGACGACTGCCCTCTGCTGGACACAGAGTGCAACTACTGCCACTACTACTAAATGCATTCACTGAGGACTGCTTTCTTTAAAGCATTACTGTAATTAAACCACTTACTTCAGCCTTATGCACACATCCTAAAACACTCTTTATTGATAAGCATTTCCTACATAGGGTAATCATATTTATCTAGAGCACAAAACAATGCTGTGAAGTGTAAACGCAAATATCTAGCTCATAAATGCATGTCTTGAATGTGCCAAATAGTGGTGAGATTTACTCTAGTCTTGTATAAAAGTTCTCATACTTTACTTGAGTATTTACATCTTAAGCTTCATCATATTCATATATTGAGTTTTCTACTCCACTACATTCATTCCATGAATTTATTGAAAGACTAAACCAGTGTTGTCCAGCTAATTTAGGTTCTAATATCTTACAAAAAGCCTTCTGTAGATGATAGAAAATGCTGCTAAAACTTTGCTTGAATGAATAATCAATACAGAAAACGGAATATGTTACCGTTACTGTATTGATACTTGATTATGTACAATGTAAGTATAAGTAAGAGATACTGTAGATACAGAATTCCTGGTGGCTTTCAGAAATCAATGTTAAACGCTGTAGTCAAAAACCACAGACGCACCTGACAGCCATTATTGGTCAGAGCGTCCATGGCCTTCCTGATGGCCGGGGTCGGGGGGTCACACGGCTCCACCTGCGTCTTGAAGTTGTGCTCGTAATAGGGCCCCATCATGAAGAAGTTATCACCCCACTCATCTCCCGTGATCTTCGCCTTAGTTTGGATGACTGTGTAAATTCCTCCAACTGGATAAGGGGCAAACATACATACACACACACACACGTATGCGCCAATGTGCATAATGGCACAAAAACACACACACACACACACACACACACACACACACACACACACACACACACACACACACACACACACACACACACACACACACACACACACACACACAAACACACACACACACACACACACTCATGTTTGACATATATGACAAATAATGAATGATCTTACTTTTAAGTATGAGACAACAGGTAAAGGTAGACAGTAGGTAAACAATTAAAAACAATGCACAGCATTACAGCAGAATAAAATAACCTAAACAGAGAATTGCACAAATGCCTACTGTTTCACTCACAAAAGTCTCAAGCTACCACAAGGGGGCACACATGTGTGATGAACCATTTTGAATGGCATCCACTAGCTTCTGTCTCTCAGTTTCCTTTCTTTTGATTAAGTTACTTTCAAATCTTTCTCTCTCTCTCTCTCTATTTATTTATTCTCCAGTCCTCTCTCTCTCTCTCTCTCTCTCTCTCTCCATTCTTCTAAAACTGGTCAAGGCCCCCTTTTACAATATGTCTTGTTAAACCCATTGTCATACTACAGCAAAAATAAATGAATTAATTAAAGAGATAGAGATAAAGATAAAGATAAAGAATGGAAGCTGTCAGTCCACTGTTATTCCAAGTCATAGCCGAGGCCCTGTCTGAACACACTCCCACACAACAAAACCAGTCAAGTCCATTTGCCTCAATGCACTCATATAAAACTTGAAAATTATCTCACCCTGTGGCTCTACTTTCAAAAAGGTGCCCATTTTAGCTTACTTTTTCTAAACCTTTGTGTCCATTTTAGCCAGCTAGCTAAATAACAGGAGCTCTCGTGGATGTCATGGCTACACTGACCGTAACGCGATGACGAAGGTGTTTGAAAACCAGCTAATCAGAAAGATTATAGTGGAAAATGTAATGTTCAGATTAGATATGCGACCATGTTTTTATGATGGTATTTTATAACAACACTCAAAAAACGATACGTATTTTTACGCTTATTTCTTTATTAATGTATTGCTTTAATTTTTCCTGCCAACTTGCTGCCACCTCCTCACAGCCCCCACTTTGAAAAACACTGTTCTTAACCACAGAGTTTTTAAGTACAAAATCTATTTTATTACACCTTTTTTAACCCTTTTTTAATGCAGATGTACTGAATCTTCAAAGAGTCACTACAAAATGTGCTCGTGTGTGGGTGGCTTCCGTCCAGAATGAGGCCAAAGGCCAAAGATCATACTCTGATATTTTGTGTGTCCAAATATGGAATTGGGATTGCAGTCTAGTACATTCTACATGAAGAGTGATGTAAAAGTTAAAACTTATTAGACTAAAAACAGTGTTTTGAGAAAATATATTTTTGTACACAGTATCAGAACACAGAAGTGTTGTCTTTCACTTCACTTTCGAATGTGATAAGGACATAAGGAGTTATGGCAATCATTGTGGCCATATGTTGCATCAGTGACATAAATCTAGGATTTATTTCCACTTGCAGCTTAATGGTTATCCCTGCAAAGAGGTCCATTTCCCATGGGAGGCAAAGAGGCCCAATTATATGCAATATTTACTCTTAGGGTCCTGTCCAATGAACTCCAGCGTACTGTACCACCCTGACTATTGCTGTGTTCCAATTCACATACTTTTGTACTTATATATGTCTAATATGAGTGCATTGGCTTGTGCACTCATATAAGGCAATGGAAGCACAGAAGTATGCAAATTGGAGCACAAATTACTTTTCCCTTATCACCATTCTTTGGGTCTATGCTGTAGAGAGGTTGAATATTCCATCTGTCAGTGGGGTCAAGTAACTTTTGTAGAGGCCCCTCGGTTGTATGCCATATGCAAACAATATGGCCCACTCAATGTAACACAGGAGAAAAAGAGAACTGCATAGAGCTGTTACAGTAATAGACTAGACTAGAGTTGTTAATAGATAGACTATACTAGACTATTAGCAGTAGCAGTGGACTAAAGCAGTAGCTTTAGTAGCTTTAGTCTCCACTGGTCTCTCACCTTGGTTAATGTGCAACAGGTGACAGACAGTTGAATGCTTCATGCCCACCTTTATTTGTTACTTCCCAGGCAATCTCAAACAGCAGCAGGTTCTCCACGGGGACGCTGTCGTCCTCCTCCTGAAGCCCGAGGCCGCTTAAGGATGTGATGGATAGGGACCTGGACATGCGTCTCATGGTGACGTCTGGCTGGCAGCTTTCAATGAGAATCGATGAGTATTCAATCAAAGAATTGGCCGCGCACAATAACCGATATTGTGCGCACTCAAGACTGAGCCCAGCTGCTAGCTCTTAGAAGCTAAAAGGCGCACTGGCGCGTAACGGACGGTACCTTGGTGCTGAGACTCCGAGTGACCAAAGGGGTTGCAATGACTCGGCCCGTTTTCGCAATCCCAAATTCTGCCCCTCCTACCACGCTGCCTCTGACAGCCATGGTGAAATTAGACGCTAGCCCCAGTCTGAAGTCCATTGACATCAAGGTGAAAGCTTTGACCAATGACTGCAGTAGAATACAGTAATACATTGGTTTTGGCAAACGGTGTCAAGAGGCACCTGCGCTATGCGGAGATGAAAAAAAAAGGCCCTAGCCTGCACTTACACGACATTGTCCTTCAAAAGTTCTTGTCAATCATGGATTTCAGAATGACTTGGATTGTAGAATAGGTCTACTTAAAAAATAATAATAAAAAAAAGTAAACAGTTGGGTGTTTTCTTATGCCTATACAGCGACAGAGTTTACGCACACTCTGTCCAAAGCAAACATCACTATACGTCAGTCCACTCACAAACAGGACTCACGCCATGAAAACAGAAAATGACGTAGTAACAACGTGAGAAGACCATCGCATGATCTTTATTTTTATACGGCCCAAAACAGACTAGTGAGGGAGCGCACCAACCCCTTGACTCACGCTATCGTTTATCCACTAGTCATGAATCTTGTCCATTGCCCAAAGGCACAGGGTTCACATTGCTCTCAATACACTTTTTTTTATTTCCAGAGATAAAATGAAACTATGAAGATGCAGGCTAGATATAAACTGCTAAAATTGCTATGACAACCGAAATGGTTAAAGGAGGACATTAATTTAATGTAGCGTTTCCCGAAGGGCAGAAAGGGGTTCATGGAGGGAGCTAATTTATTTGTCATTCCGAAATCTGTATTTATTACAAGTCTGTTGGTCAGGTCAAATGTAATGGTGGAAAATATGAGATTCTATTTTGTTTCATTATATCACTATTCTCACAAACTTCCTCTGGCATTTTCACCATTTTGAAATTGCATGGCTTTTATGGCTGCCTACTGTACTAAGAACTATGTACTGCAGTCCGCTTGGCAACTTCATATGCTTAACCTAACAGTGCCCCAAAATTCTTCAATTTAAACGTTTCGATTTTTTAAGGCTACCAGTACCATAGTAGGCTGTATGGTTTATGGCCTCACCGTTGTCATGATTCTGTTTATGGGAATCTGGCTGATAATATGCCTAATTTTCGTCGAATGAAACTAAAATAATTCGTGAAATATATGTAAGGTAGCCTACCAGCGGCACGTAAACATATTTTAGATAATGGTCTGGCAGCACACTGGAGAACGTTGATTCCGGGAAACGTCAATTACGCATCATCACTGGTGCGCGTGAACTCCTCTTCGCCAATTTGGTGGTAGCCCGTGTATTCGCTCAATCCCCATGCCTGATGGACTCGGTCGTTAAAGGGTATCAGGCAGTAGTATATATACACAGTGATCTTGCGAGTGGCTATGTTTGGAGAGACGCGGGTTGGCTGCAAGAGACGTTGCGTAAAATAGTACACGCAGGTCAAATAACTTTGGAAATCTGCCAATATTCCACAAGCATGAGAATGCACGCGCTTTTACTAGTTTCAGCGATAATTTGCCAATGTGGTGCGATGGGGACATTGGTGCACGACTATGATGAAGATCCAGAGTTCACCACCAGCACCGAAGGTAAATTTGATTTTACGCAAACATTTCAATTAATGCAAGGTTGAATGTTTTAGTTTCAGTAAAAGAGGATCAATTATGATATCGTTCTTTTTGAAAAAGGTAGCAGAACATGAAATGTGTGAGAACTATGTTTTAGGAAAGCAAAGTGTTCTTTTTATGACAATATTTTTACGTGGCAATTTTACTTTTCCAGAACCTGCACCTTTTAAGGCTCGCCGATATGCAGGAGTAGCTCGGAGACAGACTGACAGCTCAGAAGAATCTGAAGATGAGGCTCTTTGCTTATTGTCAAAGGAGAGAGACGCCTTGATACACCTATCCTGCAAACATAGACTAACTCGGAGTAATTTTAATATAAATCCGTTTGGACTGCGATTCGGGAAACGCCAGAATCCCATCAACACGCCAACTGCGAAATCAGGACCCAGAAAGCTCCTGCCTATTTTGCTCTACCTTCGGGACATGCAGATCGCCACCTGAAAAGATTTAAATATACTAGACTACCAATCCAAGTTTCACCCTTTTTTTTAAGTATAAACTGGTCATGTTGTGTTATTCATGTTGTACTCATGTGCCCTTTTGTTATCAAGGCAAAACGTTAATGTACTTGTTCTAGTTGTTAATGAGTAATAATGAATAAATGTTTTTATACCCTTCTCTTTTCCTGTTAATACATTAGATGAAATAGCATTGAAACTTCCTAAAACGAAGAACGTGGGAGAAGGTGCGCTCGTTTTAGCCAACTAAATCGTATTCTCATTTGACTAAACTGTGCATTTAGTAAAACGGGTGCACGGTGTAGTAAAACGAGTGATTTTTACTACACAATTGTGATTTAGAGTGCACAATTCAATAAAACGAGCACATAATTTAGTAAAATGAGTGCACATTCTCTTGAGATACACTAGAAGAACATATGGTGTAATGACACCTTTGGGGTTCGTACAGTAAACTATAGTCACTCTTGTATTTCTTGCTTTTGGTGTAAATCTTCCAGTCAGAGTGCTGTTTTGACTGGAATCCATCACTTAAAACTCTGAAGTTGAGGTACAGTACATTCCCTCTTTATCACTGGAGGGCGCCAGTGCGCTGAATTTAATACCTAAAGTAGCTACTATTTTACAAAAAAAAAAAAAAAAAAACATGAACCAAACTGAGACAGAGAAATTCCGCTTACATCTTTATTAACTTAATCATCAGTGTTGTCAGCTTTAAACACATTCAACAGCGTGAATGACATCTACATTAAGATTTTTTAAAAAAGGACCATGTTTGTTCACCTCCACCTTGGCTGACCTCCTCATCGACCCAAACATACAGGATACAGCGGAGTGCCCAAGAAAAACAATAAAGAAGAAAATCATCCTCTTCCTCATACTTGGGATCAACAAAGCGCTACTGCTGAGTGTGTGTGTGTGTGTGTGTCTACAAGTACACTGCTGGAGTAGAATACAAGAGGCTGGAAGGGAGATAGACTGAGATTCTGGCCCCTACACTGCAACGCCCATAGGGAGGAGGTTTGGGTGGCAAAGCTCACATTCTTGGTTTCTTACGTCTCGTTCTTGTTCATAAGGACCCAGCTGAATGAGACATCCAAAAGGTGTTTCATTGTGGTGGGGGGGTGAACCACTAAGCAAAACAACACAATGACCAATGCAATCACATCCAAAATGGAAGCCTACGGGCAAAGGAGAGTTGGACGGAGATGTAAGGGTGTACATCCGTCACAGAGAACAGCTAGGAGTGTGTGTGTGTATGTGTGTGTGTGTAGAGTTTGAATCCTTGGAGTGTGTGTGTGCGGTCGGAAGTGCTGTTTGGAACAAGCGTGTGTGTGTGTGTGTGTGTGTTATCAGGTATAGAGTGTGACCATTCAGTCAGGGCAGGAGTGTAACTCAGAGTGTGAACGATGGGTTTTTAATCAGACTGAGGTACTCTAGGTGTGTGTGTGTGTGTATATGTGTGTGTGTGTGTGTGTGTGTGTGATTCTCTGGGTATATGCATGTACAGGAGCACGACTCTAAATGTCCTTCAGGTCCTTCTGGATGCCCCAGAGTGTGTCGGCGCTCTTCTTGAGCTGGCCGACCTCGTCGTCGGTCAGCGTCATGTTGACCACGCTGCACACGCCGGTGCTGTTCAGCACGCAGGGCAGGCTCAGGTACACCTCGTCGTTGATGCCATACATGCCCTGTCAATCAAACACAACAGCCAATCAGTGACAAGCACTCAAAAGATACGGTACCTCCTCCCATGAAGGCAGAAATGTGACCCTTCGCAAAGCGAAACCAATCGTTTCGGTGAAATTTACTAAATTAAGTTATTGTGCGAACGCGAATGGCCATAAACTAAGCTTTCCAACGATATGTATGTCGAGGGTATTACACAAACTATCGCTAAGATAAACGCATCCAAAAGTTGACATTGTTCTCCTGTCACGATATGCCAGAAGAGGAGAAATCACCTTTTTTAAGCAGCGTGGACAACGGGAATGACTGCAAATGTGTTGAACCTTCGCCAGGTTTAACAGTCAAGATGTACGTTTTTCCGTGAAATTAGTTCACGATATGAAACAGTTGACTGTAGTGTATACTGTCGAATTATGCGAAAACGTGAAATTCAACATTTTAACCCGGAAGTTTGTTTATTGTGGATTTTCTCAAAATAACGTCATACGCAAAGCGACTGATTTCGCTTTGAAAAGTCACAAATGATGAATTGAGACATTTGATCATTATACATCTGAAACTAAACAGTGTGAGTGAAATAGAAAAAACAGAATGAAGTCGTTCTGCTCTGATCTAAACAGAATAATGTGTTTAATGTCCATGAAACGGCACACTAACATGGGCACTAATACATATGGAAGATCAAGGAGAGGGAGAAGGGGAAACTGCATGCGGTGTGTATGTGTATGTGTACAGCAATTTCCCGCATATAAGCCGTGTTGTGTATAAGCCGCAGGAGAGTGTTTTATGCGAGTTAAAAGAGACAAAACCATATTAACACCATATTAACTGTCCCCATGTATTAACCTCATAGCTGAAGAAATTTAGCAAAATCAATGTATAAGCCGCGGCTAATAGTCGGGAAATTACAGTTATGTGTTTGTTTGTGTGCGTGTGTGTGTGTGTGTGTGTGTGTGTAGGTGTGTGTAAAGCCAGACACAAATTGAAAAAATGTGAGAAATAATCCTCCGGTCCCCTCACCTTGACCATGGTGGAGACGGGGTGGACCCTGTTCATGTTCTTCACCAGGCTCTCCGTCAGGTCAGCCACGCTCAAGCCAATGGCCCAGTTGGTGTAGCCCTTCAGCTTGATCACCTCGTAAGCACTACACACACACACACACACACACACACACACAGAGACCGACACACACACAGAGACCGACACACACACACACACACACACACACACACACACACACAGAGACAGACACACACACACACACACACACACACACACACACAGACACAGACAGACACACACAGACACACGCAAAAGAGGTCAATCAATGGGCACAGAGAAAACAGGAAACAGGAAGGCAGAAGAGTCAGCATGTGCTGATTATGGTGAAAAAAATAACATGTCCAGCTAGCGGTCAACAAATTAGCACCACTTAGCACCTCACTAATTTATGTGTACTAGTGCAACAGATTGCCAGGGGTTATTCAATACTTCAGGGAAATGCACTCATGTCCACGTTTACTGAGAAGTCCTGTAAAAACACTATCTGTTTTTGTAGTATGCAGTTTACAGGTTGGTTCCGCCATCTATGATTTTGTTCTCGTGGCTTTGAACCAATGACACACAATAAACATATTCCCATGTAACTAGTCAATCTCTGACATTTTCAGGTCTAACAATTCTCAGAAATATTATATAGAAGAATTAAGTAGATATATAGAACAGCGCAAGCATGAAGGGCTACAGTGAGCCAAAGTGGTCTCCATCTTGTCATGCAGTTAGGGAGCGCACCTGTCGACCACCATCTTGTGGGCGTCCTTCCAGTTCTCCTTGTCTCCGTCGGTGCCCATCGCGGGGTTGAGCTTCTGCAGGCTCACGCCAGCCACATTGGTGCCACTCCACACGGGCACTGGGCATCACAGGGGCACAGACACTTTACAATCAGAGCGCTTTTCATGGTTTCATTCACACAAATATAGGCAGAAGTTAACATGAAATTCCCAAAAACTAGTTTTAGTCGAGCATTAATAATGGCAAATTGCTGTTTATTGATTCCTTATTTTTAAGAAATGAATTATGCATATGTTTGATCTTGGGTATCTGTGTCGATACTACTATTTTAAACTAACAAACAACATGCACCTTAATTATTAATTCAATTATTAACAGAAATTAATTGAGTTTAAGTTAGTTAACAACAACAATTCTGGTTCATACTGTTCACTAAGAGGGATAGAGAGACACACTATTTGTCTCTACCAACCTCACTCACACACACTCACCACTGGTATCTCCATGCTCTCCCAGGATCCAGCCGTTGAAGCTGCTGGAGTGGATGCCCAGCCTCTCGGCCATCAGGTAACGGAAGCGGGCTGAGTCCAGGTTGGTGCCGCTGCCAATCACGCGGTGCTTGGGCAGACCGCTCAGCTTCCAGGTGACATAGGTCAGCACATCCACTAGAGGGCAGACAAGAGACACAGGGTTGACCTCCAGCCAGGGTTTATAATATAGCAAGGGCAATTTAGTGTGTTACGTTTATGAGACTCAGGGAATGGGTAAGATTGATGAAAAAACAAGGGAAAGAAAGAAAGAAAGAAAGAAAGAGCAATGTGAACAGAGACAAATAAATGAAAGAAACAATGAAAGGACCAAAGAAGAGAGTGCAAAAAGACACAGCGGTGATGGGGGGGGGGGTAGTGTTAGGTAATAACACCAGAGAGAGAGAGGGAGGGGAGTGTGTCTGTGTGTATGTGTGTGTGTGTGTGTGTGTGTACCTGGGTTGGACACCACAATGATGATGCAGTTGGGGCTGTACTTGACGATCTGGGGGATGATGTGCTTGAAGATGTTGACGTTCCTCTGCACCAGGTTCAGGCGGCTCTCGCCCTCCTGCTGGCGCACGCCGGCGGTCACCACCACCACGCGGGAGTTGGCCGTCACCGCGTAGTCTGGACACACAGGGGACACAGGACACGACGTCAGACTCACCGCATCAGAGTCTAAACCGGCGCTACCGTTTGACCATTTTCCAACTATCAGTCATGGCTTATATGTTGATTTTACATCAACATTCATCAGCTATGAGGTTAATACACGGGGGCAGATAATATGGTATTCATATGGCTTTGCTTCCTTTATCTTGCATAAAACACTGTCCTGCGGCTTATACACAATGCGGCTAATACACAGGAAATTACTGTATGCATCTTTAAGATGCACAAACCATTGACAGAAAACTGTGTTTCCAAACAAGCAATCTGAGTGGACGTATGATACAAATATGAAAAAATTAGGAGATTATGAGCAATACTGTAAAGTGAAATCATTGGAAATGTACAAATGTGCTGTTTGGGTAATTGTATACATCATTAAAATCAATTGATAGCTATTTGAAATGTCCATGCTAAAGGCAAAAGGATATCATGTTCTGCGAGTTCACAGAAATCAGGTCTTGCACAATTAAAAGTAACATTCCGGGTGAAACTGCAAGTTTGAACTCCACTGTTCACGGGCAGGACACCCTTGGGGTGAAATGCGTCTGTGTGGTGCCAGTTCATTTGCATGTTGCTTACTTGTTTGTTGCAAACCGCCTTACTGACTCAAGTCATCCAGCCAGTGAGAGACAATCCGTTATTATCAAAAAGGCTACAACGTGTTCTATGTACAGTAATATCAGAAACCCAAATGCAGCCTTTGATTATATTATGTTTATAAGTTAACAGAACAGTAGGTGATGGGGCAGCGCTTATCCAGTGCTATCTCTCTCACTCAGAACGAGGGTAAACAGAAGTGATGGGACTGCTTTCTGGCAACAACTGGTCAACTTTCTGTCTTAACTGTTCAAACTGCTCATCAATGATGGAAAAGTAATTTTGTAAAACTTGATTATGACTGGCTGAATCCCGTTCAGTGGCGTTGTGAAACCCAACATAACCCTACACGTTGACTACATCATGCGTTATATCACTGTGGCACCACTGCGTCTCGACGTTGCATGGCAACTGCGTTTGCCCTTCATGCCTAATAACGGCTCTTAGCTGTTCTGAAATCAGTGCAATTTACGGCCTCTCGTGGCTTATTGCTTAAGTATTTTTACTGTATGTAAATTAAATTGTGCCATTATCAAATGTGAAATGATAAGGGTGGCAGTGGCAGAACTGTTGCCAGTGTGAACAAGCAAACACACGTTGAACCGCAGCAATTCTGCAACACAGCCAGCATACACACACGTTACACATCCAGGCATGTTCTGACATCACCTAACGCTTGACGAGGTCTTCAACAACACCATCTGGTGCCGTCTCAAGATCATCAATCCCTACAGAGAGGTGAAAGGTTGTGAGCTGTGGCCTCTCTCACCCTTATCGGCCACGATGACTGGCGTCTTCAGGAACAGACTGCCGTGCTGCAGGTCCATCATCTCTCCCTTCAACTTGTCCTCCATCACGTCGACCAGGGCCAGCTCATCAGCCAGATCCTACAGGAGAGAAGGAGAGAGAGAGAGGGGGAGAGGGAGAGAAGAGAGAGAGAGAGAGAAAATGAATGAAAGGAGAAAGGTAAACATTTAAAGGATGGAGAGACAAACTGAACAGAGGAATACATTTAACAAGGCATGAGCAACGACCTACAAATTATCTACAAGAGTAATTACCAGAGCATTTCATCATGATTTATATTATGATTATGAACTGTTCACATGCCATCCAACTCTTGCTCTCAGTCAATCTCTGTGGTTGAGTGAGCTGTTGTTTCTTGGAAGTTAAATGATTTACAATGCTGGAAAGGTGTGTACGTCTAAGAATAGAAATATTTGACCATACTTGCTAGCATTGACCCTACTAGTGCTGACATATTTATGCCACTTGAACAACAAATGAAAGGTTAACTTTCAGACCAAAGGAAGCTGTCGGTCCAACAGGACAGTTCAAAGTAACAATACTCATGACTTTACAGTACTCTCATTTGTGTTTTTTGTAAGACCTTGTTTTTGCTAACACTTTGCACTTATCAAATTAAAAGACATTCTTTTTAAATGGGCGGTGGTGGTGTAGTGGTTAAGGAGCTGGGCTAGCGTGCAGTAGCCTGAAAGTTGTCAGTTCAGTTCCCAGCTTCCACCGTTGTGCCCTTGAGCAAGGCATTTAACCTCAAGTTGCTCTGGGGACAATGTAATCCCTTGTAATATATAGGTGACATATTTTTTGTCCACTAAAAAGTGTCTGCTAAATGTAATGTAATGTAAAAGTCAACGTTTATGACCATACAAATCATGAACTTCTACTCTGCTTCTTTTGTTTGTTTGTTTTCATTTGCGCGTTTGTTTGCTTTAACACTGAGGGACCTGCTGCTGTCTGTGAGGTGACCTACCCTGAGCAGGACGCTGACGGCGCAGGCCATCCCCACCATGCCGACGCCCACAACGGTCACTTTGTTCCTGGGGGGCTCTGCGGGGCCCTCGGCCAGGGGGGTGATGAGTTTCTGGAGGGTAGAAGACATTTTCCACGCTGTGGGGGAAGAGAACAGAACAAGACAGGTCAGATATATGTGCAAACACACACTCATGTGAACACAGAGACGAGCATCAATTTAAAGAGATGTTTTACAAGGTCTCACTAAGAGTTTTAAAACAAACAGGGAGATAAAATGATGCAGTAAATATATGAAATAAAAATGCATCTGGTTGGGGGCATTTTAATTCAAAAACTCCCAAGAGGATCTGGCTCTAGGACTGATAAGACAACAATATAGACTAACGAAGTCAGGTGCTATCTGAATGAACGAGGCAATATACAGTAATATTCAAATGTTTGAATATGCTTACTTTGTATACCCATATATTGAACCCTAGCACAGGATATACTTTACAACTACTACAACAACTCCTTTTTTCTGAAATAGCATGTTCCCATGCAGGAATAGAAAGTGGATTACACAAGCATTTCAAATCAATAAGAGACAAGTGAGATAGACTAACCCCCATTGACTAACCATGGCTCACATTATGTGTTACATGTACAAGTGAAGTGGCTCAGCTGTTGCTGTGAAAGAACTGTGTAGAAGCATTTCTCCACATTTACAAATCAATAAGAAACAAATCAATCAAATCAAGTCAATGGCTGCTGAATATGGCTCAACTTCACACGTTACGTGTCCATTACATCAGCTAGACTACTGCTGCGAAAAGTGTGTTTACTAACAGTCCTGTCCTCAGTGCAAACCTGACCGTTTTAAACCCAGACATGGGTTAAAGGTCCCTCATTAAAGAAGACCCTGCTAAACTCATTAGCCAGGGGCTAACGCTGTCTGCGTGCATTCATGTCTAATCCTGACACACCTCTTATGACCGGGTTCACACACCAGACAATAACATTGCAAGACAGTGATTTGAGCTACAGGGCTAGATGTTTCTCAATTCTGTGGTTATGGCTGTTGGTTGTAGTTCTGCTATTGAGGTCTTCCCACCACAATCAAACCTCTCAATGACACATGCCCGGCAATTTAGACTTATGCAACTTATGCATCAGGGTACAATACAATCACCACACTTATATTTACCTAAACTTCACACTAGCAACGTATCTGACCCAGCAAGGCAAAATCTCTTTCTGGGACAATCCAGTAGAGAGAAGGCAAAGGATCAGTGGGCTATACAAGCACATGCCTTCCTACACACAGAAGATTAGCGTCTTAAAATAGCACATTTTAAGGATACCCTGAATACCTTCCACTGCCGAGAGACACCTTAACCCAGTGCTGAACATTAACATATGGATCCTCTGAGGCTCAAATGTTACAGATGCTGAAGGTGAACTCAATAGCTCACAGAGGAGAAGAGAAGAGAAGAGAAGAGAAGGAAAAAGAGAAGAGAAGAGAAGAGAAGAGAAGAGAACTCACTAGACTGCGCAACAGGTCTCAGCAGCCTCAGCATCTTCTGGCCTGACTTGTCATCCAACTTCCCACCGCACACAGGAGAACTACCGTCCATTCTTCTCTACATTAAATACATCCCTAAACCCCAAGGCTAACCATCAACCTGCTATCATATCACTCTGCCTGATACGTACGCAACATACATTAAAAACATCCCTAACCCCAAGGCTAACCGTCAACAGTGATCATATCACAAACATACTGTACATCGAATCTGAAAACACAAACAAGACTTGCTGGAGTCTATGGATGGCGACAAGGCCTGTGATAGAGCCCAAACATCCCTGATTACAGCCAGTAGATTTATCAGAGTGGATGTGTGTGTTTGTATGACAAGGAGATGCACTTTGGCCCCACGGTCATCATGGTGCCAAGCTAGAGATGCTGACTTGTGTCTGCCCAGGCTTCACGAACAAGGATGGGCAGAATCTTATGATACTGTAACATACACACTTAAAATATGTAGGCTATTTCAAATACAAAATAGTATTAAGTAATGTATTTTCTTGGGTTGATGAAAATGGCTGAGTATTGTGGTTCTGGCATATTTCCTCTGATGTTGAGCACCTTATTTTTCTCAGGAACGTTAGTCATGAGTAGGCAAATACCCATGATCATCCAGTCAGAACACATACCACTGGTTATGTGGTTACCCAGTGTGTTTCCCCATAAATCACCCAAAGTAATATCAAGAATTCTGGGCATGCACTGGCAATGTCAGACTTCATTCTCCAATGTACTATGAGTTTGAAGACATTATCTTAACGTTATAGCAGAGACGGTTGATATTTAAGTATCTTTGGTTATAGTATTGGGTTGCTTTAAGCCCATATGCTGTGGCTCTCAGTAGGTTCGGTGGTTAGTTTGTACCACATCACTGTTCAGTTGTGACTTTTTGAGTACATCCCTGATTCATTATTTATGCCATGAGATGGAACTAGCAGGTCAACATGTCTCTCAGGCAGAGAGAAGCTGTTGCTCTCAGGCATCAGGAGGAATGTGGAGTCAGTGTACTGATGAAGGAATAGACTAAATAGACAGATACGGAAGTTTTGTCATGTCTTGAAAACACAAAAATACAGCATTTTATTTTTATACATGATGTGGCTACAGTATTTTGTAGTTCACTCTTTAAATTAGGATATTTGATATCGTATTCTAAAATAACATTTTGGTGTATTTTTGCCCATCCCAGTTCATGACCAAGCCCTACTAGCGCCTGTTCACGTGAGTAGTTGGCAGTTTAGAGATTAAAACCCTGATATGCATGTCTGTGTCCACGCAAGCTCTCACACACGCAGGCGCTAGAGCACCACAAGACCCACACACACACTCATCAAACCATATGGTCATGCACAAAGAACTGTTGCCAAAACTGTGAAACTGGCTTTTGGCAGAGCTGTGAGCCCTCTGCCAATGTTAATACCAACCCCCAACATATCACATCGCTCGAGTCTCAGGCGCACACACACACACACACACACACACACACACACACACACACACACACACACAGAGATAAATGCACACTCTCTGGACTAAATGTAGGGCATGATGGAGAGGCTTCTAAAATCCCTACAACATGCAATACTCGCTGCGCCCATCTACTAACAATGGGACCAACTCACTGATTCTCCAACAGAGGACAGGAACCGAATATTTTGGCATCATTAATGTTCTATAAGGGTTGTTCCAATGTGTCCACTCTGTGGCTATTGCAATACTGTTGGTAGAACCATTTTGAGTGGTTTTAGGCATTTGCCTTGTACTTACTTGAACCAGTGCTGTCATAATTTCACTAAGTATTCAGAAGGTCATACAATAAAACCAAGTATCATGGCTCTACTGTGACTTGCATTAAAACAGGAACAGAGATACACTCTAATAAGCATGGCAAATATATCTATACATGATAATATGCAGAAGCTGCAGACACTGGCTACCATTTTACTGGTCTAGTGATCCATCACTTGCAGCAGAGTCGATGCAGCGCAGGTAGTAAAGAACAAAATGTGCAAAGCCCTCTCAAGGCGCACCGTACAGTTGTCTGATAGAGTTGTGCGTAAAACACAGTTTGCATCACGCCACCACTACCTCGTTGCCTAGCAAAAGGGACTGTCTTGTCGATATAATTAGGCCTACAGCTTGTGATGTACTCATATTGAAAGTGTAAGCTACCCCAAGGACACCGAGAACGCACGTATCCGTTTCGGAAAATGAGGGCCAGTTCCAAACGGTATCTGACAGGCCTGTGCTAGGCCCAATTACAACTATGAAGCTTCATAAGATGCACAAAATGGAAACAGTATCGTGATGCAGACGGTATCTCGTTGCCCCTTTTTAATAAATGATCATCATGTTACGTTCTGATTCACAGATGTCGAACCAGGGTTATGCGTTACGTAAGCAAGGTCTTGTCCTTATTCAAACAAAATGTGCGAACTCTATCACATAGGCTAATTGTTCTGCACATTCCACGAATAACCTTTCACTACCAGCAATTTCATTAGTACCGTAGAATAAAGCGGTTATCTACACAATGACGCAAGTGACCGTAATGTCCTTGACGATTTGGATGTTTCTCTGTCTCCTAGAAGATTACACGCCTTATAACAGTAAATCCAATTGTTTTTGTCTTTTGTTTTCTATCAGGTTAAACGTGCAGTTGCATTTTGGCCTGTTTCCAATCATGGTTAACATAGAGACGGTAAGATGGATCTCTCTCCAAGTGTCAGATTCCACCATGTTACGTTCATTCAGTGAGTAAGCTAAGCGAAGCCACTAAACGGAGTTTCTGTGTCATCGCAGTTAAGATAGCAGGCAGGATGGTATCAGGAAACAAAAATATGTTCTTTTCAGCTCTAATATATAATCAAGCGTTCCTTTACAACGCTTTCATTAGTTCAGGAGCATAGCCAGTAGATTTCCGTTAACAGACATCGACAGACACAAAGTAACCTTGTTTCATTGTAGGGTTTGTACAGCCAGTAGCTGAGGTTTCCATTTTGTCCGAAAAGAAATACGGGTGTACGTGACCATGGCTGGTCTTGTAGAATACAAAAAAAAAACGTTACGTGGATTTAGTCTTCTATAGCCCCACTTTCTTCTGTAAAACGTCTACATGACAGGAAATGGTAATGTGTGATTCAAAGGGGATACAATAGCCTACCTCTACAAGCATAATTATAAACATTAGCCTTATTCACCATTGACTCGAAGCAAAAGAGCCAAAGTACATACATTTGTTGAAGCGAGTTTAAACGCGCTTGTGTCCTTTGGTCCAACAAGGCGGATGATACGGAGAGCACGCTGCAGACACCGTGGCCAGGCAAGGCAGTGAGTGAGCGCGTGATGACTCCGGGAGTATGGAGTTATAGAGCTTCCGTGTATAGGGCGGATGTGTGTGTGTGTATATGAGGAGAGGGAGAGGGAGGGATAGAGAGAGAATTTCAGTGTGAAGGGGTTGCAAAGGACGTCTGACCCTCTGTTATGTGCCCAAAACCATGTAGGCTAAATAATGTATGCCTCGCTGCCAACTGCTTGAAGGGGCATAGCCTGTCAAGCTTATTAGATGATTTGTTTTGGACGTGCATCTTTCTGAAGAGGAGAAAGCCTGCTGGCCAAGTACTAACTCTGTCAATTCCACCTGACACCTACCCCTATAAGACCGGTATTATTGTAATCACTGATGCCCTCCATGACGCAATGGCTCGCGCTAATCACTGTCACTGTATGTGTGTACCTGAGGCAGGTTGCACGAGGTACTATAGCATGAAAGCTGGCGTGTGTTCAAGTAATCCAATTCCTGTATATTTCTTTTGTGTTATGTGTAGTAAATAAATCTGACTCAATAAATAACAATTCATGATGATAAAAGGCTATATGGATACCCACAGGCTTTTATTATCATTGATTGTTGTATACATGTCACATTCCAAGAGATGCTTGAATTCAACTGCACATAATGGTGTTTGATTCACAGTTGTGTGAAACATTACTGGTGTTATCAGCATTACAGGTTTTATCAGGTATGACACAAAGATAAGTCCATTATGACTACAGCTGGCTTGGTTGGCTATTAACCAGTCTACCTTGCCTTGACATGAACATGCATAACCATGACCCCTCTCTCAAAGGCTTGTAGGCCATTTGCCACTTGCTTGGAAGTCAAACTGGACACCCTCTGCCATGTCAGAGGTCACAGTTAAGCAGACAACATGAATGGCGAAAGATCTAGGGTGCCTCTCAACATGCCTCCTCGATCCTCGATGCTCGATCCTCGAGGGGCGTTCCCACTGATCTATAACTAACACTGGATAGACTATCCCATTGTTTCCCCCCCATCCTTCTTTATGTGGATCAGTGAGGATCGAGGCCCGAGGAGCGAGGGAGGACGTATAAACGCTGCATGAGAGGCACCTCTAGAAGAAGAGAGGTTAGTAGGTTAGGTGAGGTAAGTTATTATAGCTGCAATGGACCATGACACAACTGTCATGGCAGCAGGCCAGGTTTAAGGTGATGTTGTCATGGATTCATTGTGTAGCTTATTATCCATGGACTCACATGAACTATCCACTTTAAAGTTTGTGGACATTCCAGTTAGATTATGTTCTGTTCCATATTTTTTTGTCTCACTATCAAGGAGTCAGCTTTAACTGACTCTTAGACACAGCACTACAAATCCTCCCCCTGGACTCTTCCAACTTCATTGGCTGCCCTGTTATACAACACCCCTTCAGATGGCCATTCCTTCTCCAGGTGCCACTGGATAGCTTTCATGTGAATTAGATCAAGACCACAGCCACAGCCTGTACGAGGCTGCTTGTTGCCCCTTCTTTGACCCTATCATGGGTAGTAAAGCAAACATAGCCTTATGAGAATGTTATGAGAATGTTAAGAGAATGTCTGTCTGGCTCCCAGATGCATCTCTGCTCCACATTCCATCTGAGTGGTTTTTGCTAAGTCATTGTGGTGTACCAATGCTGTGGTGTATAACAGTGCTGAAGTCTTGCATGAGTGTGAAGAGTCAATGTAAAAGTGTTGTGTGTGCATGCATGAATGCAGAAGAGAGAGAGAGAGAGAGAGAGAGAGAGAGAGAGAAAGAAAGAAAGAGAGAATAGACTAGAGTGTCTCAGAGAGCTCTTCTTAATGGAGGTAAATAGCCCATGGGATGGTCATGCAGAAGTGCTGAGCAAACAGACCTGCATGAACCCTCCACAGTTTCAGTTATCTGTGCAAACACTACTCGGCCCTCAGATGTGTTTGTTTGTGTGTGTGTGTGTGTGTGTGTGTGTGTGTGTGTGTCCATACGTGTGTGTGTGTGTGTGTGTGTATGTGTTTGTTCAAAACACAGTCAAAATGCATGGTCAGATGGGTTGCATATCTGTCACTTCCATGTATCTTTTTAACAAGAGCAATGTTGATTAAACGTTTTGATCCAGCCCAACAAAATTTATCAGAGTGATACAAATTGTATTCATCTGCAAAATGGTGCTCTGGCAAATGGCAAATAAAGCTCCCTGCTGGTGCCAGGCTCTCACCTGGAGGGAGGAAAGCAGTGGCCATCCATTATAGAACAGGCCACAGGAGGTGGTCTGGGCAAAATCGTCACAGGCAGACAGCCATTGTAACTCAATTTGCACCCACGTTGTAATTTCAATTGAAGAACCAAAAAGTCAATCTTGCCAACTTTCTCAAAAGGAGTTACCGAAAAGAAAATTAAGCCAACTCTTTTATTTAGTGTTCTTATTCAATAAATGTTTTGTAGTTATGGGCCATACAGTAGTGTTTCACACTGTGACTGTATCTTTGCGTTCTATTGCTGTATCGTCACGTGCTTTGCTACTGCCTGTTATTGGATCAAAGGATTTATTTTGCAACATTTTTGGAAGCCATCCTCCGTTTTCCTATACAGCGTCATTCATTTTTAGATAAAATTGCTGCCTCAATGTCACCATTTACAGGCTCGCGTAGGCAGCGAATGTGGGAGAGAATTGTTGGAATAACAAAGCTGTTTGGAACAGTGTGTTTCTGTTGTGGAACAAGAGGCAATCTAAGTTCCCTCCTCTGAACCTCATACTTTTCGACTTTAAATTAAATTAAATTAAATTAAATTAAATTAAATTAAATTTAAAATGACTGCATATAAAGCAACAAGTCTCCTTTCACTGTTTACGTCAGCATGTCATACAATTATGGACAGTGTGAATTAAGAACACCTGTAACTTGGACATTATGTGTAATTGAGAGTCTAAAGCACATTCGTTTTTTTTTTTTTTTAACTGGGACATAAATGTGATTCGTGTGTGAAAGCCGCATCTGTCTCCTCCTCTGAATGTAACACTATGATTTGAAATTGGCGTATCTATAGCAACAAGTCCTCTTGCGCCGTAACCCAATCAGCATGTCACATGAACAGCATCCGCCCCTCTTCCTCCTGCCTCTCTTCCTCCTCCCCGTTCCTTCTTCTTCCTGTGGTAGACTTCATCAGTCTGCCTCCATGAATTTCACACATGGGCTAGCGAGCCAATGATGGCCAAGTCCCACCTATCAGCTGGTCCAATCAGACAGCAGAGGGCTGGGCAGTGGATCTGAGTCTTGCAGTAGCCGGCAAGGGCATTGTTGGGGCAAAGGAAATATGTGAGACCTCTCCCTTCTCTCCCTCTGCTTACCTCCGCCTCTTTCCCTCTCCCTTTCTCCTCTCTCTCCCTTTCTCCTTCACTCTCTCTTTCTCCCTCCCTTCCTCTCCCTCCCTCACCCCTGTGTGTGTGTGTGTGTGTGTCTGTTTGTCTGTCCGTATGGATCAGGAACAAGTGGAGACCTGCAGAGGAGGTTGCAGCAGATTGTATAAGGGGGTGTGGATAGGTTATTACGTAACACGTATGCAGCTCCCTGCAAACGCAACATGCTTGTCACATTCAACTCCCCCACCACCCCAAATCCTGTCATGTCCTTTGATCATTCACGATCGTTCACGAGGAGCCTACAGTGCCCACCATGACAACTGCTGACATATTTATACACGCAGAAGCGTGTGCCAAGGACAACTGTACATGCCTTACTATAAGTAGCACATATCAGATCAGTCATACATGCTCCCTCACCAAGAACCTCCATTCTTCTCTGACATTGCTTGGTATGCTAAAGAATAAGTGCTAGCGCAAAGATTTGTCCTATGTTTATTTTGTACGGCGACCGTTATCAAACGGCCAGGGTGTAATCCCAGTTGCCGAGAGTGCTCAGATTAAGAGATTAAGAACGAAGCTCTCAATTGGTCTCTGATTACATTTTCATAACATTGGTAGGCCTGCCACTAATACTACCAAGAGTTCTATTTAGGCTGCGTAAGATCTCTTTTCCAGAACGACACACTGGCACTCAACCACTAATGAGACACATACAAGCATACTTTCTCTCATTCTTTCATTAGTCTCTCATGACCCACCCTCTTACACACACACACACACACACACACACACATACATACATACACTTTTATACAAATATACACACACACACACCTCTTTCTCGCTCTCTCTCCCTCCCACATACACACACCTCAATTCTCAGCCACATCAAATAAACCCATAGGGCAAGCAAGCCATGTCAGGGATCACAGCCTGTTTATCCCACAACAGTTGCTTGAGTTTACTATTCGACTTCTAAGGACTCAAGGACACAATCCTGTTTACGGTAGGGTAGCACTTCACTATCAACCGGCAATCCTCCCATCTAGCAGCCTCGATTATCACACCAGAGTTGTTGAGAACGGTCAATAAAACAATTAGTTGATAACAATATATGACATGACTAGCATTTGATTACCATAATATGGCATGTGTAGCATGATATAATATGTTATGGATCAGTGGAATGTATAATATTTACTGTTGGCCTATTTGCAGTGGTCTTGTCTGACTCCTTATAGGGAACATGATCTTGGACTTCACAAGAAATCTCAACGTCACTGTTATGAACACCAATATGCCCTCCAAACTATATGCATGTTGTCTATGTGTAATATTAATGTGACGAAGGAGCACTTTGAGATACCTCTACACACACTCTCTCCCTCTTGTGCTCCGAACTCTTTGACCTTCCGAGCTCTCCCCACGCCTCCCAGCCAATCGGTGCACTCCACTGAGAGGCTCAACTGAGGCTCGACCAATCACAGGGCCTCTTTTAGAGGAGGCCATTGTCCCATTGTTCCCGTTAGGGAAGAGGGCAGCTGGCGTGACCCTGTGCAAAAGACAAAATCGACACTAATCCCAAACTCCCCTCCTCCACTTAAAACGAACATCATATGGAACATGACCGATTTCAGGTCATATACGTTATCTCTCCTGTCTAATATGTAAATTCATATGTTTATATGACTTGCAATCTTTATGTCATGGAGCAAAGAAGTCATGGGTTTGTTTTATTTTCTTTGTGCGGTTGGTTTTAAACAGAAAATGTACGATCTAAATGGGAAGCACTTTATGTCTCTGAAACATACTGATAAATGATTAACTGCTAATGGGAAATGAAATGTTGTCCATCCATTCTAAGCTGCTTAAGGATGAGTGTTTGTATAGCAACAACAGCTGAAAACAAGTCAATTGAATACAATTTGAGTCGGATGAGTGTGAGTGAGTGACTCAATGATGAGTTCAGATGTAAAACCCTCTAAACACCAATTTCATCAGAAATGAGAAAACAATGGTGAGTGAATGCTCTCTCCACATATATAGTATTCGTTAATCAAAACCTGCAAAAAAACACTCACTTCCTGGTTCTGGAATATAAAAGGCTTTCCCTCTGAATTCTTCATGCATGTATATTATGCATCCTATAGGTCTAACAAGATAGATGACTAACAAAGAGCACGACAGCGAAGATTAAAATGTTAAAATGAGGAGTGGAGTCATATGATGAAAGTCACGCAGCCACGCTGCCCTTGGAGGTGGTTCTAACTCATTAACTTCCCTTAACTGATTAGGCGCTCACTGATTACTCAGAGGAGACGAGGGAGAAGAGAGCTGAGCGAAGAAGGAAGAAAGAAACCGGCAACAGCTATAAGAAAAAAAAAAAGAGAAGCCATCATTGATCTCTAGGAGGTCTTTCTGAGAAACCTCTTTAAAAACATGACGTGCCCTCATGATTACCTTGCTGACATTGTGTTCTTTCCACTCAAGGCTGGTGGTGAGCTCCTTTTGATGGTGGCAGAAGACGAGGGCGTGTGGGGAGGAGGGGGAGGGAGGGGTCAACTCTGCACTAACTCAGGGCGATTGACCCAGGTCATCCGCGCATGTGTGTGTCCACTCCTGGCTGGCATGAATGACATGGCATTCCACTCTGCCAGGCTGCAAAGACGATGGAGGTCAAGCACATGCCTGTTTCTCATGGCAAGTGGAACTTTGCCCTTGGTCTCACATTTCATGGCAAGTCATGTAGGCTATGGTTTTGCGCTCCCTTTCACACACACACACACACACACACACACACACACACACACACACACACACACACACACACACACACACACACACTTTCTCCCTCTCTCTCTCTCTCTCTGTCTCTCTCTCTTTCTCACACACACACACACACACACACACACACACACACACATACATACTTATTCTGGTCTCACCTAATTCTGGTATGGCCAGACTCACATTCACTGCATGTCAACTGTGACTGCGATCATATTGTGTCTGTGCAATACCATTGAACTATGAAACAACACAGTGGCTAAACTAGGCTAGGCTTTATCATGACAAAGACATCACTCAGGGCTGTACAAGCACTCACATGACAATAGTGTTAGGGCCCCTCAGCTTACACGACAAACTGCACAAAAAGGTTTGAGGTTGCATTCCTCAAAACATTTGGTCGCAGAACACTGTGGTGTCAACTTTGAAAAGAAAAAAACAGATGTTCAGATGTCCACAGAAAGTGCGAGCTAACGAGACGACCTAAAAATAGCCCGACGAGAAGTCCCCCACGTGGTCCATAGCTATACTTTTTCAGTTACCCAATTTCGGTGATGGTCACTCTAGTTACTGGAGTGCGTGAGTGGATACGCACGCATGTGTCTATCCACTCACACACGCTCCATGGGTTTGCATGTAGAAATACACACATACACATACACACACACACACACACACACACACACACACACACACACACACACACACACAGTAGGCCACATGCTGACATACGTGCAGACATAGTATTTACATCCTCGATTATTGAATTAGGCCTCATTCTTTCTTACTGTTCAATAAAAAAAAGTTTTCTCCTTGTCTAACTTCTAAAACTACATTGCTGAAGATTTTTATTCTGCTGGTATCAGCGCAGATCATAGGAAAGCTAGGGGGAGAAACAGAGGCAATGCTATGTTGTGTGAATTAATGTACAATGGATGTCACAATGAAAGCATAACACAGAATATCAATGGAGGGTGTAAAATTGATCAGAATGTATTATAGCTTGAGCTGCATAATTCAGCATTTTAAGGCAGACAGGAGCTTGTGGATGGAGCAAGGGGGGAGGGGAAGTTGCAAACAGACATGACTACATATCCCATGACCCTTTGCCCCCTTGCTATCATAGCAACATTCAGAATCCAGATGTGCCAACTCTGGGAGTCCATTTCCCAGAATACATTTCCATTATGTTCGCAGCCATCCAGAGACAGCGTCAAAACAATAGGAAGCAAATGGATTCTAATGGCAACGACAGTGGCACACAAAGCCTCATGAAAAACACAGAGCCTGGTGATTCTGAACCGTAAACAGTGACGCACACACACACACACACACTGATACCAATATCCTGGGATATGATGCATCTTTGCTAAATGAAAACAACCTACATTTAAATGAGGTCACTCAGATACGCTATCTGTGTGTCACTCCTGCAGGCGGATGACAGGAAACAGAAGCAGATAAAACACCCAGGTTACTTTGACCTGGGGAGTGCTGCTGCGCACATGTTCTTGCCTTTAACGCACTCTTTTCCCATTCTGAACACTCTCAGCCACTTTTAATGTTTACGCTCTGATGCACTAGACCAGCTTGCAGAGCACATGTCTCCCATGGTGAATGTATAAGTATATAGCCTACATGTATACTCTTTTGATCCATCCCTTGCTGAGGGAAATTTGGTCACTGCATGTATCCCAATCCGTGAATTAGTGAACACACACACAGCACACAGTGAACACACACGTGAACACAGTGAAGCACACACTAACCTGGAGCAGTGAGCTGCCTGCTCGGCAGCGGCGCCCCACAATGTCTGATGTCTTACTCTTATCAATGACAAATTATGATTATCAGTGTTGATGGATAATAAACGACTTTTACTGCATCAATCGTATCCTTAATTGAAATCCGTTTTGTGAGAACACACAAGAGGTGGCATATCTGGTTAGTGAATGTAATTTGTCTAGACGTGTTTCGCCTTCTGTCCACACCTCAGTTCTGTTTTCAGTTCCACAAAACAAAGTGGTACATCTGTGTTTCAGTCAACGACAGCCACAAGCAGATCATCTGATAGACTGAAAAGCTTCACTGTACTGTGCAACACTTATATGTAGACATTTTTCACATTTTCATGGAAGATACCCTCCATGTTAAGCAGCTTCAGCTGAACCACCAGAGAGGTATGCTATTAAAATACTGTACAACATATCTGTCCCTTGGTAAGTATCTATCTAAAAGTGAAAATACATTGTCTTGAAGCCCTTACAACAGTTCTGCTTGGTACACATCACACTCCTGAAGGCCTTTCAGTTGTTTCACTTTAGGGATAGCGCTCCCTCTGTCGACAGCAAAGGACACATAACAGTGATAGTACCTTGGCTGAGATCAACACAGGAAGAGCTCCCCCCTCAGGCTTGAAAAAGAAGTGCTTTATTAACCCATCCACTTCGTACTTGTGAACAATTGAAAGTTTCTTTGGATCAAAAGTCTAAGTAATTTGGGAATGTAGCACAGTATTATCCTTTAAACTTACTATCTATCTCTATTCCATGTCCTGACAGACACACATCCACCAAGACTGCAAAATGCAAGATTAAATTACAATTGTAATAGTTAGAGTATAGGTCTGATACTCAATGCTAGATCTATGTTGTGTTCATAACACATAGCATTGCACAGCTACTAAATGCTAGTCCTTTTTGTCATTCATTCATTCATTCATTCATTCATCCATCCATCCATCCATCCATCCATCCATCCATTCTAAAACCATTACAAGCACAATATGTGGTTTTTTTTTCAAGGTTTATTTTCTCACTGTTATGGCCTTCTCCTCTTCAGATGCATGGACAGAACTGTCAAGTGACTAACTCTAGTACAGCTGATGAATTTTTTACCAAAACAGAGCTGTGCACTGTAGATGCGAGTGGATGGGAGCATGAAGAGGCATTCTGGGTAAAGGGGGAGGGGATTGGTCTAGTAGGTAGCCAATCCCAACTTCTGTTTGAGCGACTCGGGCATCTCTGGAGGAGGAGGGCGGGGCAAGCGGAAGTAGACCTTCACCGAGTCGTAGATGAACCACTGCAGAGCGGTCAGGGTGCCAATCATGATGATGCGAGCGAACAGGCCCTTCCACACACCTGCACCAAGGTTCACACACACACACACACACACACACAAAGCATATCTCTAAGCATTAGTTGTGTGAAGGCACATCTACATGAATGACATACTGTAACTTCTGAATGTAATCATCATTATGGGAAGAACTCAGATGATGTGTTTAGCTTACTCAATAGCACCACCTAGTGCTATATCTGTGTGTTGTGTGTGTCTTTTGACCTCATGAGTTGTTTGTGCATATCTGGCTCTGGCTGTGTGTGTGTGTGTGTGTGTGTGTGTGTGTGTGTGTGTGTGTGTGTGTGTGTGTGTGTGTGCATGTGTGTGTGTGTGTGTGTGTGTGTACTGTAAGTAGTCTCACCTCTGGGTCCAAGGCGTTTCACCACCTGGATAGCAGTGCTCCCACTGTCCTTGTTCAGCACAGACACCACAGAGTCAGCTGGGTGAGAGACCACTGCACAGAATACACCAGCTGCAGAGAGAGAAAAACACACACACACACACACACACACACACACACACACACACACACACACACACACACACACACACGCTTAATCATGTGTCAGACAAATAACAGGTGGATCACAAGTGAAATTACTCTCTTATGACTATTCTGTAACCTGAGCACCATTCAGAGGTCTAGCAGAATTATAATGCTGTTGTATTTCATTAAACATCCTGTTTTGGGAATATAATGTAAGTAAGGTTGTATTGGATGTACATGGATGGAGAGATGAGTGTGTGAGTGTGCGAATGGACAAACATTTCAACAAATGAATAATAAATTATGTAATGGGTAAAATAACATCCTCATAATGCTAATGTACAACTTATGTAAACTATGTAAATTGATAATATCTCTTCCACTCTCTCTTTTTTTCTTTTTTATCTTAAGCAATATCTATGTATCATTGTACACGTTGAATATAACATTTGTATGTTTTAACTTTAGTTACTGTGGACAGTCATTCTTATGTCTGTATGTATTTATGTGTGCGTCTGTGTGTGTGTCAGGCTTGTGCACAATTCCGAATTTTAGAATCGGCCTCCATTCAATTCATGAATTGGAATTTGAATTGAATTGGCCCCACCCCACAGGAAGTTGAATTTGAATTGGAATGACAGGAAGTGGAGTTCAATTCATGGCAATTCAAAACAATTCCAGTCACATAACAGGAAGAATGTGTTAAATCTCAAAGACATTCAGTTTTGGGAAGGTTACTTTGGAAATGTAATTGATTACTGTTTTCAATAACAAGTTGTGTGCTTGTTTGCAATCATATCTGACATATTTTGTGAAACTTGTTAGGACCCTGCCTGTCTTTGCCTGCCTGTCTGTCCATCTCTGGGTTGCAGGGCGGAGTCAGGTCACAGGTGCTGCCGATCACCTGATTGAGACACCAGTGCTATTTATGAGGCTACCTGGCTGGAGTTCCTGGTTCCTTCTCTCTCCATCCGAACATGCGTCGCTTTTGTCTTTCGTCGAGGATTTTGCACATACTCTGATTGACACAACACTATGCTTTCTTACCCTCTCATTTATGCTGACTACACCTCATGTTTTTATACATATTTACTTTAATAAATATATTTTTGTTAACGCTTGATCCACGTGTGGTCTCCCTTATGTTTCAATCGCCACAATTGAGCCTTGTGGTTGTAACAAACTTCATTGTTAAACACTACCCTTAAATTATGTACATGAATTTCTTTGAATTTCATTGAATTTCAATTCTACTTCCTTTAATTCAAATTCGAATTGCAATTCTGCATCCTGTTTTTGACCTCAATTCAAATTCAATTCAAACTCAAGAACTGAATTGGAATTTAGGAGTCATTCTCAATTAAATTCTGAACTTTGCACAAGCCTGGTGTGTGTAGTCTTTGTGTGTGTGTGTGTGTGTGTGTGTGTGTGTGTGTGTGTGTGTGTGTGTGTGTGTGTGTGTGCTTGTGTGTGTGTGTGTGTGTGTGTGTGTGTGTGCTTGTGTGTGTGTGTGTGTGTGTGTGTGTGTGTGTGTGTGTGTGTGTGTGTCGCCACTCACCGATGTACCCGGCCGTAAAGGTGACCACCAGCTGCTCGGCCTTGGTGCACTCGCTGCGGGGCTTGGGCACCACGTACTTGTACAGGGTCTCGACGGTGCGCTCGAAGCAGGCGAACTTCATCATGGTGTAGGGGATCTGCCGCAGCCAGAGTGGGTACACGCCCTTATAGAACCTACACAGGACTCAGAGAACAGCAGGGAGAAGGGGAGGAAGGGAGAGAGAGAGAGAGATGAATAGAGAGAGAGAGGGAGAGAGAGAGAGAGAGAGAGAGATACACTGTTAGGCAAAACATCTTTAAAAGGTGATAGCTGCATCAAGACTAAGTAGGCCTAAGGAACATTCTGAGTACAAAGGGTCTCTAAAAAAACACACAGCAAACAGATGAAAAGAAACATACAAAATTGTAATGTAAATGGTTAATATTAATATATTCATTCAATTCATAATAATTCAATATTAATACACCACATGTGTGTATGTGTTTGTGTCTGTGTGTGCGTGTATGTATGACTGTGTCTGTATTTATGTGTGTGAGCTTGTGTGTGTGTGTGAACAGCCCATTCCTTCTCTGTATTCACACATGTGTGTGTGTCTGTGTCTGTATGTGTGTGTCTGTGTGTGTGTGTGTGTGTGTGTGTGTGTGTGTGTGTGTGTGTGTGTGAGTGTGTGTGTGTGTGTGTGTGTGTGTGTGTGTGTGTGTGTGAACGGCCCATGCATCCTTTTCCCCTCTGCACTCACGCCTTGACGCCCTCCTCAGCGGTCATCTTGGGGATGCACTCGCGGAGCGTTCTGGCGTAGCCCGGCTTCGTCTGGATGCGGACCTTGCACGCCTCCATGGGCGCCAAGGCAATGTCGGCAAAGAACTCGGCGCTGGCCGACGACATCAGGTACAGGGAGGTTCTCCACAGGTAGGTGTTCTCCTGCACAGGGGCACAGGTGGGTTAAAGGAGCTGTGTGTAATTCTGTGGGATCAGGGGAGCGCTGTGGCGCAGCAGGCTACAGCGCTCACACCACATTCGGGTCCGAGTGCCCACGGGGACCCAGGTTCGAATCCGACCTGCGGTCATTTCCCAGTCCCACCCCATCTCTTTCTCCCACTTACTTCCTGTCTCACCCTTCGCTGTCCTATACAAATAAAGGCAAAAAAAGCCCCAAAAAATATACTTTAAAAAAAAAAACAATTCTGTGGGATCTGAGTGGTGTTGAACACACCCATATATAGCATTCCATTCCATTTACTTAAAGGTCAATGTATAGTATAGGTCCATTTTGAAAAAAAAAAAAACTTTGCTCTGAGATCACACTCAATGAAAGATAATCTTTAACAAATTATGATTATTTTGCAAATCTGTCCGAAAACCTGTTCATAATCACTACAGACACCACATGCCACCACATGCATGAATGTAACACACATGTTAACAATGTTATGAAATGTTTTATCCTTTGCTTGTGTATCCACTCTCCACTCTCCCAATATCATTACCACTGGAGAAACAGCATTAAATACTGTAAGAATACAGCAGGACATTGAATACTTCAGTGCTAAAAGCTTAAAGTAATAGTCATAATTTGTTCCTTCCTACCTACAGTAATTTCCTTTGTATTAGCTGCACTGTGTATAAGTTAACAGAAACATACTGTATACCATATAAACAAATACCATATTAACTGCCCCTGTGTATATTAACTAAAACAAATGGCAAAATCAACGTATAAGCCGCGGCTAATAGTTGGGAAATTAATAATCATAATTTGTTCTTTCCAAACTATTCATGGGTTTCATCAGGTCCCTTTCCACAGGTGTATTAATAAAGCACCATGCAGACTGCATTCATAATCAAGGTGCTTGATTTTATACACCTGTGGAAAGGGACCAGATGAAACCCATGAATATACACATAAATGACTGACTGACAACCCTAACGTCCCAGAGTCCCGACCCACCTCGCCCAGCATGTCACTGTAGAATGACTTGAACAGCTCGTAGAAGCCGAATTTGCACAGGCCCTGCATGGAGTAGCCGATGAAGGTGGGGGCCCAGCCCCTCCCCAGGCCCCGGAACCCGTCCTCCCGCAGGGTCACGGAGAAGCCATTGAAGATGGACTTGTACTTGTCTGGGTCCACCTGCAAGGCAAACACACCACCATGATCATTCAATGACATTTTTGTTCCATACTTCTGGAAGATCCCACAGGGCTGATTGACAGCTATCATCATTCATAAAAAATGATAATAATAAAAAAGAATATATATTAGGGCAGGCAGCCGTGGTGTACTGGTTAGGGCTTCGGGCTTCGATCCCCGACCAGTCCACCACAGCTGAAGTGCCCTTGAGCAAGGCACCTAACCCCTCACTGCTCCCCGAGCGCCGCTGGTTGGGCAGGCAGCTCACTGCTCTGGGTTAGTGTGTGATTCACCTCACTGTGTGTGTGCTGTGTGTGTTCACTAATTCGGTTAAATGCAGAGAAACGAATTTCCCTCACAGGATCAAAAAAGTATATATTCTATTCTATTCTATTCTATTCGAATAGGCACTGCAGGACTACAGGCAACAGCCAAGCCAAACATGCTTATTTTCAGCACTCTAATCCAAGCATTCTTATGGGTGATGTGGGTTAGTGGGTTATAAGATCCTCACTGTAGAGAATGTGTTATCTTTCCTGAAGGTCTAAATAGTTTTTGAATGGTTAAACTACACATCTGTTTGGAGTGATTGATCTTGCATTTTTACTCATTCGTCATTCGTGTGTATTCGTGTCTCATCAAAGTAATTGTGAATAAATGTATTTTGAAATCGAGGGCTGAGAACCAAAGGGGCATAAGTGACATTTTGGTCAAAATCGAGTTATATATATCACCTGAAAGCTCTTGATGAGCTCTCTTAGATGACAAAATTATGGAAGTAAAATATTTATTAACATATTATTGAACAAAAACCAAAGGTCTTTAACTGTGAACATATAGAAGCAGTTAGATTTGTTTTGGCTCTCCTGTAAAGTTGGTGAAATGTCACTTACGCCAAAGATCCTTCACTACTACTCCGCTTTAACCCTCTTTAACGCCCTTTGGTTCTCAGCCCTCGAAAATGTTGATGCGACGCTGATGCATCGTTGACACATCTGTTTGGGTGATTGATCTTGCATTTTTAACTCATTCAGTGTCCGTGTGTGTATTCGTGTCTCATCAAAGTAATTTTGAATGAATGCATTTTTTAAATGTTGATGTGATGCTGATGCATCGTTGGCACATCTGTTTGGAGTGATTGATCTTGCATTTTAACTCATTCAGTGTCCGTGTGTGTATTCATGTCTCATCAAAGACATTTTGAATGAATGCATTGTTTAAATGTTGATGCGACGCTGATGCGTCGTTGATGGCAGCACAAACCTGAATGCGGCATTTGACGAGGTCGAGGGGCACGACGGCTGTGTGGGTGAGACCACAGCTCAGGATGCCCCCAAAGCCACACAGAGCGTAGTACTTATTGGAGCCATACTCACAGCTCACTTCTGAGTCTGAGGGGGACATATACAGTACAGGAAGAGGAGGTCAAGCAGGGAAAACAGTTACCTGCTGTCTTTTGTTTGTTTGCTTTTTACTTTCACATTTATTCTCCACTATACCACGACATACTGTAAGAGCTGTATCCTGCTAAATCATGAAAGTAACATGGCAGGATGTCATTAGCATGTAATGCAAGACATTATGCCTTTTAGAAGCATACTCATTTAGAGAAAGGAAGAAGTCTAGAGGTCTTGTAATGTTGAGTACATAGATCACACAGAGCTGTGGGGAAATAATAGTGACGTTTGAAAAACAGAAAAAGAACATTAAAAACGTCAGCCACTCAGTAGGCTAAAATTAATTTTAGGTGTACCCTGCAACTGCAAGCTTTAGATTAACGCCTGAGGACAATAATGGAGTTTTTATTATTATTATCATTATTATTATTATTAGATGTCTTTATATACCATGTAGACACATGCAACCGTGAAGTTTTGTCCACATGTAAAGGGAAAACGAATGGCTACACTGTAGTAAGAACAGAAGTTGAGTCTGTAGAAGGCATCAGACTTCCAGTTCGTGCGAAGCACGCCTGTGAGGAGCTTAAGGACAAGGTGTCACGGTCAAGTTCAGGAGCTGATGACAACCTACGGGGAGATGTGAAGCTTTTCTTTCCGTCCGTTCTTGCAAATAAAGACATCTAATAAATAATGGACTTTAAATGATCTGTGTTCTTCATAGCACAGTCAGGCACAGTTTGTCCTTCATTGTGTAAAGCCTCAGTGAGCCGTAGTTCAAACAGGCTGCAGCCAGATAGCCTTTATTAATCCTGGATAGTCAGTCCTCTTTAGCAGGCCAAAATTAAAACATTTATGCAATTCAACTATGAATGTGATCATTCATTTTAGTGAAGATGATTATTATGATTTTTACGTTTACATTTTACATTTACTCTATGTATGTTGACGCAAAGGTTTTTCTTTATAGGCCATCTTTTGTTGAACCCATACATTTAAAATAGTTGGCTATATTGCTATTTATTCTCTTCATATCTCGGTACCGTCAATTGAGGCTGCTGCGAGTCTCCGTTTCAGGTGTGGCTCAACAGGTGCGCCATGCCCAGGCTCCTCGACTTCATGCAAGACCATGAACGGGGTGCAGAAGGGGTTCGCCCGGGTCAACTGCGTCAGCGTGTACGGATACATCTTCTGGAGCGGAGGGCTAAAGGGGATTTAAAAGGAAGGCATTATTAAGTAGCATACAAGGAAAATATCATATGCCCTCTGGCTCTGGGAAACAGCCGGCTATCTTAGGGCTAAGGCAATCAGATTAATTAGCTGGATAAATAGCCTACAACCCATGTCAGACATGTCAGAGGAGAGAAGATCTCAACAACTAACACAAAAAGAAGCCTAGTCAAGGAACTGATCGATTACAACCTTCACAACAGACTTTTGTAAATATAATTGTAAACAAATTGGCAGTTTTGCATTACCCTGATTCTCTGTGGTCGCGAAACGGCGCCTCCTTGGTGCAGCGGCTCCCAGGCGTCAACTGACCTTCTGCTAAAGCAATCTGTCCTCCCGTTAACTACGTCACTCTCCACAAAGTAGGGAAGACAAGGTGCATCCTTCTCAACTCGCAGACGAGACAACCCGTATGTAAGAGTATGTTCTTCAAAATTTAGTCGTAGACTAATATAATTCATAGAATATTTATAAAATAAATCCCCTGTGAGGATGTAGTGGGTAAATTGGCTACGGCTCATCAGAATGCGTTTAAACACAAACTATATCTTAATAATTGCGATGTCAATAAAATAATGAAGGACACCTCTGAACATGTCAGACAATACATCCCGGTCTAGGCTTATTGCATTTAGGCCACACTGAGAAACTGCGGGAATAGTAGCCTAACTCTCCTCCAGGAAAGGCACTTCACGTTTCATAATGGACTATCACAAAGTACATCAGACTTAATAGCTACTACATGACGGTTCAATAGCACGGTGCAGTTGATCCATAACAGAGGGATGAGTAAAGAGATTACGCCTGGCAGAGACAGGCTATTCTCGGCTGAGTCAGGTGAGTTGGCCACCAGAGAACGTCCAACGTAGATCCACTAACCCCCTACTGTATGTTATTCAAGAAGATTCCTGCGTAACGCTGTGCGTAAATGATGATGGGTTGAAATTGGGCCCAACCTCAGATCCAAAAGAACACGGCAATGCGTGCTAGACCAAAGCAGCGCATCGTTTTATGACAGCAGAATAAGCACTAATTAAAAACATTTCACATTTACATTACTGTTACTGTTGGTTAATGATGGCGTGCTGCAATGAAAGCATAAAACTTACAACACAACACGTTATCCACCGCTAAATCTAATTTAAAGGACAATCTCTGAATCTGAATAATTAAAACACAATTAAGAGTTATTTTGATTCAGTACACTCGACCACCCATCACAAATGTGTTATGTTCATTCAAGTATATCAGTCCATAATATCAGATGTAAATATTGGCTTGCTGCCCACTGTTCTGGCATTCATTGACTACATGTTACACATGCCAAGGTAAAGTCATAGAAGCAACTGCACTCACATCTCTTGTTAACATAACAAACACATTTTATTGAAAATATAAATATTATTACCATCACACACAAAATGATACACACAGGCTACAAGAGACTCGCCCACCTTAGAGGAAGCTCACCTCTGTAAAAAAGAGAAATCACAAGTAACCCATGGTGCATATTATCGCGGTGGTGGACTGAATGGGTATCAGGCGTCGTACTCTATGTATTTTAGTCCGGCGTGAAAACTTAAGCAAGGCAGACAGGAGAAGATAGAGAGATGAAGAAGAAAAGAGATGAAGAAGAGAACAGCCGATCTGGTGTGTGTTTCCCAAAGGTGTCATGGTGAAATGGGCATGATGAGTCAGATAGATAGATAGAAAAACAGACAGACAGACAAACAGACAGATAGATAGACAGCTACATAGAAATAGACAGATAAAAGATAAACAGATAGATAGATAGACATATAGAAAAACAGACAGACAGATAGATAGATGGATAAATAGATAGATATAGAGAGAGACAGATAAAATAGATAGATAGATAGACAGATAGATAGATGGATAAATAGATAGATATAGAGAGAGACAGATAAAATAGATAGATAGATAGATAGATAGACTGATGCAACAGCCTGTACCACCACTTTAGGGATGTGCACACCAGATCAGGAGAGTAGTCCTCGGATGAGTCTAGAGCTACATCAGCACCATGTACTCTAATGTTCAGAGATCTTAAATGTGTGTGTGAGCATCAAAGTCAGGTTAACTGCATGGGTGTAAACAACAGAATCAAATGTTAAACAACAGGTCAAAACGACCCAAAACAGACACGCACATGAAATCTTTATCCTAAAGATAAAAAATACATTCGTTTCCAAGAGAGGCAGCGGGTGTTGCTTATGGGTCAAATAGAAAGCCTGAAAAAATAAATGGGGTGTGAGAAAGGGTTATGAATGGGTTCCTGTGTGTGTGTGTGTGTGTGTGTGTGTGTTAGTGTGTGTGTGTGTGTGTGTGTGTGTGTGTGTGTGTGTGTGTGTGTGTGTGTGTGTATGGGTGTTCATGCTTACATGCATGCATGTGTGTGTGTGTGTGTGTGTGTGTGTGTGTGTGTGTCTGTGCAAAGCCAGACACAATTCAAAAGAAAAAATAAAATAAAATCTGCAGAAAAAGTCTGTTTTGCAAAAGTTCTACAAAAAATCTTTGCCACCATTCAGAAGCCATGTCTCCATTACACTCTGAAAAGTCCATTTCATCAAACACCATTACCTGTGCATTTACAACTGTAAAAGTGAGACTACCCTTTCCTGGGTCTTGCCCACTTCAGATCACTGTATCTCTGATTAACTCTTTCATATCACGATCATATAATCATGGCCAGCCTTAAAAAAACGGAAACATCGATTTTGTTATGAAGATAAATTCAGCGACAGTTTCCGCCACCAGGATGGAAATCCATTCCCACGTGAACATCATGGCGTCCTCGAGCTCTTCCTCCTCCGGCTCCGGAAGCGGCGGAGGTACGAAGTCGTCCGGCTGGAAGATGTAGAGCAGGCAGCCGGTCAGCACGCCAAAGAACAGGAACGCAGCCACTTTTGCCCACAGTGGGATCCAGTGTCTACAGACACAAAAAGCCATCAGTTACATCACTGCAGAGATGTGCTGTACTTAACTTTGTTACAGCTACTGTGCACCTGTACCTTTGGAAAGGTTGATTCACTAATACGTAAGACATATTTTGATATATCAGTACATTATGTCAAAATACTGTATAGGCTATATTAATGCATGCACATATGTCTCAATTGATGGTAATCATTCTATAATTATTATTGGAGTTTTCAGACAACTAGAGTCAACCATGCATCTAACAAAGAAACAATAGACTCTCCCTTCCCCCCAGTGAAATGTAAATGATTTTGTCCCAACCTTGTTTACACCTCACAACTTGGTAAACCTTCCCACTCAAGACAAAGAATTTACCTTGCTGCAATGTATTTATGTTATGAAATGTGAGTGTATTCATGTTTGGTATCATTTTAATAGTCTCAATACAGGGATTATAATGATCTAAGTGTAGGAATGCTCAAAACATTCCATCTGAATGTTGGTGTATTTGAGTCACAGGATAGCTCTTCTCTCATGCTAATCAGCATAGATGTTACTCTCAACAGATAGAATGCCGGGTGGAGAGCGAATCACATCGCTTTGTAGTTCCCGGCAGTATTTCTTAGTTTATTCTGTAGATTTCATTGTGAAATAAGATGTTATCTGTGAAGGCTCTTTGAGGCCGACACCATGTCTCCCATGGCAACGGCATCATCCCATGCCAGTGGCACGGTTTCACAGATCATTGCTCTGTGTTTACCCTCTCTGTTTGTAACGGAATAAAGCCTGTCTTACCAGTCTCTTTTATGCCAAGCGATATTAACATTTAATAACGCATTCACAGTTTAGGTTAGGGCTTGTAACAATAGATAATAATCATTTAAGAAAAGATACTTTGAATGAAAAATATTTCTCATTTAAGGTTTTTTTTTTTGTTTAAATTTAATATTTTTTTATCTTTATTATTATTAGCATTATCTGTTGACAGCAAACAGAAGCTAACTTCTCCGGTCATAAGTTACAACTACACCTTTTCGTTCCACACCCCAATATGTGACTCTGACTACTTGACGTACTTGAAGCCGGCTGTCATGTGGACCCCATTGGGCATCATCTCCTTCCCCATATGCTGCCGTCCGAACGCCTTATGTATCTGTTCAGGTACATCACACACACACACACACACACACACACACACACACACACACACACACACAGACACACACACACACACACACACACACACAGACACACACACACACACACTATGATTAATACTTCCATGCACAAAACGACTGGTATTTGTTTGTATATTTCTAAAGTGCACATAATTTATGATGTACATACCTGCACACACAGACTGACACACACAAACACACACACACACACACACACACACACACACACACACACACACGCACATTTTTAAGCTCACACCAGAGTAGATAACAAGACAGAGAGATAGGCAGGCACAGAGACAGTGGCAGCATGAGAGTGAGAGAAAGAAATCCTTCTTTTTTATGAAGATAGACATGAATTCAGGTGTATGTTGTTCTGCCAACGTAGGCCACTACAATGACACATTAGGCAAAAATAGATAATTAGACAAAGATATAGAGGTTGAATTGAGAAGTAGAGTGATCTATCCTTCGGATGAGACGTTTAATTGAGGCTCTGACTCACTGTGGTCATTAAAGATCCCATGGCACTAATTGCAGAGAAGGGAGTTCCCTGATGTCCTGTTGGAATTCTCCACCTAGGGACTCATTCCCTCACTGTCCACATCAAGCTAGTGTGTGAAGAGTTTTGTAGCGCATAATGGCTGCCATGCATCATTATAGACCTCTGAAGTTCGCCTACAAAAAGGATCCAAAGCTGCCATCTTTGCCCATATAAGGAGATCCGGTTGTTAATTGAAGCTAACTGCCTATGGCAAGTTGCATTGAAAGTTAGCTCCGGGGGCAGCAAAGATTAAAGTGTGCCGTCATCACCTATCAAAGATCACAGTATCCACTCGAAGTCAGTGGACAAAACGTTGTAGTGCAAAACGTCTGCATTTCCAATTTCTTCGTCCCCGCAAGAGTTTAACAGGTGCGATAATGGAAAATCCCCATGTTATTTTCCCATAGAAAAAATCTCAAGATACCGGATCTCCTTATATGGGCAAAGATGGTAGCTTTTTTGTAGGCGAACTTCAGAGATCTATTGGTGGTTAATGAGGTTCCCCCCTTCACTGTAAAGAGCTTTGGCTGTCTTGATAAAGCGCTAGCTATATGTAAGTGGTTCTTGTTGTTGTTGTTGTTGTTGTTGTTGTTGTTGTTGTTGTTGTTGTTGTAAAAACAGAATGGACTCGATCTTGGCAGATGGCTGCACATATTGGACATGCAGAGACAAAAAATAAAAAATAAATAAAAACACTTGTGACAAAGGGGGAAGAGAGAGGAGAAGAGACGTAGCGAGATGACAGATTCGGCAGTAGAGGGGAAGAGGAGGAGAGGGGAGGTGAATAACAGAGAGTGACAGGGATTAGACTGGCACGTTTAGGAGTTGTCTCGCATGTGAGTCTGCCACGTGCGTGTGTGCCAGTGCCCAGCTCATGCCACCCGTGTCAAAATAAAAGTCTGCACAGACACCTTTGACCCGACTTGAACTGGCATGCCACCGGATAACAGACAGACAGGCAGACAGATAGATGAGGCCAAGGATCACAATGCGCTTACACCGTTGCTGTTGGCAACCATCGCCCGGGTGAGGATTCGGGTGTTGTTCCATGTCGCTTTGACGCCATTGGACACGGTGCCGTCCTTCTTGTCCTCGTGCTGGTCATCGAACCACTGCACCTCCTCAGACCAGTGTACAAACGCCCCACTCTCTCCATCTGAAAGGCAAGCTGTGAAGACAGCACAGTTAAACGGCAGTCTGCCTAGCACACCTGGAGTCTACATACCAAACTGTTACATATTGTATATGCATTGGAGACATAAAAACACTCATGACAAAGGGGGAAGAGAGAGGAGAAAAGACATGGTGGGATGACAGATTTGGCTGTGCTGTCAAAAAAGCCAATACTTAAAAAAAATAAATAAAAAAAAAACAGTGAATTAACTCTGATAAATAAACAGTAATATCCCAGATTTCTTGTTTCTCTTTTTGAAGCTGTTCATGTGCATCTTTAATATTATCTATTTTCTTGAACTGAAATAAGAATTGAATCCTAAAATGGGACAAGGGAAGAGGTGCATTCAATACATGGATTACATGTTCGATATTGTGCAATGTACTGTACTACTCCCTACCCTACTTCCTCCTGGAACATCCAGAGGCAGGCAGCCAGGTAGCTTTATAACTTCGATCTAGGCCTACTTAGCATGCTAAAATTAAAACATTTGTTATTTCACTCTTGGTCTGAGTTTCATGTAGGCTATATCACCAAACACACTTTAATGGAAACTACTAACCCTACAAAATTGGACAAGAATAAACAGAATAGGTAGGAGAATGGGGAACATCATGGGTTACCACCAAAAATCGGATACTGCTACTAAACGTTGACTATGGGAACATTACTGCCATGGAAATTTCATAGGGTAATATCTATGTTGGGCAATACTTACCGTCATCAACCGACGGGAGTTTACGCTTCGGATGTGGCTCTTCAGGTACCGGCTGCTCATTCTGGTGCATGTCGGTAAAAGGAGCGCTGAAGGGGTTCCACCTGTCCAACTGCGTCAGCGTGTATGGATACATGTTTATTTTGCTGCTGAGATCAAGAGGAAGACACATTAGCCAATGGTGAAATTGTGATTGCATGTTGGCAATGGAACTTCAAAAACAAATGTGGAACATGGACAAATGATACAGTAACCAGAGTGACCGGCGAAAGCAAACGTGTGAACTACATTTAAGTTATTTAATTCGACACCGAATAGTTTAAAGTGGCTTGACACATCGATGATTAACAGAAATAGACAAAAACAAACCCATACATAAGCATCTGCCGTCTAGCCTATACTGTGCAGAGTAGCACAAGAGCAACATATTTCACCTGCATCTGTGATGCATTACCACCACCAACAGCTTGTAACTTGGGATTGTCACTAAAACACCAACATTGTATTATCATACATGGGCACGTAAATACCATTACGCGTAAAATGTAAAAACATGAGAGATATTTGGTTACCGTAATTATCCTGTCGTCGCCACGTCGTGCCTCGCTGGTATACAGTGGATCAGAAGTTGCGACTGCTCTTTGGTTAATGTGTCCTTAACTATCCTACGTCACGTGAAAAGTAGGGAAAACAAAGCCAGTCCCGTCCAACTCGGGGTCTAGAGCGAAGACAGAGGAGTGGAGATAACGGAGTTGGGGTTGCACATTTGTTTGTCTCTCTGTGCAACCCACTTTAATGGGGCTTTAATGCACAAACTATAGCCAACAGGAGTATGATGTCCATGTCCTCAAGTAACCCTATCAATTTGCTAAATTGCCAATGACCTACACATTATATTACTTCCCAATAATATTATGGTCACGCATCACAACATTGTTCAATACTGCAACTTCGCTATAAATGCTGTTGTGGACACTAGTTGTGCGAGATTGTAACAGTTTAGCCACACGAGAAATTCACCAATTAAAGGGCCAACGTTTATCCGAGGATTACTACGCCTCAGTGAAAGTTCACGAAGTACCTGGCCAAAGAACGTATTAAGACGATTACAATTTACAGACAACTATTCTGGGACAGGAGTCAATAGTGTCAATGTCAACCTCCAGCTACTCTATGCAGACAAGCGACTCAATTTTCACTCCAGTTTCTAAGTGTTTGGGTCGTGACCTGTGTAAACGGACTAGTGAATGAAGATAAACTAACTAAGCAACCAGCTGTTTTGTATGAGAAAGCATCACTGTGAATAATCTAATGAGCAATCTGTGAAGCAAGCGTCAAAAGGAAAATCAATGCGAACGGGTATAAATCATGAAATTAACAATTTTATTATGATTTCTACAAATTATACAGGACAGACTACAATACGAAAAAAAAAAAAAAAAAAAAAAATCCACCAAGCATTAAAAAAAAATTCCACCACACACACATCTTGCCCATGGTTTGGGCTATACCACCAAATAAATACATTTGAATGGACATTTTGTCATGATAATGGCTACATTTGCCTTTTTCATGTTTTTCTGGCAATGAGTGAGGTCCACTACCCTGCCTCAGTTGCAGATAAATCCATAAATTCTGTGGTTAGCCATTAATCATAATAAAACTTGGCATTTATAATTGAACATTGTATAAAAATATTGCAGAAATATTGCAATCTGCTGACATATCAAAACAAACAAAGCTAACCCCAAAGCGTTAAAAAATAATTGTTACCCAATACACTTGTGGAGAGTATACCTGGTTTAACATGAAGTATACGCTGACAAGACTGCTTTTACTTAATCATTAGAAATAAAAATAATTTCAGGGGGAAAAAAAACAAACAGAAAATACAGCATAAAGGTCAGTCAATTGTCAACTCTGCGTTTATCTTTTGGACATCTTGGTGCGGTGTGAATTTTTTTTGTGTTCACATAATGAGGTGATCAAGAGGCAACTCCTGTGGCCCGTACACATGAATAAAACAGCTCAACTGATCCTTCCTGGTTACATGACAAACACTTTATTAAAAAACACAGACTTTATTATTTCAACAAGGTATATATTTATATATTATTTAAATACATGGCCTTCAGAAAAAAAAAACTTAATTGGGCCTTTGTAAGTGTCGCAAGTGAATTATAATCAAGGAGTGTCCGACACAAGCAGCAGACTACTGTACCTGTGCTGGCAAGAGACAAACCGAGAGAATTGCAATTCCTTCAGCTTTTGCTGAATTTGTCCTGAATGTGGTAACTGACAGCTTAGTCTCAAGGAGGAAGCACCAAAGACAGTGGGATCCAATTTAGAGACCCTGATGGCGAGAAGTTTCTCCCCCCTCTCCCACATCCCTCACGTACACACACGTTTGAATTAAGGTGTGTGTACATGTAAGACCTGTGATCTAGCTGGAGCTGAAGGGAGAAGGGAGGGAGCTGGAGGGTCAGGATTCAGTCCGTCTCAGTCCAGTGGGAGATGTTGTTGGGGCAACAAACAAACAAAAAAGTTTTTTTTTCTGTTGTGATTATGCTTTTTTTATCTGCCATCAATAAAAAACACATCATACAAAACAAAAAAACGTTTTGAGGAGAAGTTGGGGAGGAACGTAACAGGCCAACGGAAAAAAAAGGAGCGGTAAACAGGGCCACTTCTTCCCATGGCGGCCAAGACGTTTGTTTGGATGGATGGACGCGGAGGGGAGGAGTGGAAGGAAATGACACGGCCAAGAATGAGGAAAGAAGGATGGACAGAGTTGGGATGAGGACGTGACTTCATCATCATCATCATCATCAGTGGGACGAGAAGTGGGGGGTGGTGGAGTTGTGTTTTGGGGTGCATCAGGTGGATTTTGGAGGCGGTTGCGGCAGGCTGAGAGTGTGTGTGTGTGTGTGTGTGTGTGTGTGTGTGTGTGTGTGTGTGACACGAGGGGCTTCACTTGCTGGTCTGCCCTGCGGGCGCATCTTCGGCCTGCTGCCCGAGGAAGCCAAACGGGTTGCTCTCGTTGGTCTCCATGGCCTGGTACACGAGGAAGAGGAAGCCGGCCAGCACGCCGAACGCCAGCACCTGCGCCCAGACGGGCAGCCAGCGGCGGCGACGCGCGGGCACGCCGCTGATGGGCGCCCGGGCGGTGAGGACGGAGGCGGGCGTCTGCCGCAGGGCACTGGCCGAGGAGGAGTAGGTGGACGCGGGGGGCGGGGACGAGAGGAGGCGCGTCGACGGTCGGGACTCCACGTACGAAGAGGAGGAGGAGGAGTAGTTGGTCTCGGACAGCCGGAGGCGAGACTCGTCCAGCCAGGAGTCGGTCGATATTCCTGCCCGTGCCGCGGCTCCACGGATTGGTCGTCTGCACGTGGCGCTGGAGAAGAACAAGTGACCAAGAAAATCAATGAGACAACTGAAAACTACCACCACAACAACAACAACAACAACAACAAACACATCTTACAGTTGGCTCTACAGAACAACATTTGCCTGTAGTATGCTGGTATGTCGGAATGAACGGCGGTAGCCCATGAAACAACAGAAGTAGTTAGCTCGCTAGTCAGCGGGAGCTAGCATAGAGGAAAAAATAGCTAACGCCAGGACCACAGTATAAACAAAGCTCTACTTCAACCCTCTCTGGTATAAACATCCAACACAACAAATTAATAGAAAATAATGACACACCTGGAAATATAAACAGCACACAGAGGTCTGAGGCTCCTTCCCAACTCTTACAAAAAGCAACAATGCTAATTAACAGCGACGTTAACTATTAGCTGTTAATTGCTAACCACTGTAATAAACAGCTAGTTGCAAGCTAATCGACAACACTTCAAGCTATTCACGTTTGCAAGGATAATCCTGCCTGTCCCGCAACAAACACAACAACGTGATTGCAGTTTAAATTTTTATTGTACGTAGAATTCTACACACCAAAATGTCACTGTTTTCTGTAGTCTACTCCGGTGTTCTCGTCTGTGTTCATACTCGTAGGGCAATGTTTATTGTTACCATGGCAATTTGTACTTTCTGCCTCGCTCTGCAAGCTGCAAGCAAGCAGGCTGCAAGGGCGCATTTCTATACGTCATCGGTACGCCCCCCATCTTTACCCAGAACTGTGCCGGCTGCGTTCCCACCTAAGCGCACCCAGGTAACATCTAGAAGTAGTACTAGGGGGCTAGTAGGGTGAGTTCCGGGTAAGAAAATACCGGAGTTTTGCGTTCCCACATACAGCCACCCGTTTGATATCCGTTTGACATCCGGATGTCTCGCTCATGTGGGAAAGGGACTTACTTGTGTTAAAAAAAAACCTTAAGTCATTTGTAATTCAATTGCATTTCAATGACCTCTGGGTAAGGTAATGAAATTAAAAGTCCCTTTAGCAGTCAGTTATCTGCAGTAAAGTATACTACAGGACAGTAGACACCTTGTGGATGGTGAGAGATATGGGTCTTACCTAATGCCAGTTGGGGTGTTGACATCGTTGGGGAACATCTCCTTCAGCATGTTCCTGGCATCTGCTTTAGGGGTCTCCACCGTGGACACCTTCTCTATCTGTGCAAATAGAAACGGACATATTGTTTATACTCACGTACGAGAGAGAGAGAGAGCGAGAGAGAGAGAGAGAGCGCGAGAGAGAGAGAGAGAACCGTATAGTGCGACTATCAGCAGATAAATATGTATGACAAATATATGCTTTACTACTGCATGATTGTGTATGAGAGTACAAAAGTCACTCTCATGTTGTGATTGGCCATAGAGTGAGGTCTCCCACCAAGCACCACTGTGTGTGTACTTACTAAGGAAGCCTGGGCCACACACCCAGGAAGTGGGTATATTGAAATATTGATCCTATCAAATTTGATCCCTTTCAAAGTGGACAGCGAAGACCATCGTGCACAGGATTTACCACAAGGTAGCCATAAACAGCGAGAAGAGTCAGACGCCCAGCTCCTATTCTACTTATCCACCTCTTTGGCAGCATCAAACGGGACGGGGAAATGCTTCTTAGAAAACGTGCAAGCCATTTGTTTCCTCCCCAGCTGCCTCTTACACCTCAGTCTGAGAAAAGCGCAGATTCCCACGGATCACCACAAACCCAAGTGAGGAAGAGAAGGCAACAGAGCTGCTTAAAGCCACGCCACCTGCTATGGTCAATCTACAACACCCTTATAGTGCAACCACACACACACACACACACACTCTAATAACACAGGGTTCCTACCCCTGCCTTTCGGGGACTATCACTCTGACCCCTCAGTGGGGTCGTGGGGTGGAGGAAGGGAGTGATTTTCTGCTGTCGGCCATCCACTTTATGGACCTCCGTAGTCGACTCCTTGCTTACCTGGTTAGGAAAGGGATGTCCATATAATAAGGTCTCCGTGGATACTTCACATAGCGGAGAAGCTACACAGGGTTTGGCTAATGAAGTCTTAAGAATTACTCCGATCAAAATTCAGATCTAACTGACTGACTGCTCATTCTTATGTAGACACATACATACACGTCGCACACACGTACATAAAGCAAAAGGCGATAACAAGGTATGCCAACCTGACGCCATCTACTCGATAGTTACCTGTTCGACTGTCTGGGACACTTGAGTCTTGCGATGCCTTGTCTGACTGGACGCTGAGCCCTGTCTAGTGGCCAGGGGAGCAGGGGAGTCCTCGTGACATGACCCTAAACTGGTAATGGAGGAGACGAAGCGACCTGCAGTGTTGTGCTGAGGGCCTTCGTTGGCATCAGCAAAGACTGAGGGCTCAGATGGTTTGAGTACCACCGGCGGTCTGGGATCCGGAAGTTTGGCCTTTGGCAGAAAAAATCACCAGGGTAACGGACCTCATCATCATCATGACTTAGCAGGGAATATCCCTAATGTAAGAATTAAACTTAGCAGACAGCAATTCTGATTAATACAGTGCAACAAAGATCTTGGGAATGACCACCAGGATTTCTGTACTCTCGTTTTAAACTAATGTTCTTGAACAGGCATTCTTCCTTTCTCGGACTTTACCATCTTGGAAACTAGCAGACAGCAATTCTTCATTTATACCAAGATTTCCGTTACCAAAAAAATGAATGTCCTTGAACGTGCATTCTTCTCACAGACATTACCATCTGAAAGCACTTTGCTACCTTAATTTACTGAAGTGTCTGGGGAAAGTCTATCTAACTACTCTGTTAACTATTGAAAAATTGGGTCACCTTATTGTGAGAAATATCATGAAGGTAGACAACAGGAACCTTGGTCACAGAGTCAGTGGAGCCAGTGAAAGTCCCTCCACGCTAAGAAGAAGAGATGCACACAAACGTTAGACACAGGACGACGCACAGGACCAAGTCATTTCACTTCCACTGGGGAGAAAGGGAGTGGAGAGTGAGGGTGGGGAAATGATCAAAAAGAAATACACAAGAGTGCATCTCAAGGAGAATCCAGTGGGAAAAGAGGGAGAACCTTGTCTTTTTGCTGTGAAGACAAGCAGTCCTGGTGGTTGTCCCCAGTTCTTGCAGTTTGGGGGTCTCTCACCTTCTGAGAAGTCCCATTCTCCTTGGACAAAGAGTGAGATCCGTTGGAGACAAACCATGAGGTGTGTGTGTGTGTGTGTGGACATGGGGGTGGGATAAAGAACAGGCAATTGGTATGCGAAACATGAGTGCAACTGTGCAAGGGTCTTGAAGGCATGTCACCACCCAACCACCAGCGATACATTCAATTTGTAGTTAAAAAAAACCCAAACACCCAAGTTGCATAAGCTAAACATCAACCCTAATACAATGCAAAATCCAATCTAACACACGTTTCGAAACTACCTCTTTTAGAACCACCGTGAAATCACCTTAAACCTTTTATCATATCTTAATTCCCATGAGCACTGTGACTCCGATCGGAACCCAAGAATACCTGAGCCGGCCTGCAGGGCATGGTAGAATCCATATCGTAGGACTCAACCGGTGCACTTTTGAAAGTTTTGTCCATCAATAGGACCTTTGAGTCAAACGCACAAGGACATCCAGTTAAAAACACGTTAGCGGAAATTATTTACTGGACATCACAAACAAAACTATAGGATAAAAAAACAGAGAGCAAGGAATCAGATTAAAAAAAACACCATGTCCACTTATAAACAATACACAACGCTGACATATTTGAGCTCTAGCATTATTTTTCACTGCTTTCTCAATTTGTCTTGGCATTTCTGTTACTTCTGAAAAATGACTTGTCTGTGGGCCATCATTAAATTGATTGGGCAAAGTGCAAATCATTCAATGAGAAAAGTCACTCATGAACAAAAGGCATTGTGTGGCATGTTAGACGTAGACTTTAGTTAGACGTAGTTACGTAGTTAGACGTAGACTTTGCCCATCATTTAAATTAGGACTCCTGTATGTGAAATGTACCCACTTCACTTAGTTCTGCTCTCCAATCCCCAATGTGGGGTTTTACCGGAGACAGCGGGAAGTCAGGGAAGTCCTGGAGGAGAGAGCAGTAAGGTGAACATTCATTATCCGTGATAATGAAAGCCATCAATTTGTTATCCATGGTGATAAACAGTCTCCCAAAAACCGACACTTTAACCACCACTAAAACCAGTAATACTGCTCATCAAAACCACCACCAAACCAGCTAAGTGACCACTGGCTAATTGTACATACATGTGCACATGCGCAGGCTCACAGACACACACACACGCACACACACACACACAGCTCATGAAAAGTGTTTTCAGTGATATGTGAACAAGTGAACAAGCACAATAGTATAAATACGGTGAGATAGCAGTGTGTGGGCTAGAGCAAAAGAGACATTTTCGTTCAGGTCCTGGAATATAGATGGACACTGACTCCGTATTATTGCCTTTACTCCAACCCAAGTGCTCAACTGTGGGAACCCAGAAAATAACCCACGTTGTGAAAGAAAGAGGCCAACCGAGGAAGGAATTCGGAATGTAGGAGAAAAGAGGTGGACAGAGGGTATGAGTGAGATTACGATATCGTCGCTGGCACTCATGGCCAGTTCAAGCTGAGGGGAAGCACGCCGGAAACGCCTCTTAATGTTCAGCCTCTGCTCTTCCTCCTCGTCTTCCTCCTCTTTCTCATCCAACAACCGTTCCTCCTCTACCA